>NC_138724.1:18710821-18808321 GCF_965113295.1 Leuciscus leuciscus | reverse complement strand
TGTACAAGAGCTCAAAGAGTGTTTGTGGGATATCTGTAATGATGGCTGCCACTGAATTTGGAATCTGCTGCAGGGTTTGAAGGTTGCTCCCTGGTGCCCTCCATCTATCCACTGGAGACACTGCACAACTCACTGTCCCTCAAGCAGGTGGACGAGTTCCTCACGGCGCTGTGCAAGAACGGGAGTCAGGCACAATTCAAGAGGCTCAAATGTAAGTGGACGGATACATTCATGTTTATTATTACACTTGGTAATCATGAAATCTAATTTAAACGAGGATGTTGATCACTTTTACTTAAACTATAATTAATTTACACTGAATGGACACCAAACACATTGAAACATCTTAAATGGCCCCCTAAATCTAAAATAGGCCTTTACATTTAGCTATATGTGCTTGCTGTCAAATGTTTGGAATAATTAAGATTTTTTTTAATGTTTTTGAAAGAAGTCGCTTATGTCCACCATAGGGTTGCATCATCAGGCTTCATTCATTTAATCAAAATTACATTTAAAACTGTTATATTGTGAAATATTATTACAATTTAAAATAAATATTTCCTATTGTAATATATTTTGAAATGTAATTTATTCCTGTGATGCAAAGCTGAATTTTAAGCATCATTACTCCGGTCTTTGGAATCATGATCCTTCAGAAATCATTCTAATATGCTGATTTGCAGCTGAAGAAACATTTCGGTAACACTTTAAAGTAAGGTTTCATTAGTTAACAACTTTATTTAACAAGAACTAAGAATAAACAAAACTTCTACAGCAACAGTACTTCTTAAACAAACAATGAACAGTTGTATTTTGATTACCTAACATTAACAAAGATGAATAAATACTGTAATAAATGTATTGCTCATTTTTAGTTAATGTACTAATGTTAACAAATGAGACCTTATTGTAAAGTGGACCAACATTTCTTAATATTATCAATGTTGAAAATAGTTGTGCTGCTTAATATTTTTGTGGAAACTATGACAGAATACCATTCAAGAGTTTGGCCCTTGGAAGCGTCCTAACCTTCCCCCTGTTATGGCACCCCTGACAAAGATGCATTAAATTGATCAAAAGGGATATTATATGTTACATAATAAGAAGAAGTGTTTTTTGACCGGTAGTGTACAAGTCACATATCCTTTTCTTTTCTCTTTAGCTCTGTCTGCCATGTTTGAGTCACACTCCCAGCCATCCATAGATGTTGATAGTCAGGAGATCCCAGTGTCCACCCCAGTCCAGCTGAACCAACCGGCTGCAAAACCCATCTGGTGTGAGTATACCTCACTTTACCATGATATATATCAACGTACCGCCATCTCATAACCGTCCTCCACTGTACAGTGATAAAATAAGCCAAAAAAGAGTTTTAACCCTCTGGGGACCAAGCTGTTTTTGGGGCCCTTGAGATGTTCTGACATGCTCTGACATTTGTGCTTTTTTCAGTTATTTATAAACATGTTAATGGCAAAGGTGTAAATTCACTCTATATAGCACAAACAGGCCTACCATAATATGCGAGCAACATGTATGTAGATGTTTGTATTTTTAAGAGAATAATGTTTATGCGTGGTTATTTAAAAAAATAAAAATGAAAGTTGCTGAAATAAGACCACAAAACTCATACAAAATATGTGCCCACAAGACTTTTGACTAATGGATGTTGTCCCTTTCAGTTCTAGCTTCAAAATTATGTGAAAATAGTCTTGCTTTATCGTTCACAAAAAAAATACATTGATTTAAATGGTGTAAAACAGGTTTTGCTTGGAAAGCCAATATGCGAGGGGGAGGAGTAGTTTACACCTTAGTCCCACCCACTCTGCATAATGACTCTGCATAATTAGCCATTCATTCAGGTGTGACACTGACTGAGCCACAATGCAAAGACAAAATATATATTTTGAAGAAGACTTATATTGACCATTTAAGATTTTGCTTACATCTATCTTGTAAATATGTTTTGCTATTTTATTAAAAAGGTTACAATTACAACAATAATTACAATTTCAGCAATATTTCTGCAAAAAAGTACTCTTTCTTTGTAAAAAAAAAAAAAAAAGATTATAGGCCTACATTTTATCATATGTATTCATTAGTTTGAATATAGCCAACATTGGAACATCTTAGTCTATGACTTTATTTTTGACAAAATAGTATTTTATATATATTCAGAAAAGCTTATTTGATGTGACAGTATATTCTACAGTAAAAACTGTACCCAAATCTAGTCAACAAAATGTTGTCTTTCATACTTCGCCTGACTGTAACGCAGTAACTGTAACTGTAAAAGCAGTTTATTCTTTCACACACAGACGCGCGATTCATATTTAGGCTAAACACTCTTTACAAATAGACGCGCGATTCATATTATAGAAACGCGATTCATCTTTTTGTTTACATAAGCCTACAACGTTATTCCATAACGTTATTCCACATTAACACTTGAGAAAGGATAACTTAGCCTACCTCACTCCTCAGCGGGATCTGCTCCTCATATCAGCACGGAAAATTTTCTCCATAAGGTAGGCTATATTATGCCTCTTTGTTTACAGCTGATGTGGGGGCGTTTCACAGACTGAAATGGTTCTCAGAATTTGCGTTTGAATAGCACGCGCTCTCCGGGGAGTGGTCACATTACTTTTGAATGGCTCGTAATGAGCTCGACTGGAGTCGCTCTCTTTTTATACAGATTACAGAAGCTGATAATATTTGTTTTTTATATAAATTACTTCATTTAAAAGCTGCGATCTCAAGCTTTATGCCCGTGGGTCTGTTTGCCTGTTTGACTGAATTTTCGCGGAGTTATAGATAATTTTCGAACGCGTTTCAAATGGGAGTTTACTGACAGAGAGAAGGCAGAAATAGCATCATGTTAGTTTTTCTTTATTTGTCAAAAAGCAAAACACTTTATTTGTATTGTGAGTATACAGAAAAAAAATAGAAACTGAACAGGATCGATTGATGTATTACACGAAAATGAAAGATCAAAATTAACAGAGCATTTTGTGTTTATTTTTCATTGCTAAAAAAAAAAACGAGCAAAACGCGTGGGCGCGTTTTTGGTCCCCAGAGGGTTAACTCAGACTGAAAAGTCAAAAATTATTAAATGCCCATGAGAAGAATGCAATACTTATGCAATACTAGAGATTGCAGTTAAGGCATGACCATTGGACAGTGAAATACTCATTAGGTCAGCAGGGTCAGACAAAAACAGGTGGAGAAGAAAAGACACATGTTAACTGCAAAAGAATTAGGAATTAAGGTGAAGAATTAAGTGTGAAACCATCAGGAACCCTTTAGTCTCCAGCGCCACCATTTTCCAGAACTGCAACCTACATGGAGTCTCCAGGAGAGCAAGGTGTCAGGGTCTCAGAGACTTACGCCGCCTTCACACTGGCAGTTGAAATCAGCTCCGATACGGCTACGAAACGACCGGAAGTCATTCATTTCCTATGGAGATTCGCAGACCGCATGCGAATGGGTGCGAACCGGGTCCGAACGAGTGCGGTGCGAAAAAAATCGTGTCCGTTGGTCATCCGGATGCGTTCAAAAAATTGAACTCTTGCGAAAGGCTACGGACGGTTCCTATCCGACAATTCCAGCGGAAGTTAGCGTTGCTATGGTAATGATAAACAAACCTGAATTCTCAACTTTTAATAAAATAAATAATGATTTTATAACGATAAGTTGTCATGTCATTTTTTTTATTTTCATGATTTTCTAACGTTATTAGGGCAGTTAATACAATTAAAAGCCCTATACCACTATATCACATTTAGCCGACCTGACATATCAACGTCCTGGGGAACTTTCCTCCACGCAGCAGCCTTCAGATTAATGTCTCTATAACCCTCATCAGAGAGATCATACAGAATTGTACATTCTGACACTGACAAAATCATCCGTTAATCTCTCTGCCATTTTTGTTCTACTCGCTTCCGAAGCTTTTCAACGGTGTAGTACGACGTCCGCTGGGGGCGTATTGCGTATTACGTATTACGGAGCTGATTTCAACTGCCAGTGTGAAGGCGGCGTCAGGTTAGGCAAAGAATCCTAAAAATGACCCCCTCTTAACAAGAATCACAAGCTGAAGTGTAGTAAAATACATGAAGACTGGTTTAATATAGGCTTTATAGATGGACAGATTGAGAGTGACTCTTGAAGGACCAGCACCACATCCTCTTCTACCACTATTTGAAGAATTCAGAATACGTTATAATACATTTTGGGAGTTTATTTTTAGTCCATCTCCTACCCTGAAGTCCGTTTTGCAGAGATGGACTAAAAATTTACTCCCAAAACTTACTGTCAGATTCTGGAAGATGAATTCAAACAGTGGTAGAAGAGGATGTGGTGCTGGTCCTTCAAGAGTCACTCTCAATCTGTCTGTCTATAAAGCCTATATAAAACCAGTCTTCATGTATTTTACTACACTTCAGCTTGTGATTCTTATTAAGAGGGGGTCATTTTTCGGATTCTTTACCTAACCCAAGTCTCTGAGACCCTGACACCTTGCTCTTCTGGAGACTCCATGTAGGTTGCAGTTCTGGAAAATGGTGGCGCTGGAGACTAAAGGGTTCCTGATGGTTTCACACTTAATTCTTCACCTTAATTCCTAATTCTTTTGCAGTTAACGTGTCTTTTCTTCTCCACCTGTTTTTGTCTGACCCTGCTGACCTAATGAGTATTTCACTGTCCAATGGTCATGCCTTAACTGCAATCTCTAGTATTGCATTAGTATTGCATTCTTCTCATGGGCATTTAATCATTTTTGACTTTTCAGTCTGAGTTAAATCTCTTTTTTGGCTTATTTTATCTGTAAAAGAAAACTTGCCTAATAATTCTGCACACCTGAAAATAAGGCGTTTTTCATTTCCAGCCTTCATGAACAATTATATTTCACTTATAAATGATTAAATACAAAATGAATTGTAGTTATTACGATTAATGTGGTTTGGAATTGGTCAAATGTGCCTGGAAAAAAAGATATGATCAGAAAATCAACGTGCCTAATAATTCTGCACGCATTGTATGTTTTTTAGTAGGTGAAGGAACTTTGAGGGGACTTTCAATGTAGACGAAATGTGAAACCCCGTATTTGCTGCAAAAAGTAGATAAGTCATCGAGTTTATTCTATTTTATAACTCCGCCATTTAGATGATTACTGTTGGCTTTTAATGCCGCAGAGTTTCCCCGGAGAGTTTAGTGATTTATGTTCAGTCTGGGCTTTAGCAGCAGCTTTCAGTAAAAATCTAGGTTGCGTTAGTCACTGCTATGTCTGCCTCTTTGTAACCCATTTACTATAATATCATTGTTTGTGAAAGCAGGTCCAGGAACATGCTGGAAGACAAATGTATCTCTTAGATTAATAGTGTAATTGTTCTGTTTTTTGGTTACATAACATTAGTTCCATGAGGATTTTTATGTAGGGCACTACAGCAGGATATCGGTTATATAAATGCGGTCATGTGAATGATGATTGATGAAACAAACACTTAGAATCTGCCAGCAGGTTCTGGTTTGTCTGAATGTTTTTTTTAAAGATTCATTTTGAGTGTGCTTTAAAGGGGTCATATGATGCTTTTTAATGTTTTCTTTTTTGCTTTGGTGTGTAATGTATCTGTTTGTGCATGTATAAGATTGCAAATTTACAAAGCTCACAAATGCTTCGATGCAAGTCCAGATATTACTACCTCAAACGTCCAAGTCACAATGTGAAATATTTGCATGATGCCGCAAATAGAGAAGACAAGGCTTCAGTGAATTGTAGTTTTGTCATGGCGCGGATACGCTGTGTTTGAATTAAAGGTATAGCGGAGGATCTTTCCAAATTTTAGAGAAGACCCGCCCTCTCCACTTTTTGAAAAGTTTGATTGATTCACCAGAATGATTGACAATTAGGAGGACCAATAGTATAGGTTACCCACCAGGAAGTAAAACATCCTCCTCTATACCTTTAAGGTGAGGATCGTTACATTTCCGACACATACTTGAGGTGTTTGGCCAATCACAATGCACTGGGTCAGCTGGCCAATCAGAGCACTCTGAGCTATTCAGAAGGAGGGGCTTTGTAGAAATCAGGGTGTTTCGGACAGACTGGGAATAGAGGAGCTGCAATAAAATACAGTATATGACAAATGTGTTTTTTTTTTTTACATTAAAACATGTTAACATTCTATAATGAAAATCTATAATGAGTACCAAGTGGAATTGCAAAAAGGATAAACTCTGCTTTTTATTTATTTTTTTTACTGTATTTTTTATCAAATAAACACAGCCTTGATGAGCATAAGAGCACAACCCCAAACTTTCCAATAGAAGTGTATAAATATATGTTTTAATGTTTTGGTCAAATTTTGCACATTCTTTCTCTAAAATATGTTTTTCGATTAAAATTAGATGTCATTTTATTCAAAAGAAAAATGTATTAAAATTAATAAATATGATACGACACAAATAAATGTAAAGGATATTTTCTTCAAAAGACAAAAACTACAAATAAAAAATTCTGTAAAAATCAACTGTTTATAGCGGCAGGCTTGGGTGTTTCCCCTGTCCCCTAAAATAATAGATTTTTAGTCTTTGTACCAGTTTGGTTTAGATTTCTTGCTTCCAGTACTGTAAAGCCGGTTAGCACACAGGACTAGGCACCGAACACAGGATGCATCATTCTGTACTTTCGTGCTGAAGCTCAAGGCAGCAAAATCAGTGAATCTAATCACCATACAGGAGCAGTGGCGTTGATGCGCGAGTACAAAAACTACGAGTTTGACAAATATAATGTAACCTCCGTTGTCTTAGCTGGACGCCGGCGGTGTGTGTACACTCATAGAAACAGTGTGCTCAGATTTTAGGATGCTCTGTCGTCCGTCAGTCCCCGGACTCCATAACTCAAATATTGTAGTACAGCTGCTTAGTTTCGTAAATGTTAAAGTTGTTTAAAAGTCAGTGGTCTGATAAACTGTTTATTGTGGGAGATTTCGTACATATAGCAACTGCATCTCCATTGCTGTGTTTACCTAGAAACTATTGTGAACTGCTTAGTACACTTATAGGTAAGAGTGACGGTTAAGATGTTTGTTGAAATCCCATTCATGTAATGGACCTCTAACTCTGTGTATGTTTGTGTGTGCAGACACCGGTGACCCTTCCAGTACGGTATCCAGTGCCGGGCCATCGTCTCCATCTGTAGCAGAGTCTTCGTCCAACTTTGGATTCAACAATGAGTAGATGTCTTGGAAACACTTTTGATCAGTTTTGCAGAGAGATCGACTTTAAGATTGATATGGTCCTAGTTATAACTTGTAAGCTGCTAATATCGTACTATCTGCACTTCTGCCTGAACAATACAGAGCAACTTTGGCCGAGATTCATCAGCTGATGGTTTGATCTGTCAGCAAATACAGCTCTGGATCCAGTAATTAGCTCTTCCGTTGGAGTCAGATAGTAATTATGATCCCAGATTCAGTGGCAGAGAGACAGAGACTTTACAGACAATAGTAATTGTCTGTGCTTCTTTTTTTGTCACCCCACACCAATGTAATTACACGGCACAGAATAATGCAACTCGAATAAATACCCAAAGGAGCATATAGACCAACAAGACCACACGAAATATGAATATTTAATCCGATCCAGTCGAGAAAATGTAATTCTACCACTGTTCTTTGATTTGTGTATATTACAATTATTTTATGATTTTTCTTTTTTAGATGTTTGATCATATGATTTATTTTCAGATTTAAAAGAAAATTGCTGTATTTTTATTCTATGAAATGCAAAAGGTATTGTTTGGGAATGAATAAATGTGTGCCCAATGAGCTGCAATAGACTTTTTCGAGAATGTTCGGCTGTTTGCAATCTGCTGTTGTGTTTACGCTGTAAAGTTTAAATAAGTATATTTCATTTTAGAGAATTGTATTACTTAATAAAATTGCTGTAATGTGTATTTGTGTGTGGTATTATGTTTTATGAATGAATGAGTTTACCGAACCACTGACTTGTACCTTGAAATGATTTGTTGGTCTCTCAGACCTAATGCGTTTTTAAAATTCAATCTGCGGTGTGTCTCAAAGAGAGGAGAGTGAAGCAAAACAATAACGATGACTCATGCTTTGCCCTCAGCTGTGCTGCTGTGTTGCTATAGGGACGGATTCTCATCTGCTTATTGACTTCAACTGTGTGACTGCAAAGTAAAGTGTGTGTGAAGTCTTCCCAGGCAACCTGCGAGCTAAAGATGAAGTCATACTGTGCTGTTAGCTCATTTTCATTCATGTGGGTACACATATGCTAAACGTCCAGCGTATATTTTGCCAGAGGGACCTGATGGTGTGGAATGGTGAAATAAAAATCAGAATCGGGTCTTTGAAGTGATTTATATCATGCGTATTGACTTTTGCCTAGTTTGAATTGCACACTGCATAATTAATTTAACAATTTATGTGTGATATAAATTCTGACAGGTTATCGAAGCCATTAATCAGGTTTGAAAGACATCGTAAATTGCTCCCACTTCTCTGCCCAAAAATCTGGCCTGCTGGGTAACGGCTGGTAATATAAAAGACATCGTCATAGCAACAGCTCGAGTCCAGTACTCTGCGACTCTGAGCTCGCGAATTAAGAAGTGTGTCATCGGCCGGTTCCCGGAGACTGAGAGGCTTACAACCACTTCAGCTCCTGCCAAGAGATTTTGGAAGGGCAGAGGATGTTGAGTTAGTATACTAGTATGAGGTAATGTCATTGTAAAGAGAGAGGAGGAGAAACTGTTGAATACTGCCTTCAGGTGTTATCGGAAATTTTGTTCGTGATTACGAGCTCGTCGCATTGATGTGCTTTGTTGTCGGAAAGAACATGAATCATGGAGGACACCTTTATTCTTTATTTTTTGGAAAATCGTATTAAATCCAAAATGATATGTATGGAGCTAGAATTGTGTCTTTATTACATGCGATAAAATAAATGATCTGAGAGAAAAAAAAAAGTTTGAGAGAAAAAGTTATCACACTGATAGCAAAAAAGCATTTCATGAGAGAAAAAATTATATTTGAGAGAAAAAGTTTTCATACCAATAGCAAAAAAGAATAATATTTGAGACTAAAAAAAGTTTTGAGAGAAAGTATTTTCTAATAGAACATAAAAAATATAAATGTAAAAAAATTAAATTATTTCTGAGAAAAAAATCTCTCAAAATACTTTGAAAAAACTCTCAAATATATATTTTTTGCTATCAGTGTGAAAACATTTTCTCTAAAAAAAAAAGTGTTTCTCTCAAAACGCTTTTCTTTGCTCTCGATGCAGTTTCTTGCTCTCATGTCAGGATTTTGCTTTTGCTGTGAAAGTTGTGTCATGGGCGGGGCCACGTTCCTATTGGCCAGTCGGGTGAGCATCGTCTGGTCTTGGGAGTCGAACTGAATCATTACACCATTGTTCGGTTCACCGGCATAGATGCCATGCCGCCTCTGCCTTAGTTGAGCATAATACACAATATAATACACATTCATTCATGAATATGAGTGCTATTTTTTAATGTTTAATCTTCAGTGATGCTGAACTTGCTCAGCCAGCTACCCATCGAGTTGTGTGTGTCATCATCTTACCCATACGCGTAGGAGCTTCAAAATCTAAGTTTTGTCCCCCCCACTATTTCCCAATGTAAGATTTTGTTTTGCATTGCCTGCCTATCTCTGCCGATTTCGGAGTCTCCAAATGAATCCATTCTGCAACTTTTAAATACATAATTACATTTTTAAAAACGAAATTATTGGCTTAAGTGCAGGGTCCGAAAGTTGGTCGTTTTGTCGCTATGGTTACACACACACACACACACACACACCGTTGGCGGTGCGCTCAAAGTCATCTGTCAGTTGTGCAGTTACCCAAAATCTCCTGAATGAAGTTAAAACCCATCATGTCACTGGATGAAATAAAATCGACTAGCAAAAATACAGGAGGCCGCCTTACAAACGAGTGTGTGGAGGATATTGTAATTTCACCGTAAGGTTTTTTATTTTTTAAATATGAGACGATCTAGGGCTGAAATGTGTGTTTTTTAAATCAAGTGATCAAAGTGCTCGTTGCCGCTGCGATCAGTGGCGCGATACAGTGTTTTCTCGTGTGGCTCGCGCACACGCCTACATACTGTCTTCACTCGGACGCGCGCAGTCTATGGCTTCAATCCGTTGCGGATCTATTTGTTCTGGTGAAATAACAAAACATAAAACGTGACAAACGTGTCCCTGCTTGAAATACAACCACTGATGAACATAATCAGTTTTGATGAGTGAAAAAAACTATACGAGAAAAAAAAAAAAAACATATATATACAAGTGCGGACTTGAACCCAGAACCTCTGACACGCTTGGCGAAAGTTCTACCACTGGACCATTAAGATATACGTCAGATAAGGCCCTTTCACACTGGACGCGATTTTGACGCACGAATCATTCGCGCGATGGTTTTATTTTTCGATCAGCTGTTTGTGTAATGAGTGCTTCCACACCGAACGCGAATGCGCAGCGGCGAAAAAACGACTTTTATTTTATTCGCTTCGATGTCGATTTTTTTTTACTTTTGCGGCGACAGAATAGGCTTCAGCCAATCACATACTACAAGGACAACGATTTGAAAGACAATGTGTGGCGTAGCATTGCCAACCAACTCGGTTATCTTGACTGTGAGTTTGTTGTGTGATAGTTTTAGTCATATAGTCCTGTGCTGTGTAGGCTAGCAGGCCAAACTACATTTGGGATAGAAAGCACTATTATCGTCAAAGATAGAGACAGAGACCGTGTTTACTTTGAACACGTAACAAAATGTAGTGAGACTATTTAGGGCTGCTTTTAGTATACTATACATTCTTTGTGTGATATCTACAGTTTCTAGTCAAATGATTTTTAACTTACTTACTTCGTGTGTTACATGTAATGTCACATGAAAATGCTCGCACTGACAACATATAGTAGGCTACATCTCATTAAACGACAACTTAAACCCCATGTAGCCTACTATTTAAATCGATTGCTGGACATTGTAATGTTATTGTACATATATCTGATATTGATATTGCCCCTCTGTATATTCACCAGGCCCACCTATTAATGACGTTCTGTATCCGCCAAAGGAAACGTGGAAGTTAAAATACTGAAATAAATACTGATAACATATTTTGAGCATTTTATATATATATATATATTCCCTCCTACGCCCCTGATTACCCAAACATTGGAGTGTCCGTGCTCAACTAAAGGCCAATTTATACTTCTGCGTCGAGTGTACGCCGTAGTGTACGTCGTAGGGGGGTACGCACGTAGGCGACGCCGTCGTGAGCATTTATACTTCTGCGAATGTCTGTGTTGCTCTGCAGTTACACCGCCGAAACGCTAGTTGGCGCGGGTGGGTTTTAATGTTCCAGTTCCACTGTGTTTACATTCCTCGCGGCTGTTTTGAGTTTAGGTTTCTACGAGCAATGGCGACTGAAGGAGTCATACAGATGGCTGTATTTCCGCACTTCTTCAAGCAATCTCTCGGTCACTTGGTCTGTTTCCATGGCTCTTCACTGATCTTCGGAATTTAAAAATGGCGGGCGGGCGGTGCAGAGTGCAGAAGATCATTCCGGAAATGCGTAGGAGGAAACGCGATGCTACCCAGCCGACCAATCACATATCTTGCGGTCCGCGTCGCCGCGACGCGTAGTTACATTTTGAGGAGGTGCGCGTCAGGGTACGGCGAAGGGTACGACGTATATGGTACACGTCAATGCGTATGCTACGCCGTACCTTCTACGCGAACCCGACGCAGAAGTATAAATTGGCCTTTAAGAGGCGGCATCTATGCCGGTGAACCGAACAATGGTGTAATGATTCAGTTCGACTCCCAAGACCAGACGATGCTCACCCGACTGTCCAATAGGAACGTGGCCCCGCCCATGACACAATTTTCACAGCAAAAGCAAAATCCTGACATGAGAGCAAGAAACTGCATCGAGAGCAAAGAAAAGCGTTTTGAGAGAAACACTTTTTTTTTTAGAGAAAATGTTTTCACACTGATAGCAAAAAATATATATTTGAGAGTTTTTTCAAAGTATTTTGAGAGAGATTTTTTTTTTTTACATTTATATTGTTTATGTTCTATTAGAAAATACTTTCTCTCAAAACTTTTTTTAGTCTCAAATATTATTATTTTTTGCTATTGGTATGAAAACTTTTTCTCTCAAATATAATTTTTTCTCTCATGAAATGCTTTTTTGCTTTCAGTGTGATAACTTTTTCTCTCAAACTTTTTTTTTTCTCTCAGATCATTTATTTTATCGCATGTAATAAAGACACAATTCTAGCTCCATAGATATGTAGCGTCCTGTTCTTTGACATCGACAAACTAATAAAGAATAGCAGCAGCTAGCTGCTATGTTTGTCGTTCTCCCCAACGCCATGTTTAAAGTTTATGGCCCGTCCAACTCGGTAACTTGTATCAAAATGATCAAGTTCCCAGTGGTAAATACGACTTGAGAGGGCACAGTTCATGTCCAAGTTTTAACAACTTGGGCCTAAATTTACGATAGCACGTGAAGGCAGCAAACAAGACTGATTCAGTACATATTTCGACAGAAATACCAGATTTCCTCAGAAAACATGTTCGATTCATACTGAATGTTATGCCAATGAATTTCGCAGTGTTTAAACTTAAGAAGCGTTAAAGTACGTTACTGGTATCGGCTAATTCATGGTGTTTAATCCTTAAAGGTGCTGTATGAAACTTTTTGACTGTACTAAAGAACGAAAATACCATGTTTGCAGATGTTTAGGAAACCTTCTAAGTTCACTGCTACAGTCAGTTATTCTACTTTGAAATAATGCGTTCCATAACTTCCATGTCGGAACGTCTGGTTTTGTTTTGGTCTGTGTGATCCCGCCCGCTGCCAATTCACCCAATGGTATTTCTACACACCAACTGGCGGAAAACACAGCCTATTGTTACAAGTCAGCAGACAAACTAGGTCAGAGATCGCAGATTCTACCCGATCTAAAAAGCCTCAGCATCCAGCTAGAAAGCTCTATGTCTACAGGCATATTAAAACGCGGCTGAATCAACTTACAGTGCAAGTTCTCGTTGCTATTCTAACGTTATTTTAATGTTACTTTAACATTATTCTAACTTTATTTTAATGTTCCCCTAATGTTATTTTAGGGTTGCTGTAACGTTATTTTGATGGTGCTATAACGTTATTTTAACATTCTCCTAATGTTACTTTAATGTTCCCCTAACGCTATTTTAACGTTAACATTATTCTAATGTTCCCCTAACGGTCAAATAATGTCCCCCTAACAATATTGTAACGTTACTTTAACGTTCCCCTAACGTTATTCTAACTTAATTTTTATATTCCCCTAACTTTAAAATAATGTTCCCCTAACGTTTAGAATACATAATACAGTTTGCAATGCCATGTCAATTGGTCCTAACCCAATCTTTTAATATCCATTTTTTATATTGTTTTTTATCTATCCAATTAAATATTTTCTTTTTACTAACCATATATTTAATGTCTTATGTATCCTGCCTCCCTTATATATTTATAATGAGGCTATGAGGAAGAAGTTTTCGTAGTTTCATCCCAGTAAGGCCCAGCTGAAACAGTCAAAAAAGGCAAAAGAGAGACAACAGTAAGTTTAGAAAACACTTGATGTAACTTTTTAAATGGGTATGCTGTTATTCATTTGTAGTGAGTGTTTTCGGTGGTTACATTACTGTTATTTTGCAGTTGCAGGAGACGAGGTCAACCGAGACAAACACAGAAAGAGCATTGTGAAGGACAGAAATGGTGGAGATCAATGTAGGAAGATGTTGTTAATGTGGATGCATGCAGGAGCTACAGTGAAGAATGGAATCTGCAGGGATTGTACAGGGATGTACGAACATGAATACCGCTGTAAGCCATGCCACACTGTAGGATCTCAGTTGTCATTCATGTCAGACTGTACAACAGTCAAGACGCGTTAAAAATGGACTCGTCCGAAGTTTTACATCATCAATCCGTGACAAGTTCGGTGACTGCGATTTGCATTACATGTGGGATCGTCGTAGGAGAAGCCACAAACCAGGACTGTGCGTCAAATCTTCTGACACTGGCAGAATTTCGTAGGTAAAATTTGATCACAACGATAATTAATCGGCTGTCGGCGAACATGTCAAACTAGTGATCAAAGACTTCAGATTTTGTCCTAGGATCAGAGGAACCTATTAGGATTCTAAACATTTGTCTCAAAAAGCAAAATTGTACAGTGTGAACCCAGCTTTAAGGGGATTTCTTGCCATGGCAACCAATGGCTGTTGCATGGAAGAATACCTCAATAATATACATCCAAATTACTTAGTATCATTTTGGCACGGACCCGTGGTATTTCCCATATCTGGTCAGTAATACTCCCAAATTTGTTCAAAATTCTGCGGTGGTTATACTGGTCCATATACACCTCTTTTCATGCAGTGTTTTTTAGTCAACAGTCTGACAAGTTAAGTGTCAGTGGAAAATAAAACAACAAAACGAACCACACAGAAAGACTTTTCCAAATTTTTATGTTTTTTATTGATGATCACCAGGATGGTTCCCTTTACAGCAAATCAGCAGAAATCTACTTTTGCATTGAGATTTTAAAGACAAAATGTTGAATATTGCACTAAAGAAGAAGAGAACTAAGATTCATATAGCGCCAAAGAACGAGGAAATATCACAGCATCTTCTCGACAACATCTTAGGGTAAACAGAAGCCAAGCCCATTAATATATGCATATTTCAGTACCATAAAGACAATTAGCTTCAAATATATCTTCTTAAAATAGTTTTGTTTTAATTCTGATCATTAAACGATTACATTCAGGAGTATAACTAATAAGGTCACATGCAAAGATGGATACGTACGCATGACATATGGCCAAATGAATCCATCACATGATGATGTGGAATGAAATTGAACTAATAGAGATTTGTAGAGGTACTTTAACTTTGCAGTCTTTTTTTACCTTTAGGAAATTAGAATTACAATAACCATAGAACTTCCTGAAAAGAAAGCGTTTCACATAAATGACCACGTCAGCTATATTGATTTATATGTACAGGTTCTGCCATTTGTTTTGATTTCTGGTTTGGCTTTTTAAGTCATTGTAAAGGAGGAAACCTTACATCTGTAGTATATTCAGTTTTCAGTGTGTAGTTGGTAGCCCTCTGCAAACCAAAGTTGTTGAATCTTATTTTTAAGAGAGTTCTGTATTTTTACAAAAATCAGCAACAGCTGAACATGTAATATTTTGTCATGAGTCATTCATGATTATAACCACGATTCTTTCGGTGACCCATTTTCTGAGGTTCACTGTTCCATGTGCATATTTTGCTAGTTCTTTGTTTTGTTCAAGCAGCATCCAGCAAAGCAACTTTTACATTCAAAAATATTATTTAAAGTTAGTGCATTCATCTCTAACACAAAACTATTTTTGTGTTAAGAAATCACAGCTAATCAACAAGACCATATAGTACTTGTTACTAAGGCCAGTTATTTGAAATAAAACATTTTCAAATATGAAAATATATCCAGACCATAGGACGTACAGTACAGTACATATTCAGCCTATCTTAACATAATCCTTCTAGCAAAAGAAAAAAAAAAGAAGATTTTGGTCTCAGTGTGGGTTTCATTTGTGTACAGTGGTGAGATTGGGTTTTAGACTGTATATATTAAACCAATAAACTAGTTTAATCTTCAAGGCTGTCTTTTAGAGGCCCTAGGGGTAAGTTCTTTGACCACCACTGGTAACCTGTGCGTTCTGTTAGTAAAAGTACACAAAGACCCTGTCACTTTGACCATCTTAAAGACAATTTCTCTGAGTGAACTTAATCTATATTCAAATAACACTGCAATGCTAAATACTGACTTTTACATTTAAAAAAAAAATCTAGACAGACGAAAAACAGATCCACTCATTGTAAATATACTGGATTAAGGTAAGGGATGCAGTGTTTCAGAGCTTGTTTTGGAAAATGATAGATGATGGCACTGCTGCCTCGAAAGCAAGGCTACTTTCAAGGACAAAACAATTGTGCATTTACCAATGAGGCCTTGATGTTTTGCTATTAAAGAAACGGCTCATAATTGAAGATGTAGGGCAGCTTTCTCAAATCAAGTCTATTTCAGTTCCAAATGCATTAGCCAATGACAGACTGCTAATGCATTCTTCCTGCATTCTTTGTAAGGTGTAACTTCAGGTTAGGTTGAATTAATATTTTACCATCATTAAAAGAGATAAGCTCCATAAAAACGCCAATTAATTTATTAATACTAGCTCTGTTTTCAATAACTGACCTTCATACAGTTTAATATAGTCTATCCGCTTTTCCACTGTCAGGTCAAACCGTTCTCGTTGCTTAACCGTTCCATTCCGTGCCGATCCGGCCCAGCCGGTACGGATATGGTTTCATTTTCCACTGCGGGGCTGATAACGGAGCTCTTGGGAATGTAATATAAATGCGTTAGTCCTTGCCTTGGTATGGTATGAGAGTTAAATAGCGACTGCGTTATGGAGGATGATCAGATTTTAATTTTTTTATTAACTTGCGTTAACCTTGCTCAAATAGCGTGACCAATCCTGAGTGGCCACATCATTACACGCACGTAGCACCAACCTTGCTGAGAATTTCACGCCAAGAACGGTTTGTAATCATGCTGTGCTGAACCAAGCTCAAGTGGAAATATAATTGGAACTGTTCCCTACCGTTCTTAGAACCGTTCGGCCCAACGGTGGAAATAACTAATAATAGCTACAGTAGTTCCTGTCCACTTCGTCCGACAAAATTAGCTTTTTCAAATAAATTAATATTACTTAATTATTTACATGATTCCTATCTACCAAACTTACTTCATTTTAGAAAAGTGCAATCGTACTTGGTGCAACAATGTTATCATTATAAACACCTGCTTCTTTTATAATACTCTACCTGTCATTAAATCAAAACTGCAATAACTATATTAGCGTTAACTTGAAGTAAGGCTATAAAGAATTTCTAATTCCAGATAATACAATACAAAGGAGTATTGTTTTATATATATATATATATATATATATATATATATATATATATATATATATATATATATAAACCAAACGTCTGTGTAATGACTCAGCATTTTCTTTGTCAAACAACACGCAAAAGGCACACAAGGGTTACCCTCACTGTCAGCTCTCACAACAACCATGAAATCTATTTAATTCTATTTATTAGTCTCTCTATAACAAATGTCTCTATTGCTACATTTTGATATATAGTGTCATTTCCACAGCTAGTTTCCTTTTAAACCAGTTAAACCTAAAGTGCTTGTGGGTCAGGGAATCTCAGCTTGGGGGAAGAAAAAAAATCTGGTCAAGTACTGTATATCAGCCTAACACAAACAAAACATTCAGCAAGTTACAAGTCTGGATCCTCCACATTAAAATATAAAACAGATTAAGTTGATCCTAAAGTGGCCACATTTAAATTTCAATCATACTTTGATGATTTTATATAAAATTATCATAACAAAATCACTCAAGCAACAGACCATCATGTAATTGACAATAAAATACAATTTCCATCGGACTCTAATGGTGGTCTACTCAAATAATGGACAGATGGGATGCGAGATGCTAGTCAGTTTTTGAAGAGAAAGGTGGACCCCAACAGAACCCCTGAACGGATCCCTAGATTAATATACCTACAAAGTTTAGTCTGAAGAGTATCATGCTTTAGGAAGGTAACCACAATGCCAAATAAAAACAACTGTTATTCTTTCTATAACCTTCTATAACCAGTCATATTTTCATATCAGAGCCTATTCAACCAAGATCTGTCATATCAGTGAATTGGTAGTTTGTAAAGATGCCATCTACTTTGCCTTGCTCTTAAAAGCATGTATAAGCATGTGCAGTCTTCACTACTATCACATTATTGAGATAAAACTATTTTGGATTGCATGTTTGAATAAAGAATGATCCATCTCTTGTCAACTAAAGGACATAAATCTTGGATTATGGTTGATTTTATTTTATTTTTTAATCACCATTTGAAAGAACTGAGATTTGGCACAAAACCTCTTTGGATTAGCAATTTAGAGTACCGTTATTTCTTTCTTCACTCTATATGCTGGTATGTGATCTCATGGAGAGACTGTGTCTAGCCTCATTGTAATAGTAGCTCACAAGACGAAACTGTTTTGAGTCTGTTCTTGAAGTTATTTGCTCTAAGGCCATGTGACCTTATGTTTAGAGTATTTTTTTTTCCCAGGCAACTGTGTCTATATGTAGCTAAGATTGATGATAAATGATGCAGAACATGAATTAGATGGTGCATTAACCAACTTACAGCGGGCATTTTTTGTGCTTCGAAATTCGAATTCTAGGCAGGACAAAATCTTGGTCTCTTTAAGTTATGTTAAAGAATATAAGTAAACTCAATTTGCAATGCAACTTCAGCCTACGTTGAACATTATATTACTATTTCATAGCAGCTAGCTAGTGAACATTCAGTTTTCTGCCAAAGCCTCGCAGAAGCAATCAAAAATGTACAATAGATTCAGGACCAAAGCTTACATTAAAGTCCTTTGACAGCACTAGGATTTTGTTGCATTTTGAGGATTAGAATATCAACTATAAATATTAGCGGACGGAAGGCTGTGGGTGGAGGAACTCATCTAAACCTAAAAGATTAGAAATGAATGAAGAATGAATGGCAAGCTTTAAAAAGAAAAACAATTCAAAATTCTATTTTGCAGGCAGGGAAAGATTCATCTTGCATGACCACTGTGCTGCTGCTGGCCAAGACCATTATATTCAGGTCCTGCTGTTTCTCATGGGTCTGCTGATACCAGTCCCGAGTTACCTCTGTGTCATGTGTAGGGATTAAAGTGACCTGAATGAGAAGAAGATTGTCATTGTCAGTAACTATAAAAGATGGTGGTTCTGCTTGCAAGTAAGACCTTATTTCAAACATTTTGAGCGACCTCCTCTTCTAAAATATAAATACATGCAATGTAATTTCATGCATAAAATCCCATTTTTACTGTGAGACAAACAAAACTTGTTCAATAATTGGCTTTTATCTTGTCATTGTGCTAAAGCTAAAACTTTTTTTTTCTTCACAAAACTAAATAGATTTTTTTCCTACTAGTTTTATTTTTAAAACTAGTACAGTAAATAGGATATTGAAAATAAAAAATATAAATATAGAAATAAAAATATAGGATAAAATAAAATATAAAAATATTATATTCTAAAAAACAGTTTAGAAAACAGTAATAGAAAATAGTAATGTAAATTTTTCAAACAAATCCTTACATTAAACATATTTAATTAATATTTTGAGTGAAATTTAACTTTGACAGCCCCAAAAAAAATTAGTTAAAAAAAAATATTTTTTAATAAAATTTTTTGCGTACTCCCTAACACTCTTCGTGTCCCCAGATACCAGTTTAAAAACTGCTGTTTTGGAGTATTACTACAACAGACGCACCAACTTTGTTCCATGACTTTTAGTTTTTAGTGTAAAGTCAAATGGTACCTGGAGATTAGTGCCCCATTGCGCTTTCCCTTCTAGGAGTGCATCTAGAACTGCACGACTGGGTTCACCACTGCCTGGATCATTTCCACTGACGACGTAGTATGCTGCTCGCACTCGCTTGAAGAACTCTTGATCAACATTTTTAGCACTGCAGTGGTTGGGAATGTAAGCTAGGTCGACATAGATGGATGGTCCAGGTGGAGTCCCAGTGCTGGATTTCAGGTTGGAGCCTAAACATTTTTAACATTGGTTATTTGATAATTGTCTGGCTTATACCGATATTTATTTTTATGTTATGTTCGATAAACAATAAATGGACATTATAAAAAAATAGCTGTACTAGTTTGTCTAAATAAATTAAAAACAATGCATTAAAAACTTAAAGTGAATTTAGGCATCACAACATTACAGTCTGAAAAACATAAATTTTGAGATTTGCACTTAACAGTATTATAAAATAGTGTTTTTGAACATTACTTTAAGTGAGTGTTACATGACAGCAAAGTTAATTTAAATGTAAAAATGCCAGCTAAATATTCAATTTCGACAGATAAATGAATAAAATCTAATGTATCATGCATCCTGATAGTTGTACCTGCATTACTCTTAACACCATTGACCAATCCTCTTCCTGGGTTGTATATGTCTCCCCTGGATCCCTGTGTCTCAGACATTTTGGACAAGCGAAAAGTCTTCTCTGAATCTTTTCTTTTAAGAGCATGAGGTGAGGAGTCTTTGGATGTCTGCTTCACAGGGGTAGTAGATCTCCTGCCTTTTGCATCTCCTTTACGTGACGGCGATGCAGATTTTCCCAGTGTCTTCCTCAAGCCTCTAGTTTTAAGGTCTTTCTTCACTGGCCGTTCTGTGTGGGTCTGGCCATTAAGAAGGGCCTCTGGGTCCACCATGCACACATCAGGGTGTGGTGGGTGAGGAAGAGGGTCTTTCACTGGCATGGGAGGGGGATCATGACTCCTCGGGGAGGAGGAATGATGGCTTCCTCCACTGCTGCCAGCTGCAGACATTTTGTCTACTGGTAGATGTTCTGCATCTTCATCAGAGTCAAGGTTTCCTTCTGCTGTAATTGATGGACATTCTTCAGTCTCTGGAGGAACATCTGAGTCAGACTGAGATGGGAGTGACTCGCTCAAAGATGTAGGAGGAGTTTCCTCCCCTGCTAGCATAATGCCGTGCCCTGTCGCTGTACTGCTCGGGATGCTGTGCGATCCCTCCTTGCTTTCCTCATGGCGACTGTGGGGATGACTATGCTGCTGCTTGTGGGATCTCCTTTTGACAGAGTGCTGCTCACGCTCATCATCTCTTGAATGATCACTTCTGGCATCTTCCTCTTCCTCCTCACTTGATAACCCATGTGGGCTTGGATTAATAAAGGACGGCGAGATATCTCCTGTACGGTGTTTGAAAAGCGAAGGTGAATGGGAGGATGTGGCCTCCATACTGAGATCAGAGGGTCGAGTGAATCCTTCATCTGACTTCTTGGAGACCTCAGGGTAACAAGCCTGTGCTCCTGATGGTGGAGTTGGTGGATGTTCTTTTGAATCATACTTCACTTTATCCTCTTCAGCCCCCTCTTCCTCCTCTACACCTTCATAAACATCTTCCACATAGCCAGGCGGAGCCTTTAGACATACAACATCTTCATGCTGCATTGTGGACGCAAGGGTTTTTTCCTTACATTCCTTTTCTACAAACATTTCAGTTTGTTCTACCTCTTTCTTTACTTTTGACTCTTCAGGTTTCCCTTCACTTTCGCTCTTTTGCTCTGACTTCTTGCCACAATCTAGGATCTCTCCCATCTTTTCTGACCTCACTTCAACCTCCTTTTCAGAATGTATCAGTTCTTCCCCCATTGCTTTATGTTTTACTTCTTCTTTCTCATCTGTCTTACTCTTCTCTTCATATTCCATCTTGCTCACTTTTGCTTCTTCAATTTTAACCATTTCCTGTACTTTCTCAGCCAAGTCTTTAATTTCCTCAGACTTCTCTGCCCCTTCTTGCTTCATATATTGTTCACTTAATGTGCTAGTACTGAGAGTCCCACAAGCTGTGACTGGCACCTTCTGAGAACTTGTAATCTCTGTTGGTCCATCTGTGCTGTGCAGATCAAATGAATGTAATGTTGTGGTTGAGAGTTTTACATTAGTATGTTGCTCTGGTATAGACGCTGTGCTTAATTTTTCAGAAGTTGAAGATCTTTCACACTCAATTCTGCATGGCAAGGTTCCTTCCTCAAAATTGCTTTTGTTATCCTCAGGCTCATCATCAGAGGATTTTTCTTGTGAGTGTTTGTCTGCCGAGTCAGCCTTTGCCAAAGGTACAATGTCGAACTTGAGGGATGTGGAAGATGCCAGCTCAGTTGGGTGAGTTGTATGCTCAGAAGTTGCTGATTCTGGCAGTTTTGAAGAATGTGTTTCTGCTACATGTTTAGGATCAGAGACTAGATCCCTGTCAGATTTAATGCTCGACATATCCTCCTCTGACTTTTCCTCTGCTGATGATGTTTGATCCTGAAGAAACGATTTGGATTCCTCCAGGGGACTTAGAGGAGAAAACCTGGCAAGACTGGATATTGACTCAGCTGTTGTTGTAGCAGGTGTCATTCGATCTGAGACTTCCATATATTCATCTTTTTTTAAACAAGGCAAATCCATAACGGGTGACTCTTCCTCTTTCAGGGATGAGTACTCAAATGATATACTGTCTCCATCTGACCTTAGTTGGACACTAGGAATAGTAATCTGTGGTTCTAGCCCTTCTCCAAGGTGTTGACCAGTTGAATATGAGGCAGAGGTTGAAGAAGAGTAACTAAATGATGAAGATGATGAGTAAGTTGTATCAGACATGGCTGCTTGAGCAACAGCTAGGGATTCAGACACTTCATACTTTTTATCAGAAGTTTTCCGTGGTTCATGTTTGTCATCGCTGTATTTGGGTATGTCAGATAGGACTGAACTAGTATCTTCTTTCTTGGACTGTTCATGCTCCTTGCTGATAACATCATGATGCTCTCCATGTACTGATGATGGCTTTGCTGTGGGGGACATTTTTTCTGTGTATGAGTCACCAACCATGTCTGTCTGTAGAACTTTTGCAGTTGCTCCAAAAGCTAAGGAACCAGTAGTGTCTTCTTGTTTTGTTTCGAGTGGTTTAGATGTAGTCGTGGTATCAAATGCTGCTTTAGACTCTTTCTCAGACATCTCTCTGGCACCCTTTTCAACATCCAAGTCACTTGCATTTTCCTCGTCCTCTTCCTCTTCCTCATCCTCATAGTCATCCTCTTCTTCAGCAAATATTTTTTGGCTTCTGACCATGCATTCCTCTGTCTCTGCACTCACAATCAATGTCTTGCTGGAAAGAGAATCTGTTTTGCCAGTGCACCCAACTGCAAGAACATTGTCATCAACTTTCATAGACTGCCCTGAAGAACCAGGAGTGGCGGTGCTGGGATCTTCAGCCGATAACCTGGCAGGAAGCATGTCCTTTTCAGGTGGTGAGTACCGACCAGAAGAAAATGCGTCACCTTTGCTTTCAGCTGAATCCAGTTTGTTTTTATCTTTGTTACCATGACTTGATATTGGACTCTCCATTTTGTTCTCATCGTAGGCAGATGTTGATGAAGTTGTTTGACTCTGAAGACTTTGATCTTCTGATGATGTGAGAGAGCCTTGTGGAGGGGAAGCTTCAGTCACGTGGGTTTTGTCCAAGTCCTCTGATTGAGACGTTGCCAATATTTCATCTGTTTTATGGTCTTTCTCTTGCATATCAGGTTTTGAAAGGCAGGAAGCAGATGTACATGGTTCTTTATCCGACAATTTAACATGACTCTCATCATCTTTTCCTTGAGGAGGAAAATGTGTGACCTCTTTCTCCTTCTCCTTTTCTTCTCTCTCCAATTTCTCTGATTTGTCTTGCAAATCACTAGAGGCAAATGAGCTTGAACCTGCTACCGAAATGGCTTTGCTGTCATATTTCAAACTATTGTCAACAAAAAGATCTGGTCTCTCTGGTCTCTCTTCTGTAACCAATTCTTCCTCTTGGTATTGCTCCTTATTGTCTTGCTCTGAGTAGGCACTGTGGCTGCTGTGAATACTTGAAGTCTGGTAATCAACCTTGCTAAAAGACACTGGCTCATCATCCCTTTGTTCCTCTTCTGAACAAGTAGCTCCAAGCAACGAGGCCTGACTTTTTCTATTGCCATCTAAATCTCTATCCAGACTAGGGTACTGGTCCTCTTCCTCTCTTTCTCGCTCAGTGTCTTTTGAAATGGGCTTTTCATAAGGCTCATATTTAGAAGCTTCATAGCTTTCTTTTTCCACTTCATACATCATCTTGTCATCAGATTTTATTCTCTCACTATCAGCCTTTTCAGCACATTTCTCATCAGCACTGTCCGTCTTTTGAAAATCAGAATGTGACTCTAACCCTGGAGAGGCAGCTTCTCGTTCTCCTTCCCTTTCCCTCTCATCCTCCTTCTGAAGTTTTGTGGCTTCCTTTTCAGAGATCAATGTTTGATGTTGACTATCCTCAACACTGCCTTGATTGTCAAAGCTAGGCAGTGTGATACTCATTGGTTTGCTCTCAGTAAGAGTCTCTGTGACCGTTTTTTTACTTGTTTCTGCAGTAGGTGAAAGTGATGTTGTATCAACCTTGCACTCCTCTGGTTTAGTTGATGTGCCACTTGAATCTCTGGTCTCTTTCTCTTCTAAATGGGCCACAATTTCCTCTTTTGTCATACTTGTCTCAGGTGGTTGTGCAGAACTGCTTGCCTTTGGTTCCTCTAAATTCCATGGTTCTACTGATAATGGTCTTGAACCAGCACCTCCCATACAAACAGCATCTCCTTCATCCTCCTCTGTACTTTCATCTTCATCTGAAAATTTGGTTGGAAATGTAGTTTCAAAGGTTGACTTGATGTCTTTTGTTTTGTCTACAGTTGAGGTTTCTTCAATGCATTTTTCTTTATAATCTAAGTTTAATTTGAATCCAATGTCTGATGAAAGAAATGTATGTGTTTCATGTAATGATGCGTCTTGTTTGATATCTTCTTTAGGTTCATCTTTCAATTCCAATTTCTCTTTACAGGTCAGATCTGAGGTCTCAAACATTTGTTCTGAAGATTTATCCAGAGATTTCTGTTTGGCTCCCAAGTCAATTTTTGTGTCTAATTCATTGGACACCAATTTTGACACATCTTCTTTCATGAATTGCTCCTCAGACTCTTTGCTAACCTTTGAATCAATTGTTTTATCTTCTACAATGGGAAGGTCTACAGTACCGTGTTCTGATTTTGAAACCACAGATTTAGATTCTGATGTAATCTGTTCTGTCTTTTCTTCTACCACAGATATGGCCTTAAGTTTTTGTTTTGTGTCTGATGGTGCATCTGTCGCCATACTTGTTTGAGATACTTCAGTTACGGTATCTTCTGTGTGTTTTTCTTCATACTGTTGGTCCTTCTTAGCACCCATATCGGTACTATCAGATAGTGATTGATCCGTAGATATCTGAAGCTGAGTATGCTCCACATACTTATCTTTAGATTCATATAGTTTTGAGGATATGTCTTCAAACTCAACTTGTTGTTCAGATTTGACAAATATGCCTTTGCTTATTTCATCCTCTTTATCTTGCAAAACTTCTTTCTCTGATTCTCTTATTGACTGGGAGTCGCTCTTCACTACAGATTCAAAATCAGATTTAGAGATGGTAAGCTTATCTGCTTTTTCATAAGTCTGACATTCTGTAGGTTCTTCATCCATTTTGAGAGTTAGCTTCACAATCTCTTTGTTTTTGCAATCCTGTTCATCTTTAGCTGACAAATCTAATTTCTCAGATTCAGACAGCAAGACTTGACCTTGGATCAATGCTGGTTCATCTTTAGATTCTTGGTCTAATATTAGTGAGGAATCCATTTTGTCTGAAATGGATATTTGTGTTTTGGATTTAGTGTCTTCTACAGTTTTTTCCATATCTTGGCTAGTTTGGTGCACATCATCTGTGTCCTGTGAAATGATGGTATGTGAAATTTGAGGCTCTTTTTTGGATGATACATCTGCTTTTTCTAAATGTTGTGTGGTTTGAGTTTCTTTCAATAGTTTTTCCTTCAAGTCTTCATCTTGTTTACTAGTAATTTCAGTCTCACTTTGAGTTGCCACTAATATATGAGGTTCCATCTCTTGCACAGACTTTCCTTTAGATTTTTGTTCATCTTTAGCAGACACTTCTGCATGCATCTCTATAGATTGAAAATCTGGCTTTGAGAGGGAAATTTGCTCTTGTTTCACAGATTTTACTTCCTCTTGATTTTTATCCTTAGATTCTTCATGTTCTTTGGCAGCTGAAATCTTTTTCTCATATGTCAGCCCAGCCTCACTTTTACTTTCCACCTTTTCTTCATCTTTTAAGGCAACATCAGTTTTTTCACTTAACTGTTGTATTTGAGATGTGAGGCCATCTGTGTCTTCCTTAAACAGGGCTATACAGATGAATGAGTCAGTTTCCTCTGAAGCCACATGTTCAGGTATAATATCAAGTGACTCTGATTTCTGCTCAGAGGTCTTTTCAGGTTTAGTTGTCATATCTGTCTCTACAGTGTCCTGTGTCTCTATATGAGATGTTGATGTTTCTGCTTTGATGTCTGGGCTTTCTAAAAACTGACCAGATGCTTCAGTCAGATCTTTCTCTTTGGATTCTTTTACCAAGTTAGAAGAAATTTGGTCTTTCTCTGATTGAATTTCTTGTTTCTCCTGTTTCTCTATCTCTGACCTTTCCAGAACTGCTGGAGAACTCTTATCTTGAAACTCTTCTTCATTCGCATTTTTCTTATCATAATCCTCTTTAGGCGGCAATGCTGCCTTTTCAGGTAAGGCAACATCTGTTTTTTCACTTAACTGTTGTATTTGAGATGTGAGGCCATCTGTGTCTTCCTTAAACAGGGCTATACAGATGAATGAATCAGTTTCCTCTGAAGCCACATGTTCAGGTGTAATATCAAGTGACTCTGATTTCTGCTCAGAGGTCTTTTCCGGTTTAGTTGTCATATCTGTCTCTACAGTGTCCTGTGTCTCTGTATGAGATGTTGATGTTTCTGCTTTGATGTCTGGGCTTTCTAAAAACTGACCAGATGCATCAGTCAGATCTTTCTCTTTGGATTCTTTGACCAAGTTAGAAGAAATTTGGTCTTTCTCTGATTGAGTTTCTTGTTTCTCCTGTTTCTCTATCTCCGACCTTTCCAGAACTGCTGGAGAACTCTTATCTTGAAACTCTTCTTCATTCGCATTTTTCTTATCAAAATCCTCTTTAGGTGGCAATGCTGCCTTTTCAGGTTCTGATATTACATCACCTTTATCTGCCTCTGCATACTTTAATAATTGGTCTTTCTCCTTATGCTTTTCTTCAGCATCATCTCTCTCACCATCCTTTTCTTTCTCCTTCTCTCTTTTCTCTTCTTTGTCTGTGGATGATTTTAAATCAGAAGTTTCTTCAACGTCATGGTCATCACATAACTTGCTATCTTCATCCTCAAGAATTACAGCCTTACTGCTCTCTTTTAAGTCCTCTTGAACTTCACCCTTCTTTTCAACACTTGGATCAGGCATTACCTTTGTATCACTAATTTCTTTTGATGGTAGAATTGATATACTTTCTTTTTTAGCTAAGAAGTCCTCAACAAGTGGAGATGGTGCAGAGGTTGCTTCCTGGATTATCTTTTTTTCTTCCTCCTCTACTTGTGGTATTTCCTTCTCATCTAAAATGTCAGATTTTTGTTTCCCACTCTCCTTTTCAAATTTAATTTCAGTGGGGCTAAGTGGCACTCCTTGTTCTTGAAGGGTCTCTTTAAGGAGCATTTTATCTTTCCTTTCCACAGGTGACATTCTGAAGGGAGAGTGAGATCCACTAGGTGGTCCAGAATGTGTAGGAGTAGCCATTTTCACAGTGCTGTCATCAGGGCTAATACACCGGTCTTCCACCTCTGGAAAAACACTAGCTTCAGAAACAGGAAGCTTAGAATCACTGTGCAATGGGGAAGAGAGTATTGTTTGTACTTCAAAAGAGGAATCCTCCCTTGGAGGTGACACTGATGCCTTCTCCATCTCAGGAGGAGAGAATCTTTCATCAGATGAAGTATCAGGAACTAAAGGCACAAGACTTTTGGGTTTGTCCATTTCTTTCTCCTTGTGTTCAAGTTTATCAGGTGAGGCATATCCTTCTTGTAACTTTCCAAGTGAAATGTCAACATTTGGTGTTTGATCTTCATATTCATCCTCCTCTTCATCATCGTAATGAGCAGCCAACTCAATTCCCTCGGTTTTACCTTCTAAGGGAAGTGGAGGAGATTCATCAGAGGGAGATGATTTGAAGCACTTGTCCTCCTCTAAGGAGGATGTTGGTGAGATGGTTCCAGCGGAATGTAGGTACTCTTTTTCTTGGGTGGCCTCAGTCTGAGTAACCGGTTGAACGGTGTCCAAGACCAGGGAGCTTTTTCCAGTGTCTTCAGTCTGAGGTGCTGTGACTGATGCCACTGACTGATCTTCCGCAACGGAAGTGGGTAAAGAAGACAGTTTGTCATACTCTGTTATGGATGTTGCTGAAGAAACATGTTCCTCTTCAGCTAATGGAGCTGCGAGTATGCTGGTGTAGATGGAAATAGCTGGCTCCTGTGCACCCATCAATACTTTGCCTGTCCCATTGCCCATTGCAGCTGCTTGTATTTCTCTCATTCCAGGGATGGCATCAAAGGAGCCTGGTTGGTCTGGGACAGAGACATCATAGCTACCAACCTCATATTGAAGGTGTGGTATCCTGTCCTCTGCTTCTTCGTGGATCTCCTCATCTGAGATGGTTTGCTCAGTCTCAGAGTAACCTGGTATGGTTTCATCCTGGATATATGATAAGTTTTCTGCTGCAGCAGCTCCTTGGGCTGTAGAGGTAATGCCAGCTGTGACACCTCCAACATTTGACAAGTATGCATCCTCTTCTTCCTTGATTTTCTCAGCAGAGAGATCTTTTATTTCTTCATCTGCAATGGCATCCAAATCCTCTGCCTCCTCTAACTCAGCTTTTTCAATAACATCCTCTTCTTCAAGCTGCTCCTCTTCGACGTCAATCTTTGTTACCTCTGCTTGTTTTTGCTTCTCCATTTCCTCAACTTCATGTTTTCTGTCCACTCCCTCCAAGTCTTTGGATTCCTTTGCTCCCTCTTCATCCTCTTCATCTCCTATTCCCATGTCTTCCTCCTCCTCCTCCTCCTCTGTCTTCTTAACAGGCTTTATCTCAACCTCCTCCTCATCTTCATCTTCAATTGCAGCACCCTCATCCTCAAATTTCTCTAATTCTAATGTTTGGGGCTCATCCTGTTGTTCTTTTACTTCTGCTGATGGCACTTCTTTGATTTCTGCTGATAGGGCTACTTCTTTCTCTGTAGTTTTCTGTTCCACAATATCGGTTTCTGTAACATGATCTTGTTCTTGTTCCTCAGCAGCATTTGAAGTTTCATCGTCTCTTTCACCTGGTAATCTGGAGACAGTAAGGGCACTTTTAGGGGCTTCAGAGTGATCTGTCGCTTCAGTAGGTCTCATTTTATCAAAGTCTTTTGTTAAATCTTTAAGAGTTGATGGAGAAAATACAGTTTCTCCTGTCCCATTCTCCTGTTTATCATGCTTGATCTTCTCAGCCACTGGTTCTGCCTCAATCTCTGCACACTCTGCCTTGGCAGTTGTAGGTTTGCTCTTTGTTGTTTTGGATTTACCTTGAGTTTTGGCCTTGTGGAGGGTCTTTCTGACCTCTGGTGTGAAAGGTTTCAGGTCAGGTTTAGTAATTTTCCTCAGCTCGGGTTTTGAAGTGTCCTTGGCTTTAAACTTTTTCTCATCTTTTTTCAAACCATCATCTTTTTTAATTTCACGTTTTTCTTTCTTAACTTCCCTCTTTTCTTTGTCTTTCTTTTCATCCATTTTGGACAACCTTTCCTTTGGGTGTTTTTTCAGTGATTTCTCCTTCAATAACTTTTTCTTTTCTGTCACTTCTGTTTTCGGTTTCAATGGTTTGGTGTGCTTCTTTTCTTCTTTTTTCTCAATCTTGTTCTCTTTGACAGAGTCACTCTTCGTTTCGATTATGGATGCATCCTCATGCTCGTCGGTTTCTTTCTTAGGCTTAGTTGGTGCATGAGTCTTGGGAGATGATTTGAGACTTTCTTTGCTGTCAGTTCTTTGCTTTAGCTTTGTTTGTTTTACAGCTGAAGGTGAAACAGCAGAATTTATGTCTTTTTGTGTGGCTACTGGATACCGCAAGAAATCAAGGTGCTTCAACTTTTCAAGCCCTTCAAGGATTTTGTTCTGAGGTGCATTTCCAGGGAATAAAACCCTTACGATTTTCTCTGAGGGGTTGGCAGGAAGCCATACGACGAGAGCAGCAATAGATGTCAAATAAGGTACAGATATTTCTCCCTCTTTTCCATTGGGAAGCACTATCCCTGTCTTGGCCTTACTGTTACCTGCCCACTTCTGCATGAGGAACTGCATTTCCTTACTGTCTTTCACAGGGTTCAGGACAAACATGTCCAACCTGCCCACACCCATCTTGTGAAAAAGTGTAATTGGCTCAATGGTATTACTAACCACTCGAAAAAGAGGCTCAGACTTAATTCCCATCTTGTTGAGGTATTGCAATGTAAGAGAGGCTTCCTCAATACTTCGCTTAACTTTCAAATTCGATTCTGATGTGCGAAGCTTCTCAGGTACATTGAAGAATACGACTCCGATCTCTGGCGATATCAGGTTCTTCATCCAATCACTGTAGGTGGTTGAGCCTTGAGACTGCTCTTCTTCCTGCTCTGCAACCTTCCTTTGAAGGAGTCCATTGATCCCAGGAAGATTATCAGCACCAATATGGGTGAGAAGGATAGAATCAATACGATCTAAATGTCTGACAAGCTTCCAAAAGCATGACCTTCTGTCAGAGCCACCATCAATCAGAATGTTAAAACCATTGACAGCAAAAAGCGCAGAATCCCCCCGTCCACCAGGAAAGATGTAGCAGCAAGGCTTTGAGAGCTTTAAGAATCCTCCAGACGTTGGAGGTTCAAGAAGGTCAAATGGGGACGGTACATCCACAGTCTCAGATATATATTCGGTAAACTCAGTGACCCCCTCCATCTTAGGGAGTATGGGCTCTGGATTCAGCCTATAATTCAGCAACTCCCTAATGCGTTGCTGTTGTCCCAGAGAGTTCCAGCCTGCCTCACCACGACAGGACACAGTCAGTGATCCCCGCTGTCCAGAGCTGGCTTTAACCAGCAAATTACTGACCTACATGAGGAAAACAAGTAAAAAATGAGTGAAGATATATTGTGCTTTATCAATTTGAATACAATTATATTATCTAAACTTACTCCAGGATCAGCAAACACATGTGAGAAAGTTTGATGACTGAGCACTCCGGTTTGGAGAACCAGGTCACCTTGGTCAGAGCTCTGCCCACTCAGGACCAGTAGTTTATGCACAGCTGGGTCAGATATAAGACAATGGATCTAGGACATATTAAGAGACATAGAGGGCATTTAAAACACATTAGTGTATTAGAGTCAGTCTGTTTGTAGCAAGGTTGTGCTTAAACAAGGTTATTAAGTCCAACATCAAACCTATTCATCAATCTTTAAACATACAGCACCTTGTCCAACAGAGATTTTCTTTAAATAACTTACCTCAGAGATAACAGTATCTTCTGATGGGTTTACTAATACAACCGTCTCAAGAACATCACTTTTGTGGTGCAGAGTCCTTTGTCCTGGAAGAAAGAAATATGTTTTTTCTTATTTATATTCAGATATTAAGTTACACATTTCTATTGTGACTAGTCTCGATAGCTGCATTTCCACCACAGGAACTTTCCCCAGGAACTAGGGACATTGGGGTGGTACTCGACAGAAGGGACCAGGGTCTAAATGAAGTTCCTGGAAAAATGTCCCCCACAGAAAGTCACTGCTCGCGAGGTGGTAAAAAAAAAAGGAACTTTCGGGGGTGGGCCTTAGGTGCTGAACATGGTGATTGGTTGAGTTCACACAGCATTTTGATTGGTTGATGCGATGCAGCATTTTATTTCAACCACCATTTTTAAAAGTCTGTTGCGGTGCGTGCAGTAAGAGTTGTTTGCTATTCTAATCAACAATGGAGTTTTAAAAAATATGACCGATGGATCGACAACGAGGTTCAGGCTTTATTAAAGGAGAACTCTGGGCAATTTTTAAGTTAATCTTGATCGTTAGACCTTTGTGAGTACTGTCTATAGAAAAAAAAACGAACCGGATCGGTGCTTGCAACACGGAGCTACCACAGCTAATGTCCAGAGCTCCCACTCAGCTATAACGACAGTTATGGGGGCATAAACATAAAGGGTGTCTTTGTGCCTGTTAACAGACACAAAATGCAATTAAAATGTCTGTCCAACATGAACAGGGCCCTTACATGACAACAAGATGCGTTTAGCAACTTAGCCATTGTTTAAATTCACCTAAATAGTGTTTTAGACGGCTAGCTGTAGTCTCGCGCTGAAGTCCCGTGGGAACTCAGTTGTAGCCGGAAAAAGGTAAACAACAGTGTGCAGGTGGGAGGAGAATTTACATTTTCATTGTCTTCCTTTCCATGACCTCGATATTCTGCAGTTGTGGCTAGTTGTACTTCAACTTGATGTGCAAACTCCCATACAAGTACTACGCGCTAAAGATTACCGCATTTGCAGCGAACACTTTGAAAAAGATGACTACACAGACACAACACAGCGGGGCCGGTTGAAGAAAAATGCCATTCCGTGGATGAAGACGCATGCAACCACTGTGGAGGTAATGTAAACACGGGACTTCAGCGCGACACTACAGCTAGCCGTCTAAAACACTATTTAGGTGAATTTAAACAATGGCTAAGTTGCTAAACGCATCTTGTTGTCATGTAAGGGCCCTGTTCATGTTGGACAGACATTTTAATTGCATTTTGTGTCTGTTAACAGGCACAAAGACACCCTTTATGTTTATGCCCCCATAACTGCCGTTATAGCTGAGTGGGAGCTCTGGATATTAGCTGTAGTAGCTCCGTGTTGCAAGCACCGATCCGGTTCGTCACAAAGGTCTAACGATCAAGATTAACTTAAAAATTGCCCGGAGTTCTCCTTTAAGCTTAGAAGCCGAGGATGTAATCCAGCAGGAACTGAAAAGTCGTGCGCAGTCCTACGACACCGGATTAATTTGGCCGCTCAAAATTATCGCAAGGGAAATTCCTTCACCACGACAGCCCTACTATATAATGATATACATTTTTATAATTTCATCAAAGCTGCACTTTTCTCTTTTATTCTGTTCATTTACTGTCCAAATTAACTGATTCAACTTAATGAATCATATTTTAGGATGAATCAATTCACTAGACTGAATCTAACTTTAGGACAAACCAATTTAGGTTACTTGTTACTGGGAAAGTGTAACCAAAACTGTATGCCAGTATTCTGAAAAAAGGGAAACAGACTCATCTAAATGATATGGGAAACATATTTGGGAAAGCGCTAAATGCTTTTTTTATAACTGAAATGCAGCAGCCAGAGCTGAATCCTCCAAATGCATGTCCTGTAACAATGCATTGATTTGTTCAATTGAAAGTCAATGATAGCAGCCATATGATTGATTGATGTTAATCAAAATGAATGTCCCTGAAAGGCATAGCTATCACTCAAATCAATTTTCATTGATTTAGAAAAGGACTCCAAGGTGTACAGTATAGCATGACCACAGCTAAAAGACAATTTCAAGGACAGTCCTGCAAGAGTCCTGTTAATGAGACATCATGGATGTTTGGATTACAGTCAGAAGTAAGGGGTTTAGGGTTTTAAGTGTATGTTACGATAAGAGGATATCCATGTGAAGCTAATAGGGAGACATCACAAATGCAACATTAGTCTTTACATCGTCTGAAGAGTCCAGTCCAAACACATTTATCCTGTGTTTTCAGTTGTGTAAAGAGGGTTATAAGAGCAGGGTGTATGGAGGAATTAGAGGGATAATCAAAGAGCTGCTGAACGCAGCACGACTGGGGTTTGGACCAAGCTGGCCTAAGCCCAGTATTGCTTCTATGAGCCAGATGGTGTGGGATGGAAGTACAGAAGTGAAAGTACAACATATGTGAAGACTGGTGAGGCAGATCTCACCAGGACAAACTGAATGCAAATAATACAGGCTGCCACGGAAACGACAAACTAGTAGCTCCGACCCTGCTACCCTCGGCAGAGTGACAAAGTACAAATAAACAAGAAAGGTATGAAAGTCTCAGGCACTGCAATGCCTCCCGATTGGCACAATGCCCAAAGCAACATGGGTCTATTGGCTTTTTGTAATTAATACATTGCCTGTTGCCCTCTTTGTTGTTGTTTGATGAAAATCTTAGGAGGAGGCAGAACTCAGATGATTAACAAATGTAGGTGATAAAAAAAATGACACTTTTTTAAAACTTTTGACAATCAGAATTAGCTGAAAAAATTTGAGCGATTAAAAGTTTAAATTTCATTTTTAAATACAAAAAAAATTATATTTGTGGATGAATCTTTACAAACTTGCAACTAGAAAGAATTTTAAATGTGTATATCTGTTAAAAGTGAATTTTGTCAACTTTTAGGAGTAGGGCTTAAAAACCACAAAACTCCTTTGCCATTTTGAATAAACAGATGGTTTTGCAGAGCAGTGTGTTCAGCCAGCATCCAGTTTCCACGACTCCCTTTGGCATTTTTCCACAGTCGCGAAAGAATGGGAAAGAATGTAGCATTAAGTCCAAGGCTAAGTTAAGGTATCCAGTGTATCTGTTAAAGTACAAGCATCTTCATAACAGCTGATTATTAATTAATGACTTAAGTTTGACTACAGAAACATCTTAATTGCATTAGCATCATAAAACAGTCATTTTTTAAAGGGGACATATCATGCTAAATCCACTTTTTTTAGCCCTTAAATGCATTTTGTTGTGTATTTGGAGTGTTTAGAAGTACAGAGAAGTTGAAATTATTCTCTTCAGGTGCTTCGTTGATATCTTTAAATTCTGTTTTGGTCATATTTTTCAACCGGTTCAGATTTTTCTGTCATCTATGACGTTTTTTCAACTATTACATCACAGTATTTGCAGCGGAACTGCCAAATAAGGACATCGACTTCCGACCCAACACTTCCAGCAATCCGCCATTTTTATTTCTCGCTGCAATATTGTAGTCCAAGCTAAAGGATGCAGAAGTTACGAGAGGGTAAGTTAAAATGTTCGGTTGTTGGATGTAGTAAACCACACGCTTCATTACACCGTCTAATGTTGATGAACTGCCGCACTTGTGACAGGGCGCATGTTTAACTGAAAGAACGAGCAGAGAGAGAGACCCGGTCGCGCGCGCGTGCACTCTCTCTCTTCGGAGCCAGGCGAAAGTGTAAACAAGACTTCACCATTTCCAAACTAGGCGCTGTCTTGCTCTCTCTCCCTCGCACATATTAATCAAAATAAATCGACGCGGTGGTAAAAGGTCGGAAGACCAAAGTTTCATGTGTAAATAAATACAGTAACACACCATTGCGATACATACATCCATATGAAGACGTTGTTCTGCAGGTTCGTCGTCTTCATTTTCATCTCGCTCCGGCTCCGACTCTGGCTCAAACATGTAAGGCTGGATGGACAAGTCTTCCGTTGTTGACATTTTGTTAATAATGTGTGAATAAAAAGTTTCTGTGCCGCTAGATAATCGTATCTCTGCTATCAAACTACAAAAATGGCCGCACAGGGTGGAGTTGAACCGAGTGTCACCTCTGCAACCTGGAGAGGGGGCGGGTTATGAAGTGTCTCAATTGCATTTAAAGAGACCGCACCAAAACGAGTTGCTCTCAGACACACATCAGAAAAGGGGTAGAAAAGGGGCCTGTGGAGCTATAATAATGAGGAATTCAAACCCAAGCATTGCAGTTCCGCTTTATATAGACCACAAATGTATGATTTATTTGTAAAAAGGAACGATTTAAAAGCATGATATGTCTCCTTTAAGATCTCAGTGTAGAGATCCAGTCCTACCTCACCTGACCCGCTTGGTATAAATATCCGCTCATGAACTCTAAAAATTAGAGCACTCTGTTAAAATAAGCTCAAACAGTGCTGTGATAGAAGACAGACCAAGCATCCGCACTGCTCCAGATATTTTGCTCTAGATATGGTCACCCAAGAGATTGAGGCCTCTGGAAGTTTGGGAACAGAATCGCCTCATCCGAGCATCTAAAACAGTCACTCATGCTACCATCCTATGTGCTTTTGGGAGCAAATAACCTTCTGAACAGTCTTACTGTGGTGCACTGTATTAGTGATGCTAAATCTGTTTATCCCAGTGGAACAAGCCATTTCATTCCCATTTCATGTACAGATGACACAGAGGTTAGCAATATTACGACATTTCTTTTTATTTAAAATATGACATGTACATTCGTGAAGCATTAAGCACCACAGGTGTTTGTTTTTATCTAACTAGCTTTTCACCACGGACAGAATTAATGTTACTTTTAAAGGGCTTATGGTAATCCCATAAATGTGTCATCAATCCAGACTTAGTCCACACCACTGGTTGAGAGAAGTATGATGGGAGACTTAAAGGCACAGTGTGTAAGTTTCACCGCTAGAGGTTGTTTTTTCATAAAAGCTTGATGACGCCATGAATGAGCATGGAATCATTGTCGTCTTCACCTCCACAGCCGATGGAAAACAAAACAGGACTCAGGCAGAAATCATGTTAATTGGTGAGCTAATGTTTAAAAGTGCTCCTATTATGCTTTTTCGAATATTACCTTTCATGCAATGTGTAGCTGTCTGTCAATGTAAACGATCTGCGAAGTTCTGAAGCAAAAGTGACGATAAATAAAGTTATTTTCTCTCAAAAGACTTAAAAAAACCTTCTTCAAAGGATGAGGATGTGAAGAGTCAGTGGTTAACATTACCTTATAGCCTTTTGATGATTTATTCTCAAATCTATGTGAGGTCTAAATGGGACTTACAAAATGCTTATCCATTACAAATGGGACAATACCCATTTTATTTGGACCAACTTGCTCCTCAGAATCACAACCTGTAAGTATAATTAATTATTGATGTATATATTTTCGACTGGGTGTTCAAAATACATCGTTTTGTGTTTTATGTTGTGCAGGTCTCCGCCTAACTGGCTAACTCACGTTCGGCTAATCAGCTGTGGACCCACTATTACCTAAAACTGAGAAACGTCCTGCTCAAGTCGTCCTTACGATGGAGGTTGAAGTTGAATAACTAGTTCTTCCAATGTTTCATCATCGGACTTGCGCTCGGATTGATATGGTAAAATCGACGCAGTCGTTTCTGTCTTTACAGTGTGTACAATCGCTGAGCTTTAGGAAGCCTCCGGAGCTGAAATTCAGTTGTGGTAATGGGCATTTCGTTTCCAACACACGCTGTAAGCGGTAACCCGATCACAACAGACTGGGCCATCTGGCCAATCAGAGCAGAGTAGGCTCTCGGAAAGAAGGGGTTTAGAGTATATTATGAGAAAATGAAACTGTTATTTGACCTTTGGTGCATGTAAAACTGTTGTAGAAGACTACCAAAACAAAATTAGAAACCTTTAAAATAGCATAATAGAGGCTCTATAAAGTTTTATTAAGGTTACTGTAGTAAGAAGCAGGGGAGGGCCGAGAACACCAGGACATTTTCCGTTGCTGTTTTTATTATGCTTATATGCCGCAATCGGCCACTGCCCCTCCTTACGTTTTGTAGTTTATGCATATCTTATGATTAAAGTTACGATTAAAGTTGTTTAACATTTGCCTCCTACGTCCCTGAACTTGAACTTTGTTATGTTTGGTCACTTAAATTCACACTATTTTAATTCATTCGAATGAAATAGCCACAAATGTTTAATTTACTACTCATACAGGTCACTTTATCTGACAAATTAAAATTGTGGTGTAACGCAGTTTTACTTGGTCAAAACAATCGTACTAAAATACATTTGAGTGTGTTGAAAGTTAACATTAATCTGTCCATTAGCTCGGTGGCTGGTAGACACTTGTTGCACACTGCAGTAAGCTAGATCGATATTAGAATTTCATATTAATAAAAACTGGATGACTTGTGTTCCTAAAAGAAATGCAATTAATTTTTAAATATATTTTATGGTGGAGAAAATGCTATATTACTGTTACGGTATGTAAGACGTTACTAGCGGTAAATCAAGAAATCGAGATTCAAACAAGAAGACTAACTGTGTTGAGCTATATAACAATGATTCATTTTTGGTGATTTTCATCCAAAAATCTCACATATTGTGCCTTTAAAAAGACCATTAAAGTAATAATCAGAAATTATTATAAACTATAGTTAATATATAATTGTACATGATGAAAGTGCTCCATACGCTCTATAAAGCCCTAAAACAATACTAACACTTTGACGCTCCGTGTTACATCTACACAAGAAGCGAGTGCCCTAGTTTCTTCTGGTAATCCTAGTCCTGTGATTTGGCAATGCCGCTGTTAAGCATATTAAAGCCTCTTTTATCGCGGATGTGTCACTGAAACTCAGACAGCCACCTGGGTAAAGGGTGTGGCAACGGCACAATGCCCCAGCATGTTGTGATTTTATGCCTTATTTGCATGGATTTCTGATATTAACTTTTATACTGGCACCATACAAAGTTCTTTGGTTCACAGAACTCAAACATAGTAACATCTGATAACTTGCACAATAAGTTGGCAGTCCACAAATGGAACATAAATGAAGCAGCATATGCAAAATAATCTTAATTTGATAAAAATTATTGCACATATTACATTAGACATTTAAGTATACTTTAGATATAGATTTTAAGTTTGCGCATTGTGAAAAGAGCACATTATGTAAGATGTGGGCTAAGGAGGAAGCAAGTTTTAAAGAAAGAAAAGGGTACGAGAAGATTGTTGGTGCAGTACCACTGTTTCCTGGGGGGCCAGAAAACTCCAGCCTAAACCTGAGCCAACTATGAGATCATGCCACCACACAGACCGTTCATTAGCATTTGAAGCCACATCTTTGTGCTTCTGAATAAGGGCTGGATGTTTTTCAACACTGACGAGACTCAACAACCCTGTGCCATTTTACCATAACGTCCTGGTGCCACAAAGACTTCTTATCCTTATAAACAGAATATGGCCAATAGGTAGAAACAAAAGAACAATTAAGCATTAGACCTAAGAAAATATGAAGTGCTTTTTATAAAAGCAATCTTTTATAATTGGCCTTATTAAGTAAAGCATATATACCTAGCACATTAGCAGTTCAAATGGAAAATGTCATGATACAGCAAGTGATGGAAAAATACACATGCTCAGATGTTAATAACAGGTTTAAACTGCAATATAGAGGCTTGCTTATGAAATATCTTCTGAGAGAACATGGGTTTGTTCTATGAGTCAGCATCTCTGAAATGTCATTGTTTCCTTGGTCCTTTAACCAGATGATTTATAGACAGCGACTTAAAAATTAGCAGCTGACAGGTTGAGGTTTCAACCTTTTTTTAATTATATACAGTATGTCTAATAATAACATTTGATAGTATGTAAATAGATCTTGAATATTCATTTTTCCATTTTTAAAGTCAAAGTATAAGGTAATTTTAATGGAAATCATGTGCAATGGTTCATGCATAATTCATTTAATATTAGAGTAAGGTATTCAAATGACTATTAACAACAAGGCTTTTAGAAGTTACATGAACAGAACCAGATATGTTGTATTTAGGCCTATTATAAATCTTTTTGTTCTAAACATTATCCAGCCTTTTGAAGAGATCCTATTACAAATCTTCCCAGCTAGTGACTGCAAATCATGTCAAATTTTGTCCATTGACCCTCAGCCATCTACCTTAAAGTTGATAATGATTAAAATTATAGTGGTGATAAATTAGCAATTTCCAAAAAATAATCCAAAATTATTTAATCTTTTATCTCTTTTATACACACCTCTTTGGAATACTTGAGTGTTGAGCACTAAAGTATTTTTTGCATCATGAGCACTTAACTATATATTTGGCCACTTTCCATTGTGGCAACATACCGCTGCTACTTTTATGTCCCTTGTATCGCTCATGGTCTCCTATCTTGGGACTTTAAACAGTTATTACTACTGACTACATAAAACAGTAGAAAATTAAAATCATGACCATAAAACTGTGCAAATATTGTTCAGAAAAACAAGGAAGGAACTAATAAGAAACATAAAGAACTTATAACTATGTAAGTTATAACCTTAACATCACGGACAACATGCTATGTTGTTGTTAAATATGTTATGGACTAATTGAGAAAACTAGTCCATAGTAAAAGTAACTTGGAATGGAGATTAATAATAATAACAATATTTAAATGTATTTTTTAATATTGTTGCTCTTTTGTCTCGTTGCTAGGAAGGTTGATTTTCTACGTTGTAATGAACTATTTTTAAAGTTTTAAAATAATCTACAAAATAATTTGGTATAATTCAGTATTCCTTTATTTGGTCAGCCGCAATCTAATAAACCAAATAGTGTATAGAAAGACAGTCATTATCAAATAATAGATCCAAATTAATTCCTGATGCCTGGGTTTTTATTTTACGTTAATGACCGACTCCCTGTACCAACCTTACATATTGGCTGTCAAAGTCTCATTTCCATGCATTAGGTAAATCCAAGATTTATTACTGAGCTCAAGCTTATATTTAACTCACAGCTTACACAGATTCTATCGCTCCACATTTCCAATATCCTACCGCAGTTACATTTCACACAAAGAACTGTGCCAAAGAAACACCATTTAAACAGAAAATCTCCTAAGGCAATCTGTACGATTAGCAAATAAAAAGGTAAAAGATCTTAAACCAGAACACGCAACAATAATTGGCCAAGTTAGACCACAGTGATTCAGCAGCAGTGGAGGAATTCTCACTGCAGCACTACATAGGAAAGAGAGGGTGAACCTCCCACACTAAATTTGCAAGCTCCCAGGGATAATGGCACTCACCCACATACCCACCAACACAAACACCTTCAAATGAATAAAAGACTGAAATATTTCACCAAAAGGTGACTTTGAAGCAAATGGGACAGCCTTACGTCATACCACCTCGCCATTTAACTCAGCCATAACACGTCTACGCTTGTGTGCATGGCTGGTCAACCGCACTTTCATCAAGAATGTTCAAATTTCCTCAATGTTGAATGCAACTTTAATATAAACTTAATGCGCAGGTGCCATGAGCTGTTACATAAAGATCTGCCGATATACATTTAAATCGGCTAATGAGCTGACTGAGTAAACAAGTAAATTAGAATTTAACGGTTTATTTTGATGGCAGCAAAGCAAAGGTTACGGTTAAATGTTTGAGGGAAAACATATGGACAAAATTGCATGCCTGTCTAAGAGATTGTCTTTTAATTAAAAGTGCTACAATCCACAGACGGGCACCTTGCCACTTAGATCGCGTCCCTTTCCGCTGAGTAATCCACCACTGAGAGTTTGTTTGTCTCAACTGACCGTTCCTAAATCCTGGAAGATTATCCAGTAAGTCCAAAGTTGAATTGCTAATATTTTCTAGGTTGGACCATTTGTGCTGTCCATGGAAACTGTAATCAGTAGGTCTAAAATTGCTGTTCCTTTTTTCCCCAGCATTTTCCAATGTCAAACGGAGCAGAGCATGAGTCACTTTGGTAAAGCCCTACAACACATTCACCCTTGTCTTAAAAGTCTTCAATGGCCCATTTTTACTCTGTGGCAGATGGATGTGCCCTTCAATGTCCTAACACCAATGATATCATGAAAGCTTAATGATGGATCTTCCTAAGCCTAATAACCCAACACACTCCCACGAAACATTTCAATTCATTAAGATTATACTGAAGGAACTTCCATCTCATATTATAAAGAAAAGAACGGCAGGTCCACTCTGCACCTCTACCAGATTTAGGCTACAAACAGTAGCAATGGAACAATGACTCAGCAGCTGATGCTGTTAGACCCACTGATGTCAGTGGGTGTTTCTCTATGTAAGCATCCCACCCAGACAGCTGTGCCAGAAAACAGAACCAAGGAAGCACTGAATCATTTCAGAATTGTGAAATGACAACCAAATGTATTTAAAATAGTCCAGTATTTCCTCAAAAGCTAATAATGATTTAGACTATCAACTCTTCATGGTATCAATTAGATTTATTTTAGTTCAAGCAGGTCTAATTTAGTTCCCTGATGTTGTTTGTACTTGTATGATGTAGAGAAGTTCATCGAGAGCAGAACAGTTGAATATATTAATACAGTAGATTCAAATGTTAGCTGTGCCAAATGAGGCAAAGAGTCATTTTGTTAGTTTAATTAGCCTGCAATGATATTCAAACACGGAACGATTCATCAATTTAGTCATTATTTTTCATGAATGGTCCTTAAGCGGCTAGATGTGCAACCGTGTTGCAAACAGAACGAGAGAGAAAGAGTCACAGACGGCAACGCTGAGTCACGGAGCGGCAAACAAATCAGAGGCTGTGTCTCAAAACCTACTGACAAGCTAGAAAATATTTATGGTCATCATAGTCAAATGGAACATTGTCTAAGTAGGCAGCTTGGTGGTAGGATTGATAATTGTTTAGGAATGTATCAAGATTTTATGGGATATTATGTATATAAATTAAAAGAAGAGTGACAGAGATGACTGTGTATTGACTACCTGTTATGAAAACCTGCTGAGCCGCTTACCTATAAAGTATTTTGGGGCGTTATAAGGTAGTGGAATGCTGTCTAGGAAGGCAACTTGCTAGATTTTGAGATAGAGCAAATATGTTGCATTAATAAATTGATTCCAATTGTCGAACGAATGAGTCTTTTGAATCGGTTCTTTTTATTGAATCAAAAACATAAATCACATCCAGTGTAGTTCAATTCCCGAACTGATGGCATTTAAGCCAGTTTGTTTTAGCGAATCAAAACATACTGTGAATAGTGTAGTCCAATTCCAGAACGAATGACTTCGATTTTTTTAGTGAATCAAAACATACAGCGGTTCATACGAGCCGACTCTTTAATGTATTCATATGACTCATTAATGAACCGCAAGTTTTGTATTTATAACTAGATATTATGTCATCATAAACTAATAACGGTGTTGTGTTATGTCATACAGTAGGGATAATGGGACAAAAAAACTGTTCATTTACTGCCTGTTTTATTGCAATCTGTGGTAGGTTAGCTATTTTTGGAATGAACTGAATGAACTCGTTTTTTTTAGTTTTTTTTTTTTTTTTTGGGGAAATAGCCCATAGGCTAGTTAGGAAAAATATTTGCATTTAATGCCTCCAAAATATATTTGAAAACCGAGTAAACAAGATTATGTAAACAAATCTATCGCAGAATAACTGTTTAGTGGAAATCTGAAACGATCTCATCATCTGACTGCAGCAATAAAAATGTAATTTCTTTTGTCCAAATATTTCTTCCACAAAAGTAGGCTACTAAAAGAATCGTTAATGAACTGAAATCGTTTAAATAATTTCCTCAACTTTAACATTAATATTTCAGATTACGCTTTAAAACTTTTGAGCATATTATTCACAGACAAAGACTAACGTTTAGCATCTTAACACAATACGTAGACGTGAGTCATGCTGCAAATAATCATTTGAGGTGATCACTTTGCACAAGCACAAAATAATACAAATTAAAACAACTTTAAATAGCAACTGTCAAATACACACAATTTCACAACCTGTTAAACGGTCAAATAAAACAGATCTTCAAAGCAACAAAGTTAGTCTGTCCGCGCGAGCTCTCCACCAACCTCCGTCCATCACCTTTTAATCCAGTTGGATAAAGCACAGGAAGATGTTCATCGTACACCCTGTCCCCAGACATATGTCGCAATTACAGGTAGATTTAAACGACTGTCTGGGTGTTTAATTACCTAATTCTTTCGCCGTCACTGAACGCCTCAAAAACGCATTATTATGCGCATGTCGCGCGCGCCATAAGCCCCGATAACCCGACCAAAGTCATAAATAATGTCAAGAAGAACACAAATATGCGGTCAAATAAGGATACGCACCCTCCAAGACGTCACAGTCTCAATAAGCAAAGTGTCACAGACTGTTTGTAGCAGCTCGCATCGCAAGACTCTTTGTCCCGGCCACTGCGACACTGCGTAAAAGTCACGCCAGTCACCGCATCGCATGCTAGAACGCAGTCTCAGTAGTCTGCGTGACAGAAAGTGATACATACCGTATGCTGATGCGGGCCACTTTAACAGTGCGTCGTGTGTCTCGCGACTGATGGGTGTTCAGGAGCGCAGTCACTGCTGTGTGTGTGGGAGGGGCCGGGGAGTGTGTGAGGCTGGCAGATTTGGGTTCTCGAGCAGAGCAGGATGGTTGCAGCAACTCTGGCTGCAGCCACCCGCCGAATAAACTACAGATGCAGCTACTGTCTGAAGAAGAGGGGCAGGCGGGGAGGGGGAGGAGGGGGAGTTAGTGATACTTTCAATGCACCACAAGTAACCCTTTCATGTCTTGTCTGGTCTGGACTTGTCTTATTATATTATATTATTATATCATATTATATATTATATTTAATATCTTTTGTTTGGCTCCTTTTCATGCATTTGTGGGATCAGTCTCACTGATTTTCTTTGTTTTATTGGTGGTTTGTTCAGGCTGCTGCATTGCACCGGCCTCACGCAAGCTCTTTATAAAGCCTGAAATTGCAATATGGCTGCATCACACACCCAGTCATGTGATGTACATATGGCGGCATCCATGAGGCGATGGCCTGCTCCATGTAGAATAAGGGTCCATTTACACAGGACATGTGTTTTGCTTTCCATTGCCCTGCTTTTCCTTTGTTTTTCTATGTAAACAACATGCGCTAGACAGATGCGTTTGACCGTTGCTCTTGCATCTAGTGTTTTTTGCAGCATTTCACATGACACAGTGTTCTAAAAAATGCCGCAGTCAAGTTATAAGAAGTTGAACTTGCATTTTGTTTTGTTCCATTGGCCTGTGTTTTACAATTTTAACCCCCAAAACACCCCAGACAGCAACAAAGTGTCGGCCCAGATCCGGCCCACATCTGGTACGCGTGGAATCCACATACCAGACGTGGCCCGGATCTGGGCCGACACTTTGTAAATACTTTTAAATACTTGTAAATAAATTATTTTGGTGCAATGTTTTTTTTTCTGTGCCCCTTCTGTTCAATTTCCTCTCTTTGGAACAATCCATATTATTTTGTAATTAATTAATGAATCATGTTGTTTTCCACCTTAAAATGCACTGGGAAACTTACTGTCATAACCAGTGCATCAATCTAATGATTTATTAAAAACATCATAAAGACAAAGTATGCTAAAATCAGCGCCAGGTAATTTTTATGCTATGGTTTTGTGCTTTGACTCAAACAGAATCTGCAGTGTTATCAGTATCCAAATCATAAATTATTGAGCAGCCTCAATTATGCATGTCTGGCCTGCCTCTACTCTTTAGGATGTCAGCACAAACTGTATGAATGAATGGCTCCAAAACACTATTATATTATGTCTTTTTGAAGAAGAAAAAACATTGTCAGTAACTCTAATATATTATATACACTATATTGTTCGAAAGTTTGGGGTCAGTACGTCTTTTAATATTTGTCTCTTTGAACCAAGGCTGCATTTATTTGATCAAAATACAGTAAAAACAGTAATATTGTGAAATATTATTAAAATATAAAAGAAATGTTTTCTGTTATTATTCTTTATAGTGAAATGTAATTTATTGTGATGCAAAGCTGAATTTTCAGCATCATTAGTCCAGTCTTCAGTGTCACATGATCCTTCAGAAATCATTCTAATATGATTTATTTTGTGTGTATCATTATAGATGCTCTTACTGTCACTTTTAATCAATTAAATGCATCCTATGTTCTAGTTCTGTTTTTGTTTAATTTTCATTCTGTTTTCTGTTCTGATTTGCCTGAGTTCGTTCTGCTAGTTTGTTCCAATGGTTCCTCATTAGTTCCTCACCTGTTCTTAGTTCTGTTGATTACTCGTCTGTGTATTTAAACCCTCTGTTCATGGTTCTGTGTCGTTTCAGTTTACGTGGTTGTTTATACTATTACTCCTTGTGATCTCAAGCGTGTTTCCATTTGGATTTATTATTAAAGACCGTTTGTTTGTACTCCTCCTTTTGTGCTCTCATTATAAACACCCAATACGTGACATCTTGCTGAATCAAAGTATTGTAAATCCCCTTACATGAGTCAGAATTATATCTGGTTCTGGGTATTTGACTGTAAATCCCCTTACAGTATTAATATCTTAAAACTCAAGGTAGTTATATTTAAAAGAATTTGGAAAGGTAATGTAGTAGCCTATAAAATATAATCTGAAATAATTTTCCACATTGCTATTTAACCAAATCAAGCAATTATTTCCAAAGTCAAGGTTAGTAACAAAGCAGGAATTCTGAGAATGTCCGGCAGCTTCTGAGTTTTTTTTCTTCTTTTTTTTCTTCTTTTTTTCATTGTACCAGTACCTGCTCACTTCACTTACTGCTCATCCATAATGTATGACAGCCCTCTCTATGGCCAGCTCACTGTAACTATTTTCACAAGAAATCCCCTCTGAATCATGATCGTGCTAATATTCATAATATAAAATATTTTTTTTAAAAGGCCTAAGACTGCATAGTCAAACTGTGTCTAAATGGAAACTCAAATCAAAATCTGTCTAATCAGCTTGAGTGTTTGTTTTGTTCCTCATTTCAGTGCCTGAGCGGAGACACGAACGTCTCACTGGTCTTTTGTATCGGTGAAAAACAAAAGCCCACTGAAGATTGCTCAAACAACTGAGGGGGATTGTGTTTGTCCGGCGCTTACAAAATATTGTACAGACCAGAACTGGATGAATTGATTTTCAGAGATGGATAATATTTGATGAATTTATTTACCTCAGTGTATGTGTGTGATTTTTTATTTTATTTAATTTTTTGGTTTCAAGAGCAGCAGTCCTTTCCTGAGCCGACTTTACATAAGCCTACTTCAAAAGTGCTTTAAAAATGTTCAGAGGTATGAAGTTTTGGCTCAGGGCCTTAATTATCAGTCTGTCTGAAAGTCATGTGATCGTTCACTTCCCCCTCAGCATCAGTGAAATTCATAATTATGGCTCAGTGCTTGTATTATAAATAGGTCCTGCTAGAGGCTTCGGCTCTACTGTACCAATTTCCTTTGTGTGTGTCCTGGGAGGAAAAGGAAAGAGTCAAGTGACCATAAACTTGTACATTGAGGTCCTTGTTTAACTCACCGTGACACTATTACAGAAAATGACTCCTTTTTTCCTCTTTTAAACCATGAAAGTAAAGATTGTGTCTATGCATGCAAAATTTACATCAGCAACATAAGCATAACACTCTTTAAAAGTGTTTGGGGTTTGGGTAAAGAATTGCTTTGAGGGTTTCCGACTCACGGGAGACATACAAACTAGCAAAGAAATCCCTGATAATAGAATCAGACACCATGAGAGGGAATGTCTGGGTCAGATTCTGGGTATAGCGCCAGCTAGGTGCTATTAACCAGGGCACTCGTAGAAGAGATAGACAAGGTTGAGGGGTCAAGGTTCGGCTGGTTACTTCACTCTGATGCCTTTGTGATGAATGGGAAAGCTAACAGACAGCTTTCTCCGGGTATTCTAGACGTTGTGAGCGAGTCTGGGGGGAACTTGCGAATAAGACGGGCCAGAAATATCCGAAAATTCTTCTCCAGACCATTACTTTCCAGCCTGCAGACAATCAGTCTTCTTAAACATTGACTCATAGAGCATAACGGTGGTTGAAACGTCTCATTTGGCCTCTATAATAGGATATTCGAGGGGATGCAGCCTGTCAGCAGTTAATGCGGGATATGGTCACAGTTTAATAGAAACCAATTATGGCAGAATCTGGCATTAAAAAAAACACAGTAAAAACAATTACTTTAATTTTACTGTAGGCCATTATGTCATTTCTCAGAAAACATTAGATATCATAAATCCATAGTGTCATCATATAAATAGGGGAACAAGAGTTGTTGCTTTCATTCTGTGCATATAGTACTTCTCTCCTGACAAAGTGCACTCATTAGCTCCTCACATCAGTGCTCACCTTGGCTCATGCCAAGATGCAGGTCACCATGGAAACATAGTAGAAGAAGAGAGGAGGAGGTTGAGTGACTCAGTAAAAATGAAAACACTGATCATGCCGTTTCCTCGCCCTGAACCTCCCCATCAGCCAGTTTTAGAAGCTAAACCTCAAGACACTGTGGCTCTGACTGATCAAGGTCATTTCTGCTGTGAGACGGAAGGGACTGAAGTTATACCTGCTGATGGTTTCGCTTTTATATAATCTGGGAGATTGTTGATGCCTCATTTCCTTGGTTCTGTCAGACACTGAAGGGATCAGTCCTGTTACGCAGCACCTTTTAAACTCTATAACCTTTAAAATATGAATATGCTTGTGTTGTAAAAAGTATTTAAAAAAGGCATAACGCAATTTAATAATATGCTCTGGTCAAGCTCAGACACTTAAAACCAAAGGTGTGTGGGTGTGTGTGGGTGTGTGTGTGTGTGTGTGTTTGTGTATGTATATATAAATATATAAAGTTAGTTTTAGCGAGGAATAGACAGTTAATTAACTTTTTTTTTTTTAATTTTACATTTGAAAAACATAAATGTGTTATATATATATATATATATATATATATACTGTATATATATATATTTATATGTGTGTGTGTGTGTATGTGTGTGTGTGTGTGTGTGTGTGTGTGTGTGTGTGTGTGTGTGTGTGTGTGTGTGTGTGTGTGTGTGTGTGTGTGTGTGTGTGCGTGTGTTTGTATAATCTGTTCTCCATTACTTACAATATCCATTAGATGGTTCATCATTTTATATTTATGAACAGGACGGGAAAGGACTGAGAACATAATTTTTAAAAAAATTAAAAAACTTGCAGTATATCCTTAATTCAACTTCAAGTGCTTATATGGCCAAACATTTTTAGCAAAATATCCATCAGTCCTAGACAAAGCAATTAATTTAGCCAATACTTTATTTTCCATTTTGTTACCAATCGGAATAGAAACAAATCTATTTGTGCCCTAGGACAGCCACTGAATTCCCATTAGCTTGAATGTAATTGATCTATGCTAAGGTGCATGCTGAATATGATAGGGTACAATCAATACTGTGGACTTATTTGAACCATCAACCCGGGAGCCTTATGTCGGACAGGCCTTGAGCCACATAAAAGCACAATCTGAGACATCAACCTTTAGTGGCTGTTAACCTTGTATCACCCCACAGACCAGTCATCACAATCTAATCGAAGCACACATCATGCCCTTCAGCAGGGTCAGAGGGCGTCTCTCCACCTCCCAAGCACATTTGGTCATTTTTTGGCGTTGCAGTTTATTAGTGGTGCTCTTTTGCTCTAACCCTAGTAAGCAATAAACTTCGGCAAACTAAAAAATGCTTTAAGGGGTTATCGATTGCCCATTTTCCACAAGTTGGTATGATTCATTAGGGTCTTCGTGTAAAGTTTGTAATATACTTTGGTTAAAATTCCTCAATGGTTGGGTAAAACAACACCCTTTTACCTCCTCAAAATGACATCATGTTGCTCAGAAAATCCAATTATTGATTATTGATTATTGAGAGTGTTTAGGCTTTTTGAGGATTAAAAAAAAGGAGTGAATGGATTTTTTTCATTGTATGGTGGTTGTGTCCACACACTGCAAATTTATAAGCAAACACCATATAAAAGTGAATTTTGCATCCGATGACCCCTTAAAAAAATTCAGAACAACATAGAAAACACAGCAAAACTATCACAGAAAAGGGGGCAACAAGTGACTGTCTTTGTGTTTGAATCATAGAATCATTCTTTCAAGCGATTTGTTCAAACACTGATTCATTCAGGAACAAATTGTTATAGGTACCTATTGTTCAAAATAGTTCTTACTTCACGACCGCTAAAAAAGTATGTTCTATATAGTATGAGTGTGTGTAGTATGAATGTATTCTGGACGTACTACATTCGCCATGTTGTCATGTGACCTACCAGCGTCAGTTATGCTTCACTGCCATTCATAAATCCTCTCTTCACTCGGCCACACTTCAGAATTTCGCCGGAAGAAGTAGGTCATCCCAGTACTTTTTACCTACTCTTTTATGAGTACCATGAATTCGGGCATACTTCTTTTGTCGCATACTGTTTTTCGCCTAATATATAGTAGGGAAGTATGCGGTTTCGAACGCAGACACTGTCTTTGTGAGTGAGTCGTTTTCTTTCAAGCCATTCGTTCAAACACTGATTCATTCAGGAACAAAACAAGTCTGTATGAGCAAGTCATTGAATCATATACTCAACTGTGGTTCTGAATGAAATGGAGGAATGAAACAGCCCTGTTGTGTGTTGCTATAGGAGAAGCGCAACAGTTCTGTTGTGGCTTCATTTCTGTTCCCCACAGACCTTATTTCAGACATTTAACTAAGAGCGTTTTAACACCTATAGATCGTTTGTTTTGTTCCAAAACAGGGACTTAATTTGTTGCAATGTTGCATTTTCTTCTTGGTTTGGTTCGCTTTCACATGGCAACCTTTAAACCGTACCAAAATGTGTTCACGCAAGTTACATGTGAGTAACTGTCCTCTTATTGGTCAGCGTTTCCTCTTCATCATCCATCAAGATGATTCACAAGTTCGCTCCATGAGCTTCTTGTGGCTTTATTTGTAACTGTCGAGACACGCAAACCCTATACGAATGTAGCCGTCATTCCCGCTGTTAAATTATATACTACATTTGTATTAATACTGCAGCAAATTCAAATGCTCTGTGGATTTCCCAGCGCTGTCTAGAGGTTAACAGTGTCAAGACACACGCACACACTATACGAATGTTATAATGCAGCTAGAGCACAAATCAAGGCTTCATCGAGACAGCATTCTTGCATGGAGAAGCACACAATTACACAACATTCAAAGATGAAGAGGTGCTCTTTTGGTTTTCAACTGTGATAACTGATGTGCTCACTCACAGAATCAGACACTACTGCTATTTATATAGTACATTTCCCGTTATGAATTGGTTCGTTGGTCCTTTGGGTCAGATTGCTCTCACACCTCAAGCGAACCGCCCCGAGACCACCACGTTCAGGCAGTCTCAAAGCAATTGTTTTGGTGCGGATACAAGCGTGATTGCCGTGCTCACATATACCTAAACGAACCCAACCAAGGGAGAAAACGCACCAGGCTCCGAAACAAACGCTCAGGTGTGAAAGCACCCTTAAAAACCCATTAAAAAAACATTGACTGATGGAACCGGAAGAGCTAAAACTAGTTTCCTGGTTTTGGCCTACAGAAAAACATAATTCCTGCAGCACACTCTGATTATCATTTATTCAATACTGACTGTGATTATGTGATTGCGGTCAAGTGCCTATATATTCGGAAAACAAAAGCACTGTTAGTCACGTGATTGCCAAATTATGTAGCCATTTACATTGAATTTGTCTCCAGGTACTGTATAATTCACCCCATCAACAGCAGCTTAAGGTTTAAAATGGTTACTAAAGCACTTTCTCCGCAGTTAGGAAATGAATAGCATGCTAGCCTTTTCTTATCACTTATATCGAAACCGATTGTGCCTCAGCTCAAGCCCCGTCCCACCCCACACACACACACACACACACACACTGCAGCAGTCAAGCAGGGCTCTGCAGCTCCTCTCCTCCTGACACAGCTCTTTGATTAGCACTGTGCCAGGCAGCACCCGTGCAAACACACATGCTGACTGGCTGCATGTTGTGCGTGCTATCTGTGAGCTTGCTGTAAGCAACACTGCAGTGTGACCTTGGGCTGGCAGCATGTGAATCAATAGCTTGATTCCCAACTTTTCACTGAAAATATTTATTTATGTGTAGTATTAATAAATGAAAAGAAATGTATGTCTTAACCATGTAATTGTTCATTCAGCTTTGAGCTTTCTCTTTTTATAGTTTATCTTCATATATATACTTTGCATTCAACACTGCTGCAGGATCTAGATGTCACCCTTTCAATCGGACTGACCTCTGACCTCGGCTGAGAACTGGGCGGAATGTCTGGTTATGAAAAGCTGTAGTTGTTGGTCCAGGTCACATTCTGACACGTTGATGTCCCAGGATCGGATACCTGCAGGTACAGAGAGAAATGTGACATGATCAATATGAGAACAGTACTTGAAGATTAGCTACATGTGTACGCAATGTTCATCAACACCCTCATTTTACATCTTTCTTTCATATATCATCCTTCTTTCTTTTTTCTTTTACAATTCATTATTATATTATATTATATTATTATAACAATTCGATTTCCGTAATTTTTTTTATGTATATCATTCCATTTTATTCATTACAAACTACATTACTTAATATGATATATTATAACAGTTTGAGTAAAAATGTTAGTTCAAAAATGAATCATTTTTTACTATATTTATAATATTAATAATCTACTTGTAATATTAATCATTCAAATATTTAAATACATTTATTTTCAGTTTCTTCTTAATTATTCTTATTCTTCTTTTTTCTCAATTTCTTTATTTCTTAATCAATTACAGTTCAAATAAACCTTCTGTTTGTATTCAGGTTTAAATTCGATATTTCAACCCCGTATTTTCAGACATCTGCCACATAGTTCTTCACATGAGATTCAGAGTGTTATGCTCAGAATATTCATTGAGTATTACATAAGATCCCAAAAGTTCAGATGTCTCTTAAGCTCCAACTGTGCTGAACTTCAAAGTGTAAATTGGAGAATTAGGGAATGAAATGAACTCTATGACTCTTATCTCTCCTCGGCTGTGTCCTTCCTCATCTCTTCTTCATACAGATGAAGGGCGGTTTCCCTCAGATTCTATTTGGCTTTGTAGATGAAGTGTAAATGTCGCAAACACTGCAGTGTTTGTCCTCAGAAATGCTGTGTCATTGGGATTTAAAACAGGTAATGACCGCAGAGATGAACGGATACTTCTATTTTCTCAGAATAAGATAGAAACACAACATTCCTTACAGTATTGATTTTATTCTCATCGATTTGCTAATTGCTTATTAAATGTCTGTCAGGAAGAATGGGAGGTTTCTAAATGTCCAAACATTAGAGAATGCTGCACAATTGTAAATGTGCTGAATGTAACAAGTCTACCATTTGACCCTAAAAATTGTGTTCGAATTTGGTTTCTTTTTTTCTTTTTCTTTTGACATGTAAATGCCAAGAATTGTAACTTATACTGGGAATTTGTCCTCAGCCATTTAAACCATCCAAGTTAGTACAAACACATTAGGAGTAGTGAGTAGTGAACACACACACAAACCGTGGACACACACAACCAAAGCATTTTTGCTGTGGCGCCCGGGGAGCGATTAGGGGTTAGGTGCCTTGTTAAGGGCACTTCAGTCATTTCCTGTCAGGATTGAGAATCAAACCTGCAACCTTCGGGTTACCAGCCTGACTCTCTAACCAATAGGCCCACAGACAGGTTCCTCAGGTTTGTGCAGCTGGTAGCTCTGATTTGTTACTTTAGTCTATTTAACTTATAGACTTATGAGCGGTTTTGCACTCAAAAGTTAAGCTTCATGTTCTTAGGAAGACATGCTAGTAGTACTAGCTAGCAGCTAATTTAGCAAAGACACATTTTTATGACAATAAAAGTTGCCAGATAAACATATTTTAGAGTACTAAAGCAAAGGAGTTACAATAAAAAAAAAAATAGAAGACAGCAATCAGTAGATGCCATATGATGAAAACTTTGTACTTTTAAATTGAATGTATTTTCAGTAAACTATAGTTACAGGATATATGCACAGTGAAAAAAATTCAACACACTAAAATTGAAATGTTACATTTATTTGCTGATTTTAAAGCAAAGTACTGGTGATTTTTGGCCACTTTTAATGTAATTACAGATGAATAAATCAGAGATGAAAATCATGCAAAAATTATGGAAATTCCTCTGACAACCTAAAAGGTTGGAAACAAATATATTTTAAGAATTCTACAATAATACAGTGTTTGAAGTGCTATAAAATAGAGAGCTTAGGGGGCTAAAATGTTCAAACTGTTCATTATACACAAGCTTAAATGTGACCCTGGATCACAAAACCAGTCACAAGTCGCACGGGTACATTGTATGGGTCAAAATTATCGATTTTTCTATTACCGGTATGCCAAAAATCATTAGAATATTAAGTAAAGATCATGTTCCATGAAGATATTTCGTAAATTTCCTACCGTAAATATATAAAACATTTATTTTTGTGAGTGAATGCAGCACAATCGTGAACATAAATGGACAATTTTAAAGGCGATATCCTCAATGTTTAGATTTTTTTGTACCCTCAGATTTTCAAATAGTTTTATCTCGGCCAAATATTGTCCTATCCTAACAAACCATACATCAATGGAAAGCTTATATATTCAGCTTTTCCAAAAAATCGACCCATGTGACTGGTTTTGTGGTCCTGGGTCACAAATGATCATGAAGATGATTCTACTGAATGCACCTTTTCACTGACTCGTTTATACTTGAAAATATAAACAACATCTGCTGTCATATTAATCACAGCCCTATAGTAAGTTTAAACACGTGCCCAAAAATATACTGGTAAATAAAAAACATTTGAAACAGCAATAATATCATGAGATCTCCGACCTTAAAAACTGCAGCTTCATCAATTTCATCTAAAAATGCACAATTCATGGCGCAGTGCTCAGTGCAGTCACGCGAGGTCGCCGCAGTGTGCTGATCTTACTAGTATGCAATAATGGTCTCATCGGATATCATATCGCTCAAAAGAAGTACAGAAGACAAGAGATGTGTAATTATGCCCTTAATTATGCTCCATTAAGCAAATGATATCTTTAGGAATGATTTGGAAATAGGCATTTGCAGCGTCGATTGGACTGAAGAAACGTCCATGATTAAATGAACACGTCCACCACAGCAGAGTATGCAGTCTATAGCCTAGCTGTAAACTTGCGTTAAATCAAGTTAGATGAAGTATGCAAGACATTTCGAAGATTTATTTTTAACAATATCCCATAATTAATTCATATAAAAACAAGGATACATACTCGTTATCTGGCATAATTCTCTATGAGTACATATTTAAACGTGTTTTAAATTCTGAGAGAAAAAATATTCTAATAAAGGCATATTTATTGTCAGAAGAGGCATGCTTTCAATAACAGAGGCTCACCGCGCTCTATGTGCTGTCTGGCGGCGTGCAGCTGATGCTCTGTCGCGATCTCACCGATCACTATGAGCATGTAAAAGTTTCCCTGGCGTGAGGTCGGGCCGCGGCGGCGGGGATGCTGAAACTGCTCGCGGTCCTCGTCCTCCTCCACCGCTGCCAGCGCACCTCGTCCTCGGGGCGGGATCTCCATGGAAACAACCCCTGGAGCCGACGCCAGGCCCGCAGTTATCTCCATGACAACTGCTGCCACCTGCCCTGTCTGCAGAGTTAAGACCGGGAGGGCTGCTGCTGACACCAGGCGAAACCAGGCGCTGTTTACCTGCCTGTGATTGGACGAAAGACCATGCAGCTGTGTGATGTCACGCTCGATGCCAAAAAATAGATGCCAAAACGCCAAAAAATTGAATATTCATCTGTAATTTAACTGTTATTTAATCAACTGTTGTTTAATTATTCCTGGTGTTACAATGGACACTGGTTATATATATAATGATTTAATTCAACATTCAACTATGAAATTTAAAATAATAGGCCTAAGGCTATTCGATTGTTATAAAAATGTATTTTGATATATTCAGAAATGTAATTATATATATATATATATATATATATATATATATATATATATATATATATGTATATACTGTAGGTCATACTGTATAATATAAATGTTGAAAATGTTGATTAATATAGATAACATTAACAGTAACAATAACAGTAGTTTTCAGGACATTAAATAATCAAATGTAAAATAACACTGGATAGTCTTCACTGTATAAATTAAACATAGATTAACTAAAGTTATTCAGTGCTTTTTTTTTTGTCCTTTGTTGTTTGATTATAATCAAAAACACAGACAGCAGAAGAAATGTTAGGCTGCTGTCACTTTAGCATGATGCACTGACACACATGCGTTGTTTTTCTCTACTGTTTACTTTCTTAAGCCATAACCGATTATGTTTACAAGAATACTCCCAGATACTGGCATTTTTGACACAATTTTGTGTGAATTTGTCCGTTTCCTTAATTATTATTATTATTATTAATATTATCAGTCAAAAGACGGTGATGTGTGAAATAATACTAATAATAGACTGACTTACCTGCATAATAATCCTTTGAGATCTGCATGGCATGTAAAATATATATGATGAAGTGGGGTTAATAGAACGTTAAGGGAACGTTCTATGAACATTACGGGAAGGTTAGGGGACCGTTCTGCAAACCTAAAAAAAAGATACATTTCTGTCACAAAACCTTCAGGTAACCAAAAACAAACGTTCTGGGAACCCAAAACGTACGTTCCCAGAACGTTCTTGGGAACCAAATATGGTTAGCTGGGATTAAATGACAAAAACTAATTACAATACACCAGAGAAAAGTGAATAGACACATGTGTGTCCGAGTGGTGTAAGGAATGACCTCTACATGTATTTTTTCATTCATCCTTAAAGCTGCATACAACCGACATTTCCTAAATGTTAGTGTAAGGCAACTAATGATATAAAACAGAGAGAGAAAAGGAGGGAGACGCGGTGAAAATAAATAAACAAGAGCTTGGGCTTTCCCTCTGAAGGTGAGTTTGCATGCAGAAGCACCTGTCTGGTCTTGGGCTGGCTTTTCCAGTGAGTCAGCAGTCTGTTAGTCTAACAGAAATGAGCCCATACTGCACTCTGCTGGACTTAAAAGACAAGTGCAGTCCTCACATTTCTGAATACTTTTGTAACAGTAATTGTTGTTTGTCATTTATTATAATGCATTTACAAATGAACAGACAGACTGCATACACAACATATCAGATACAATAAACATAAATGCTTTGTTTGGACAAAGCAGTGCGTCAACAATTTTGTAACCTCAATGACTCCTTAATTGTTGTCTGATTCCTCAGCTCCTCTGGGATTTAAAGTACAGACACTTTACTGACAAGTCCAAAATGTAGCTGTTTGGCCACTACTGTCCTAACTTAGATGCTGAGCTGATGAGCTGAAATGGATCTGGCAGTTTTTCACATAAGCTGACGAGCAAATACCTCCGAAATCCAGACGACAGGTAGGATGACATTGCAGTCCTACTCTATGATACATCAGGTAATGCTGGTATTTTTGGCTGCAATCTGTCATATTGGATAGTAACTAGAACGGCTCACCCAGAATGCAAGCAGAAGGATTTGATCAAGGTAAGTCAAGGAGTTTGTGTTTATAGGTCCAACATCGGTGAATCTCAACATCAGTGAAATTTGTATTAGAAATGTAAAATATGATATTAAAATATAAATTATAACTGATTAATTTTTATTTAATTTATAATGTTCATTGGCATATTTTCATATAATTTGTATTAAGTTATTGTAAATAAATAATACATTTAAAATAAAATGGTAAAATATGTTACATATTATTTATATTGATTTATTTAACTTTTTATAATATTTATTGATGTATTTTACATAATTTATATTAAGTTCTAAATTGTCGTAGCTGCAAGCTATTGGAAAAAGGCTCAGAATGCAAGCAGACAGAAATTAGCAAAGCAAGCCATCTGAAGGTCGGGCTTGAAGTCCAAACCTGAATCTCAACATTAGTGGAATGAAAAAGTGCAAAAGTTGCTAAGAATTCCTAACAATGTGTCACCTAAACACAGTGGCACATGCAGTTGAATCCTTTATTATTTTATTTTGTTTTATTTTAAAGATAATTATTTTAAATATATTTTATTTATTATATTTTATTGTATGTTTCATGAAAATATAAAATTATTAAATAATCATTTAAAATATTTGAATCATATTTATGAATGTATTTTTAAAGGTGCAGTCCGTAGTTTTTCCTCTTTGTCGCCATCTCTGTTCGAAATCTGCAATTGCAGTTATTCGCGGAATTATCAACTTTACGTGGGTTGTGCCTCGGCACGGCACAGCGCGGATGAATCTAATGTTTTGAGGAGAATGTGCGGCTGTCAGTCACCGCGCCGGTCTGGATACTGTCATTCGCAATCACAGATTCTACTTTTTGGAAGTATGACCAACATAAGAATTTTCACCGGAAAATGTCATCTGAACAAGTAGCATCCACTTTTGTTCTGACCAACTAAGGGAAAAAAAGCATTACAGTAAATCGCACTAATTAAATGTAACGATCGCTTTATCATATCACGTCAAACTGTGCAAATTATACTTTGTTCTCAAACAACATCAGCATTGCGTGACTACATTTAATGTGTATTAGGGCTACCTGTAGTTCAGTTTCTATTTCTGTGCAGTCTCATTTCTAATTGTCATACCAACAAATTAATGTTCTTTAGAACCGGTTCTCTTTGAAATACAAACACACATATTTGTAATCAGATGCATATTTAAAACTGGAATATATTCAAATTTTCACCTTTCAAAAGGATAAAAATGTATCCTTGTTTTCACATGGGCCCGGTTGCAGTCTCTTTTTTTTCTGTAGCCGGTCCGAAGTCCGAAGTCTTTTGCATTTTACAAGGGGTGAATCTCCAGTTGTCACTGGTAACTGTCGTTTGAACCTTTCTGGATCCGCCATCAAATTGATAAGTTTAAAGGAACCGTATGTAAGATTGTGGCCAAAACTGGTACTGCAATCACTTTCAAATTACTGTAGAGCGGTGTATCCGCTCCCCCTGCCCCCTCCCCCCTGACTCGAGGTTGCCAGTTAGGCTGCAGGATCCAGCAGGAACGTAGGCATCTCCTATACAAATCCTTGTTTTATTTCGGACTTTGTCACGACGTTTTTCTGATTCATAACGAGGTCTTTTAGGTTTCATAACGTTAGACATTTTTTATCCGACACGTTTGTAGCTGCAGCTGTGGTAACTAGAGCAGAGCTGGCAACCCGGATGCCGAAACACTACTGACTTCGTGATTGGTAGATAGGTGGAGGGTGGAGCTTCAGGCCAAAACACAACATGACAACATCAACATCAGTTGAGGGCTGCAACTTCACTTTTAAATGACAATATCCTGGCCGGACTACTGTTGTCAGTGATATAAGTATTTGAAATGAACATGATTTCTTAATGTCTAGTGACATGCAGGGCCATTTTATGATTAATTGAAATACATTTCTTACATACGATTCATTTAATTATATCGAGTGCTGTGAGAAAAGGCTATAAATCTCCAACATCCTCACACACAATATAGCTTACTAGCTGGGACATCTTCTTTATGTGTACAGATGGTGACGTAATGACACAAAGACATTCATGAATTTACCAGCAGTACCACTCGAATTAAAAACATTATTACAAGCTTACCGTTTTGAATTGAACTAAGGCAAGCAGTTTTGAACACTGGCTGGTTATGTACTTGCTCAAAAATTTATTTTGGATAATTTTTAACCCAAAAAAGTTACGGACTGCAGCTTTAAATATAGCCATTTAAATTGTCAGATATATTTTATATTATATTTATTAACATACTTTACATTTATTTAATGTTGAGTTCTTATGTTAAGCTTCACTAAAATTCCTCAGAGCTATCAAACAGTATTAGATCTTAGACCAAATTTGGTCTTTCTGAAATTGAACCTTATTGGTACTGAGCAAATAACTGAGCTCTGCCAATGTCAGTTTCATACAAGAAGCATAATCTCCTAGCGGTTATTGTCTTGATAATGTGGCCATTCAATTAACCTCACAATCACCAAGTATCACAGGTATGAACATTTTCAATCCTCCACATTGACAGCAGCAGAAATCCATTCAAGGACAAGGTAGAAGTAATTCAGCATTACCGTCATTCAGCTTTTCAAAGCCATTTCAAGCCTTGCCCAACTTTTCTTTTATGTCTCTAGGGGGCAACATCACACCCTTTTTTCGTTCCAAAAATGATGAAATATTGATCTGCAAAAGGGGTTTTGGGGAACAGCATACATTTGTGGCATCAGTGATAAAGCCGAGCAATAAGTCTTAAGGCACACATAAGCACCTTAAAGAAGGTGAGGACGGATGTAGCCCGTGTTGGGAATAACAACTTATCAAATAACCATAAGATAAAATTGTCTGTCTGAAATAGTTCCGGACAGCTGAGTCAAAGCAAGGCACTTCAAATATTGATTTGCAGCTCCTTTCTGCGAAGAAGCCGATTCATGTTCATTAAATTTTGACAGAATTTGAACAAGTCAGAAGGAATATTGAACTCGAGAGTCCAGCATTTTAACTTTTTTTTTATCAACTTATGTTCCCCCATTGGCTTCGAACTACATTATGGATTCCTTTTGAAGACTTTGATCACAACAATCAGACTCTGACTTGTATGCTAAGACCTCACTAGTAGAGACAGCTATGCAAAAGCAAAGTAAAGTGAAGTCTGAACAGTCAGAACCTTGTTTAGCTTTTGTTTTGAGCAAGTTGCAACTAATTGATTCCAAAAAGAGAAAGAAGAGGTAAATACAGCACTTACAGACAAAGGATAGATAAGTATTTTCAGGTCTGTAACAGATTGAATGACAACATGATGCTTATCCTGGTGCTACTTTATGCAGTAGCCTAGGCTATTTGGAAATTATCCACAATTATTATTTTCTAACTATTGTTTTTTTCCTTACCTACATATTTGTATGCTTCTCCTGTGGACATGCAGTAGCATTTTTTTATCCTTTTATTGACCTAGTTAAATATAATATGAAACAAATATGATAATAAATAGCCTACTGTAGAAAAAGTTGAAGAATTGATTTGTTTACACAATGCAAATTTTTTCGCATTTACTTATGTATATCATACTTATGTATGCATATGTATGTATGTATGTAGCCTATGTATACATATGTACGTATTTATTTATTTATTATTAATTAATTTTACAGAATCTGAAAATGGATTAAGGAAACTAAACCTGTTTTGGAGGTGAGTCTAGCTATAAAGGGGCAATAGACTCTATTAATCCTATTCTTATCTGGACGCTGCCATCCTAAAACACTGCTGTCAAGTATTTGAACAAAATTTTTTAAAAATATCAACTAATTGTGCAGAGTGTATGGATCACATTCAATTTATTTATTTTGTGTTATTTTATTAATTTATTTAGCTTTACATTCGTAGGAACTTTCCCAATCATTTGAATAATCCTTTATAATCAGTACTTGGCTATCTTAAAGTTTTATGGCAAAAAGTGGTCTTTAAAATCATTTTTATTGTCTTTTTATCAAAAACATAATCACATTTTCCATATTATGCAAATATAGAAGTAGGCAACTGATCCACATACAATTTTACAAAACAAGTTTGCACTTTAATGCACAAAACAGCAGAATAACATTAAATATGACAGTATCACATGTTTACATCACAAATATTTGAAGAACAATTTCTTTACAACTTTGCGTCAGTGTCTTCAGTCTCTTCACTTAAAAAAATATTAATATAAATAAAATTGTAGTTATTTATGATATATAATGCATATGGATTCCCTCAATCTCATTACAATCCATTCCGGAATGTGTATTTTTCATCACAAACACTTTAACAAGAAAAAGTTGCAGAGAGCTCCGCGCGGACAATCGCACATCTTTCCGATTCGCGAGCCTTTTCTGATCGCGCACTGCTCCCCCAAATCACACTAGCAAGAGAAAACAGGAGAGATCATGTTACTTTTGCCATAACAGCATTTGAGTCACTGCGTAAAAGCGCACTCGGTAAAGGCTTATATTTGGATACACGTAGTGGATCATAAAATAATAGGAATTTTCATCTAACAAATACTGTTTATTAATAAACAAATCGATGTTTTATTAAATGATGAACATATATAAAAACAGCCAAGACAATATCCATGCAACAGTACCAATGTTGCGCAATGACCAATGTCGCCAGCACAAGCAACACGCACTTATACGCAATGTTCAAATGTATAATATAAATATACCATGGGAACTTGACCAAATTTCTTCTCCCAAGGTGGAATTCGTTTCGTCTGCAGCTTTTCCAGAACTTCTTGCAGAGCCCCGAGCTGGTTTGACAAAACATGTTTCTATTCAGTCCCTTCAGTCAAATCTCTTTAAAAACATGGCAATATAATATTTCACACAAAAAAAATCAAGCAAAAACTATTAAAAGTTGTGGCACTTTTGTGTAAATAAACGATGTTGTCTAAGTTAAGCTTTCTATTGCGCAATAAAAAGATGAATTACTCACAAGCTGTTTTTCACTTGTCAGGTTTGGGTCTTTGGGGTAAAAGTCTCTGATGGCTCTCGTGTCCAGTTCCACCTCTATCTCCGGCTCAGATTCGTTCGCTCTGGCTCCGGTCAACAAGCAGAGCAGCAGCGCGCACACAGCCATGCGCGTCCTCAGACTGGAGCTCTCCATGGTCCTGAATGGAGAGAGCTTTGGCACTTGAGCGAGCAACGTCGTTATACGTCTCTGTTCAAAGTTTTGGCGCAAATAAACCATCTCGACAGCCTTGCACCCTTTTATGTGCTCCAAAGTGCATGCATTTATGTGATCTGTTGTCGCCCCGCCTTTATCATTGATTTCGTTCGCACGTAAGCGCGATCATTCATTGCGTAAATGCGCTGGAGACAAGTCATCAAATGCGTTAATATTGCCCCCGGAATGTTATGTTTTCAACTTCACTAAGGACACATCCGTTTATGTGTTTTGACTCAGTGGTGAGGAGCAGATGAAAATACTGCAGGCGCTGAGGATTGTATAAGCGCAGCTTTTGAACATTTTTGGGCATGCATAACTGTTTAAGTCTGATTGCATAAGACTTTATGAATATTTATATACATGTCCATTCAAATGTATAATCTATCTATCTATCTATCTATCTATCTATCTATCTATCTATCTATCTATCTATCTATCTATCTATCTATCTATCTATCTATCTATCTATCTATCCATCCATCCATCCATCCATCCATCCATCCATCCATCTATCTATCACCCTATATAATGACTTAAATATGTTTAAATTGTATATTTGAAACACATGCATTGGAAATTATGTGGCTGCATAAATAAAATTTGTGATATTTGCTTTATTTACCTTTATTTAAATGCCTAAACTTCTCAGTAACTTCAAATGAGAACTTCAAAAACATTCTAATATTTGAAGAGTGATCATTTGAAGAGGAAGTTTGCTTAGTGATTTGAGAAAAGCTGAATAATGCTCTCATTTATATGTTTAATTGCAAGGAGCCAAGAGCCATCTGCACTCTGAAAGTGACACCCAACTACTTAAGCACGTCTAGACTCGTCTAAGCCTCACTGGGAGGTGAATAAGGTTTTTTTTATTTCAAGGAGAAAAAACTAGTTTTCCAATGGAAGGCTCTTTACTTGGGTAGATGTAATAGGCTAATATTTTTGCCCGTCTGTGACGTCCCATGTAGAGGAAATTATTTTGCGGTTGAATTTGATAGGCAATTTGTGTATCAGCAGATCAAATCATTTCTGCCTGATAACATTCACATTAATTTGGAGAATACATCTCATAGTTAAGGTGTTACATTCATTTGTGGAAATATATAAGTTTCCAGTAAGATATTTGCTTGGGATTAACCCGTACAAGCGTTATATCCAAAGGTGATGGTTTTTAATTTCCCAACAGGACTCTTTGACAATGGGTGTGAGGCATATGACTCACTCTCCTTAGTCCACATTCATATCAAAACATAACCGATCAATGGCAAACACACCAAGTGTTTTTAGAAAAATTCAGCCAATCTCCTGGGTCCATTAAAAGCTTTTAAAAAACACAGACTGGGGTGTGTTCACAGGGAAATTTCACTTCCATATTGAATTTTGTTGCAAAATTCTCATTCTTCTAAATGAAAATGAATGCCATAATAATAAGCTGGAAAGAAACTAACTGGAAAGATTTGGCCCATAACCCCTGTCAATGAGTTCATAAATCAAACAGTGGTGAGCAAACTCGTTCTTCTTTCCAAACAGGACTGGATCGGAAATAGAGGTTATGGGTGAATGAAAACCATTTTCATAACATGTTCCTGAACTCCCATTAAAAATATATCCACCAGACAAGCTTATTTTGAAGAATCAGAAATTTGCGTGCACATGTACAGTACTGTGCAAAATTCTTAGGCATGTTAATACCCCCCCCCCCCATAAATGGTTTTAAGTCAGTTATTTATATATTTTGCTGTAGTGTGTAGGAAATATCAGTTTACATTTCCAATCATTCTTTTTGCCATTAATTGTAATAATCCAGTGAGATTTGTGTATGCACAAGGAGTCTGACAACAGCCGGTATGATCTGATCTCATCATCATCGAGTCCGTCTGTGATTACATGAAGAAACAGAAAAAACGGACACAGACTAAATCCAGAAGAACTGCGGGAACGTCTCCAAGATATTAACATGCCTTAGACTTTTGCACAGTACTGTATTTGGTTTCAATATCACTAAATATCACAACATTCAATATCTCTCTTATCTGGATGCTTGGCTAGTCTGGAAAGCATTTAACTAGCTTTACCTAGAAGTATAGCAACTGTCCAGTTCATGGGCATTGAAGACAATTTTTTGGTCTTTCACATATTAAAGTGGACAACCATGGAATATTGACGGTTTATGATCAAAAGGATGGTCTTCATGCATCAACTAGCTATTCAGATGTTAAAATCACATACATCAAAAAATCTGCCAGCGATATTTGCCCAAGGCCTTGGAAACAGGGTGTTTTCACAGCAAGTGCACAGACCTTCAGCTATTTTTAGCACTGCAGTGAGTGTTGAGTTAAGGGGTTTAAAATCTTACCCTTGTTCCACTGCCATATTCGGTCTTCGCTATGGGGCATGATTTGATTCCCATTTGTCTCCTTGGGATCCGCTTATGTCTGCCCACGTCTGCACGTCTTCCAAAACCCCCATTTGCCTCAACCTCGCAAACTTCATCCCCAGTCCCATAACCCCTGCAGTGTTTGACACATAGCCTACCATGCTTTTCCACATGATTAGCCTATCAGTCTCTCTGTAATTTATGCATTGAGAAAAGTGCAAAGACCTCTGAATTCATGGTTACAGTTTATAAACGATAAATGAGCTATGTTCAACAGGTTAAAGGTGACGAACGTGATTTAGCCAAGTAAGTCATATCCTGATCGAGGACGGTTTCCTGCACCATCTATACCTACGGGTGAGTGTCGCGATAAAATTAAACCATTACCTGCTAGGCCTACCCCATAAATTAGTGGGATTGGTTGGTTAGAATCATACACTTAAAGACTATACACGTTGGTTTTTCACACTTAAAATAGTTAACCCATATCTGTTTCACAGTAGGCCTAGGCTACATGAACTTTCAACTTGGTGGTGGTTGAGGAGATTCCCCCCTTCAATGTGAAGCGCTTTGAGGTCTCAGAAAAAGCGCTATATAAATGTAACAAATTATAACAAATTATTACATCAGTCTTTTTGCATGTTCGCGATATCATCATTGATTTCACGAACATATCACGTGACGCGACCCGATTAACTACGTGTCAGTTATTGGGCACAATCCTTAATGTAGTTTATCCTGAACAGACTTTAGTAAAACTATAAAAACGACATTTTTCAAATTACGCGTTTTCCCTCAATGGTTTCCCCCTCAAACGCTGGAAGGAAATAAAGCGCGTGAACGTTTCTGTTACTGTAAATAGCGCGTAAATATTTCATGAGGAAAGCACTGTTCCGTTTATGACTGGTCGCTTTGCTTGTTCCTATCCTAAACAACTAGCTAACTTCCTACTTATGATCCTATAGTGGTAATACTTTTGTTGCAATATGACAAACCTGCTGCTGTTTATTAAAGACAGGACAGGAATTACAATTGTTATTACAGGTTGTTTGGAATCAGCGCGGTCATAAAGAAGTTCAACGAAACATGTTAAATGTTTCACAAGCTATTAATTCGTTAGTGCATCATATCCATTATTGCGGAAAGGAAAATCGGGACTATTTCTTAATCGTGCATTTAACACAATCATCTAAGATTATCATAAAGTGACAGTCACTGAATGTGAAAAAATTGGCCAGTATTGTGTCCGTCAAACACTGACTTAAGGCATTCCACTTCCACTGTTTCGTTTATCAATGTGACAGTCAAAATGAAGTCCTGTGGGGGAGAAAAAAAATCAGCCAATTGATTTGCCCATTGATCATTAGGCAACACCACAAAACAACAGGCCTCAGAAATGAGCAAGACAAGGTACTTATCAGGTGAAGCACACCCTGATAGTGTTAAACATCTAATTACATCCTGCTGAAAGAATCAAATCAACCTCTAACCGAAATTCCCAACTTGGACTTTCAACTTCCTGTCTCAAAATGCTTAGGATGTCACTTTCTAACAGTAAGTAAAAAAAAAAATAAAAAAAAAACATCAGATGATTTTAAAGGTAAAACATTTTTTGGCTTATTTCAGACAATGACACAATTGTGAATGTAATAATAATATTTAAAGGTGCCTTTCAAAACACTCAAGGACACCATACAGTCATAAAAAAGGCAGCAATACAACAAAACAAAAGCTGTTTAATATGACATAATTTAATATTAATCAGAGAAAGGTCATTTAAATAGATAAGTTTTAGGATGGGATTTAAAAGTAGTCAGACAATTTCTTTCTCGTTGGCTATAAATTGTGAAAGAGAATTCCAAAGAGGAGGAGCAGCACAGCTGAATGCCCTGGACCTTATGGTGAATAAATGAACAGAGGGTACAACAAGGGAAACAGATGAAGAAGATCTAAGAATATGCTTATGAAGCAAATCGGATGAGGGTGCAAGATTGTGAAGAGCTTTAAAAGTGAGATGCTGAATCTTGTACGCTACACGATATTTAACAGGAAGCCAGTGTAAATGATAGAGAAAAGGAGAGATGCTCAATGGAGGAGGTTCTAGTAATTATACAGGCAGCTGAGTTCTGGACCAACTGAAGTTTATGAAGAAGTTTGTGAGGTAACCCAAATAAGAGAGAGTTGCAATAATCAATACGTGACTAAAGCGTGTACAAGAATGGCTGTGGAATTGGGTGTGAGAAATGGACGAAGATGACTGATGTTCCGTAAATAGAAATATGCAGACCGAATAACATTGTTCACATGTCTTTCAAAAGACAATGTACTATCAAGGACGACACCCAGACTCAGTCTTAACCTGAGTAGATGGGGAGATTGTAGAATTATCAATGGAGAGTGAAAAGGTGAAAATTGGATTTAGTGCCAACAAGAAGAACCTCCATTTGATCAGTATTCAGCTCGAGAAAATTGCATGAAAACCTGTATTTAATCTCTTGACAGTCCAAAAGAGAAGAAGAAAGAAGAGCAGAACTGGACTTAGAAGACAAGTAGAGCTGGGTGTTGTCCGCATAGCAATGAAAGCTAATACCGTATTTCCTAAAAATGTAACCAAGAGGTAGAAAGTAAATGATTAATAAAAGAGCGCCCAAAACAGAGCCTTGAGGAACACCAGTGGAAACAGATGAAGAGTATGATCTGAAGAGATACGATCTAAACCAGGTAAGAGGGACACCAGTGATGCCTATAGAGAATAGTCGATCTAGAAGAACTTAATGGGAAATAGTATCAAAGGTTGCACTCAGATAAGTATAGTAGTCCAGAATCAGCTGCAATAAGCAGGTCATTAACAACTTTTAGTCTCTGTACTATGGATGAAAACCAGACTGACATATTTCAAACAGGTTATAAAAAAAAAAAAAAGGGTGAGCACGAACCTGAGATGTAACAACTTTTTCCAGGATTTTTGAAAGAAAAGGTAGATTGGAAATTGGGCGAAAGTTGGAAAAATAATTAGGATCAGCGCCCGGTTTCTTGAGTCTTGGAGTTACCTAGTTAGTACCTACTATACATTACATATAGATGACTTGCATAAATAGTCAGGAATCAAAAATCACGTATTTATATTAAATTAAATTATAGAAAAATATTAAATTATATCAAAAAAATTTTTTTTTATATATATATGTAGTATATCTGAAGTGTTATACAACCAAACTCGTAACCACAAATGTCAATTGCATTGCTAGATTGCAGATGTTAACAGACAGGACAAATGACACAAGGCAACACTCATAAGGTTCTTGAATTCTCTTGCTAGCTAGCAGCAGTTGTGTGTATTTACTGGCCACCGCAGAGCTGTTTCTCATGTCTCAGGCCTGAGGAGACAGGGCGGCAGAACAGCCTTTGGTGCTTACAGGCCCCTAAATTTAAAGGCCATGTCACTTACAGCTGTTTTCTACATCTGCCCAATTCCTCATTCTGACAGGCAGATCAGCCTCAAAGCAAGTGGCTGGTAGCAAATTTGATTTTATCAGCGCCTTAGGAGTTAACTTGTCATCTTGTTTTGTGTTACTTTTCATGTCAGTAGAATGGTGCGAGCATCGCTTGAGCAGCCTCAGTGAAGTTTTTCTCATAAGCTGCTTTGTCAGACATTACTAAATGATGTACATTTACTTTGGCAGGAATTTGTGTTTGGAGGATTGCCATGATTAAAGAGAAGAATAACGAAAAATAACACTTAGGGAGATCATAGAGAAACTCTTCAAAGGCCACGCTTTTAATGATCTCTGAGATTTCTGGGCTGGTCATGGGTGCCATGTAACATCATCAGCTCTGCGAAGCTTACAAAATACTGCAGATATTGTAAGTATCAAACTGCATGGTGCAAAGTCTCTTAAATATTAGCCCTTGACTTTTGAAGGAGAATGCATGCTCAAAATCTGTTTGTTATTTCAGTTTAAGCTTAATTTAATGTTGTGTGTATCCAGGCAAGAAAGTGTTTAATTACAAGGGCCCAAGTAACTGTGCAAGGATATGAGTTTGTGTGTGTGAAAACGAGAGCACATACCCATTCTTTGAAGATGAATCCCTGTAGAGGTCTCTCTTTTCCTGTGTGGGAGAGACCGGGCCTCATTATCTCCTCTTGATTCATCCTCTACTCCCATATCACCAGTGAATATCATAATGTGCTCGGGATGTACACGTTCACATGGGCACAGCTGCTGCTTGTTATAGTGTTTTACACGTGGGTGTGTGAAAAAAAAACCAATACTCAATTAAAATGCTGATAGTGCGGGGAGGGAAATCTGCTCTAATACAGAACAACAATGGCAACGAAAACTGCTTGATTGGGGTTGAAATTTGAGAATATTTTCCTTTACTTTGCTCAAAAAGACAAGGAATTCCCAAAAGTTTCATGTTCAATTGGTTTGTATTAATATTTCTTTAAGCGCATTAACCCTATATGTTTTTTAACCAACTTCAAACCATTTATGCATTCCCTTTGTGTATTTACACCTCATTTACCTTAATCACACCATTCATTAAGTTTGATATATGAAATAAGCATATTTATTTTGCCACATATTTGCATGTGTTTATATTAGATCTCTCGAAATTATTTTAAGTTAAGTATTTCCACTGCCATATATTTAAATTGGCAATTGTTCAATGATTCCAATATTTAAATATTTGCTTTAAATATGCTTATACAGTATTCAAATATTTGGTGTTACAAGGAGAAATCTTGGAGTCCAACCTTTCAAATGTGTGATATTAGAAAATTTAGAATAAATAAAATAAATCCACAGTAGGGCAAGTGATTTGGTAAAAAATAAAATAAACCCACAACCCTATAAGACAAATGTTTTGGAAGATGGATGGATGGAAATAATAATAATAAATGGTTTCTTCTGTCTCTGCTTGATATCTTTCTTAAACACTGAAAACATTATGAAATTAATGATCATGTGCCATTCATGATGATCAAAATGTTCATTCTGTATTTGAAGTGCATTAAATAAAATGATTTGCAGATCATAGCTTTTACTCCAGAAACCTTTTGGATTCATTTCATATTAGAGTAACGTCATCATAAACAATAAAAGTAGGATGTAGCCTGAGAACAAGTGGTATTGTCACTGTATCCATCTGTTTGTTGTGGGTCCTCTCGGGTAATTAAAAATGTAACATTCATTATTAAACTGATCTTATAGATGTACAATGGTCTCAGTTCAATACATCAATGTGTAAGTCTTAAGGGCTTGTGGGGTTTCATTGCTATAGGCTGATCTGAAATATGTTGCTAAGAGAAGAGATAAAACTAATATTCATGGTAAACACTGAGACTTTGATTTATATGTAAATCTACAGTGTAGCTGCAAGCAAAATTTTGTTTAGCCAAGGTGTTTATTTTTGAATGTATTTTCTGCACTTCCAGCAGAGGGCCGTGTTTTAAGTCAAGGATGAGAGCTTGCATATAAATCCTTTACTTCAGTGACTCACATTTAATAGCTAAGTGCAGCAGTTGAATGAAGTAATCCTGCAATTAACATATGTCACACAATGACTTTAATAAATACTCATCCCATTAAACAGTGTTTAAACCATGACATATTGTGTCGCTCTATGGCTTTCAGAAAAGCAGCTTCGTGAAATATGACTTCGGTAGACGAAGGGCCAGCGTGTCCTCCCTCCCACTCTTCTTCATTTAGCTCTGAAAGAGACTTTTCTCCTCAATTACTACTAGGATTTCACCATCCACAGGGCATAAATCATTCGCACAGTCTCGTAATAACAACATATGTCTTCATGACTGTGTTAATGACAGCATGAATTGGTTTAATCAAGCCTAGTTGTACAAGTAAGAAAAAATCCTTGAGTCACTTGTAGTAAATCTAAAGATCGAAAACGAAACAACCTGTGAAGTTCTCATGATTTTAAGGTTCCATAAATCAAAATGCAATCTAAGATACATGTGTGCTTTCCTTTAGGATGCTTTAAGTGGGGCCCAAAAGTCTGAGATGACTAGACAATATGTTTCTATTTGCATTTTTAAGTTTTAACTATAAATATCAACAACATTTTAAAAAGTGAAATGTAGTCTGTATTTATTTTTTCAAATATTATACAGTACATATAAATTATATGTTCAATGTTTTACAGGTTTACATGGGATTTTAAGTGTGATCTTAAGAGTACATCACTAAAACATTAAGAATATAAAATATAAATCTTACCATCATCTAATTGTAACTCTAAAAGTGGTGAATTATAGCCAGTGTTGATGCATCACTAAGTAATTAGTAACAATTCTCTTGAAAATCTAAAGTATGGGATTACTCTTCATTTTCCTGTAATTTAATTAGTTACTTCTGATGTAATTACATTAAATAGGCTACTGTATAGACTAGAAAAAATAGAATGGAAAATAGAAGTGGATTCAACATCAAAATTTAAAGTCTAATGATAAAATGTGTGTTTTTAATGTAACCCTCTCCCTTTAAATACTCTGGTCACATCAAAAATAATTGTTACCATTTTATACTATTTATTTGAAAGAATTAAAATGGCAGTTTCATGTCTATTCTTGTATTGTTCAACCGCTCAAGGTTGATATGGGATTTAGAAAGTAATTAGTAACAAGTAATGTAATACTTTTTAGAGAGAGTAATTAGTACAGTAATCTAATTACAATGTTAAAGAAGTTATTAATGAATTACTTTTTTAGAGTAACTTACCCATCACTGATTATAGCTGATAAACTAGAGCAGAATTTATTATTTCAGGTCTCAGTAACTGGTTATTCACAAAACAATCAAACATTTTAATGCAAGACCTACTTCTATGCATGTTATATTATTGTATAACAAGTGTAAGGATATTTCTGACAACTAATTTTTAATAGAACAAGTCAAAACATTTATAGATGAAAATGAATTTGTTTACATTTCATAAGGCCTATGCAATATCGGTTTATTACAGAACGAGCTCTGGGAAATAGGCAAATAACCAGAGATTCCCATTTATGGAGCGGTTATATTGCTAGAATAATGAATGTAGGAGGAAGCAGAGCTACGGCTGCGTGATTAAATGTAAACATGTTTCAGTCCTCCTGGCTCCTCTAATAGAGGGATGCCTCAAATGTCACTTAGTAAAAGAAAAATGGAGTGTTTGCATCTTCACTTTGTAATGAACTTCAATAATTAATCAAAACCATATATGTGTCTCATTTCTAATTTTACTCTTACATCAAAAATCTTTGCTTGCTTTTCATGCATGCGTGAAGCTCACAGATGATATGAGATGCAGAAAGAGTTTGATTTGTGTGACGCTTTTGTATGATATATGCTGTTGAAAATGACTAGGACACATTCTTGATGTCCAAAATGATACCAAATAGGATTTAATTAACTGAATTAAAAAATGCAGAAATGCAGACTCTAAGAATCTTTAATATTCATTGATGGGCTCTTAGCGAATGTCTGATAACTATACTCATTAGGTTTCTTCTTAATGAACACATTTGTCACTGGTGGAGGGCTTCAGGCGCAGCTGTGGTCTTTAAAAAAAGGCAGGAGCTGGATAATTGTCCTGAACTTTTATGCCATCAAAGAAATATCCACTGCAGTGTGCAAAACCTCCATGAATTTCGTATGGACTGTACCTCTTTTAAATATTAAATGGAAAAATATACTTTGTGACATCAAATATGTTGTAAAAATAAAATGTATCCTTTTTGTTTGTGCAAGGGTGATGTTGGCAGGGCAAGTAGCTAAAGCTTGAGCTAGTAAAACAATTCGGTAACACTTTAGAATAAGGTTCATTAGTTAACATTAGTTAATGCATTAACTAGCATGAACTGACAATGATCAATACATTTGTTACTGTTTTAGCTAATCTTTGTTACCGTTAGTTAATAAAAATACAGCAGTTCATTGTTTGTTCATGTTAGTTCACAGTGCATTAACTAAATGTTAACAAATACAACCTTTGATTTTAATAATGTATTACATTGAAATTAATATTAACTAAGATTAATAAATGCTGTAGAAGTATTGTTCATTCTTAGTTCATGCTGACTAAGGTAGTTAGCTAATGTTAACTAATTTACATTTAGTCATTTAGCAGACGCTTTTGTCCAAAGCGACTTACAAATTGGGACTAAATTACTAATTGGGGCTAAAACTAATGAACCTTATTGTAAAGTGTTACCAAAAATTCTTATTGCTGAGCCCTTTTGTTATGTAAATACTATAATAAAAAATAAGAACATAATTTCCCCATCCTTACAAACATGTTTTCACTGCATTCAACATTCCCAGCATAGCATCCTTATTACACACAAAATAATTAACAATGGTAAATACACAAAAATAGCATGACATTTTATTTAACAAAAACCTAGGCTAAATATAATATTGCACGGTTTTAAAATGCAAACTGTGACATAGAAAATGTGACTTTTTCTTTCTTTCTTGGAATAAGGATATCCTGGAATTGTTGGTGGTTTAAAGGGATAGCTCACCTAAAAATGTAAATTCTGTCATCATTTAAAGATGATGTTTAGAAGAATATGGGTAATCAAACAGTTGATGAGCCATTTACTTCCATAGTATTTTTCCCATAATATGGAAGTCAATGAGGCCCATCAACTCTTTGGTAACTGAAAATCTGACATTCTTCAGAATATCTTTTGTGTTCAGCAGAAGAAAGTAATTCATACCGTTTTGGAACAACATGGGTGAACTATCCCTTTTAAAGCAAACAAACTATTTCAGTATATCAGCCACTAGCCTCTGTCCTCAGTTTCTTCAGGATTTCCTCCTGGCTGATGTCTGCAGTCACCTTGATAACCTTTTCTCTGGATTTTGAGCCCTATGATGAAATTGAAACCATATTAATAATGTCTCATTCTGCATATTGGGCAGAAAACATTCAAATACACCATATGCTGACCTTATCTAATGATACTTGACTCTTCTTCAGCTCCAGGACTTTGGATAAATATCGCACCAGTTCCGCGTTGGCCTCTCCGTCTGTCGGAGGAGCCGCAATGGCGACACCCACCGCTTCCTCGGACACATCTGCCACAAAAACAACGGTTGTGGTGCATGGACTCCTCATAGATAAGCGCTATTTCTTTATTCATATATTTACGATACTCTACCGGTGATTGCGTTTTGTTTGGCCCCGGGTTTAGCATGTATTGCTATTGCAATTGTCCCGTCTTTAACTTTAGTTACCGGGCCTGGAGGTGTCTCTGGTGGTTTAGGGTTACTTTTGCTCTAAATGGGAATACAGTTTTAACTTGTTACAAGATTAATATCTTTAATTGACAGTCAGAAAATCATTGTACTACGTAACGTTAAAGACTGAATTAAAGTCAACACTTGACTCATATTAAGGCCAAGAGCCATTTGTAAGGCTTGGAATCACTACAAATACATTAATATTCATGAATAATCCATTGTAGTATGTAATGAGCCCTACCGTCTTGTCCTTTTTAGGCATCGTGTTGTATTGCGAGTAAAGTGTGAGTTTCCGCGTCAAACGCGTCTGACTGCACGATGCTGAGGGGTGTACGAGTGGGAAAAAAGATATTCGAACAAAACCGAGAATTTGGGAATGCATGAGCTAAAAGACATAATCCTGAGTGAGAGTGACCAGCATGAGTTTCTTGTGATGATAGCAGTTTGTCGGTCGCGCGCATGTCAACAACACATGCATATACGTTTAGAGCGTCAAATATGCGCGCTAAATGCGCAGAACAGTGTGCAGTTTTTTTGCTGCAATGTTTGACCAGATATTTCATCTGCTGGCAAAAAATATATCAGTTTATATATTATATATATATATATATATATATATATATATATATATATATATATATATATATATATATATATATATATATATATATATATATATATATATATATATACCAAAATAATTTATTATGCATTATATATTATACTCTATACAAATATAATTACATAATTAATATTAGTAGTAGTTTTTTGTTGTATTTTTAGATGTAGTAGTAGTAGGCCTAATAATAAAATAAATAAATAAAATAAAATATATTTACATATATTATAATAATTAATATAAGAGTATTATTAAATAAATAACTGATATTAGTAGTAGTGATTTTAGTATTTGTATCGGTAATAATAATAAAAGTATTATTATATAAAGAACTATTATAAGTAGTAGTGCTGATTTTATTAGTATTATTAATGTAATATAAGAATTTCATTTTTATATTATTATAATATATTAAATATATTATAATGCATATTATTAAAATAACGATGGTTATTAGTAGGGCTGATTTTAATAATAATTAAAATAATGATGATGATGATTATTTGTTGCTGTTGTTAATAATAATAATTCTGTAGTTGTTGTTTAGTAGTATTTTTGTTTCTTGTCTATTTTGTTCTCCTATTATTTACAAAGTATTCCTTTCCAGAGATCCCTCCTCCAAGATGCAGTTTAGTTCCTCCTATTTTCCTCCAGCTAAAAACTGGCTGTTCACACTGAGACTGGCTTAAACACTTTGTCTCACTGTATGCACAGCTGTCAAAGAGACTCATCTTTGTCTCCAGGTGCTAGAAAAACACTCCATTTGGATTTCTCAACTCTAGTTGATTTTGCCTTTACCAAAGCACAAAGGGAAGTTTCAACATGGAGAACAGCTTAAGCCACGAAGCAGAGGAAAATCCCTATCTGTGGTAAGAACTGTTTTTAAATACAGAAATTCTGTTTTAGATGCGTAAAGTTTGAGTGTTTTCCATTCAGTTTAGCCCTGAGTGCTTTAACTAATTCAAGTAAAATAAAGTACAAAATATATTCTCTCATCAAGAACTCAGGCACAGCTTTGAGTTGAGCTGACAATTGATAACTATGTCAGATGTTTCTCTTCATGACTAGACTTGTCTTAACACAGACACACTTGCTTTGATCCCAAGGTCTTCAGTGTATATTCACAAAATCCTGTGTGGGAATTATATATGAATGTAGTTTACTGATGTTTACTATGCCCAAAGGCAAGCTGTCAAGAAAACACTTGCGCTTCTTACTTTTTTTTTTAATCCATACTCAAAATGAGACATATGCTTATAGAAACCCATGTGAGCACATAGTACAAAAAGTTTTTCAAGTTTTCAGAGAACGCCGTCTCTCAGACGTAAATGGAGAAAGCGCTACGGAGGCCTGGATGGCAACAAACTGCTGGAGCCAAATAAGGAGGACGAGACAAGAGGTACCAAAAAGAATTACTGTAACAGTGTGTCATTTAGATGCCGTGAACTTGGTGTATTCCATTGACAGTGACCCGGGGTGTGGGCGTCACTTCAGCTCTGGGGAAATATTTATATTTATTTTGATCATGGATCATGGGTCACTGCCAAATCCCAAGTATTACCACTGATCTCACATTAGCAGGATAACTCCAAGATCAGTGTGAGAGAGCTTCTGAAACTTGGCCAAATGAATGGGACAGTTCTGCAGATGTTTTCATTTAAGCAGGCTTGTGGTCAACATCTGGGCCATAAAAATGTGCAAAGGCAGTGGGTGTGTTCTGGCGAAAAGTGATGTGGCAGACACTGAAAAAAAAAGTTGCTGTTTGGATTTAAATTGGCAAATACTTAAATCAATGCTTGGATTTCTAACATGTTGTATGTTTGGCAACAGTTCTTCTAACTATGGAGTGTGTGGCTTTTCATTTCTTAAACAACCATGTAAGAAGCCATATTCCAGGATGACAATGTCAAGATTCATCAGGCTCAAACTGTGAAAGGGTTAGGAGGAAGCATGAAGAATCATTTTCACACATGACCAGACCTTAAATTCATTGAAAGTCTTTGGGATGTGCTGGAGGAGACTTTACAGAGTGATTTGTGATTGACTGTCAATGAAAGAACTTGTCCAAAAATGGATACACCTCTTAATGGAAATAAATGTTGTGATGTTATTTCCATCAAGGGGTGCATCAATTTGGTCAAGCAGCTTTTTTTATTTTAATTTTAATCACTCAGTTGTCCTCGGAAAGCTAATGACTTATAATGAATGAACTGATTTTATAAGTGCACTCAAACTTAGCTTGTTCTTTACTTAAATCACACAAGCAATTAATACAGCCATTTTACAAACAGTTTGAGTTTTTATATTAATTTCTGCAGCATTTTCACAATACACATGGTTTCCTTACAGAAAATCATGTAGCAAAGGCTTGTGGCAAGGAGTAAAAAAATGGAGCACATTCACATTGTTTTGTAAACCATATTTATGTTGTGTGGGTTTCCTTTAAAAGAAACACAGTTGAGTTACTTTCTAGTTGCACCCTAAGGGGTGGAAGCACTGTCTGCATAACTTCGTCTGGCATGTACCACCCTAGCTGGGCACAAAATCAACTTCCTGAGGCGAGGATGGCTGTAAGAGCCCTCAAAATGCTGTTGTTGCAAATATCTTTTACATCATTTATTAAAATTTCTGTGGCCATCCTGTACGTTTGTATGTTTATTAAAGGCATAGTTCACACACACACACACACACACACACACACACACACACACACACACACACACACACACACACACACACACACACACACACACACACACACACACACAAAAAAAAATGGAAATCACTGTTGTGACTGTCTTTCTTCTGCGTAACACAAAAGAAGACATTTTGATTTTGAACAATGTTTTAACTGTTTTTGTCTATACAGTGATAGTGAATGGGGTTCAAAACAACACTGTATCCCATTGACTTTTATTTTATTGATAAATATCTTTTTTTGTGTGTCTTGCACAAGAAAGAAAGTCATACAGGTTTGGAACAGCATAAAGGAAAAATTATTTTCATTTTTGAGTGAACTATCCCTTTATGATTTATTGTTGTTTTGGATGGAAGATTGAGAGTAAAAATAGACAGATTACATTCGTCCCCTTTCCACAGCCCCATGGTTTCATATGTTTTAGCTTTCAAAGAGAGTTATTGTGTGGGATTTGCTGAGGTTTTGGACTGAGAGGACAACATAACACAAACAATGTCTTAAACTCGCAAGAAACCTGGTGTCCTAGATTCTAAAATAGCCTCATATACATTCTTTGCTGAGGCAATGCTTAGTGGTTTTCAACTTGGTAAATCCGTTTTAAATCTCGCACTCACAAATAAGCACTAATCTTAATCTTTAAACCTCTCTCAAGATTCAGCAAAAGGAGGATTTTTCTCAACCTGGGTTCTTATTCTTTTACCCCCCACTCATTCAGAGAATGGAGAGATGACAGATGCCCTCACAAACAGGAACGCAGACCCTGTGAAGTTTACTGCGTCTAAGGTACGTGCTGAGACCTGTGTTGCTCTCATAACCACACCCACACATGAACTATAAAACAAACCTGGAGGCGGAAACTATGACCAGCATTATTAAAAAGACTTAGGCCAGGGACGTTTCAATACACCTGTGCTAATGTGCTGTTTTACAGCTTTCTAAAATGAGACTCATTCAGCTGACGTTTGCAAAAGAGATTCCAGGTTCAAAGTTAAGCTCAAATGGTATAATGTTGATTTCTACAAAAAATTATTTTGACTCTTTTCCCCTCCCTTTTTCTTAAAAAAAAAAAAGTGGTGAGGTACTTACAATGGAAGTGGATGGGGCCATTTTTTGGGGGGTTACAGGTGAACTAATATATTTTAATGTAATTTCTATTGAAATGTGTATGTCACATAAATATTGTTATTACACATTTGTAATGATTTTGTAATTTAGAACACTAGAAAACACTATACAGTTAAAATTATAATCAAGTATTTTACATGTGCTTTAGTCAGCACGTCAAAATAAGTGTACTGCTTTAAAGCACAACAAAAGGTTATCAAACAATGATTTAAAAGGTACTTTAAAGTAAAACTTTTAATTTGACATTATTACAAAGTGCAGTTTTTGAAAGGGGGCTCTCTTTAAGTATACTTAAATTGCCTACACTTCAAGTGCACTTTCATAAGTGCACTTCTTTTTCACAAGGGTTTTGTTTACATCGTGCGGCGTTAATATTGAAACGGTAAGCATTTTAATGTTTACAAAATGGCCCCATTCACTTCCATTGTAAGTGCCTCACTATTAGCCATATTTCTGTTTCTTCTTTCTTTTCGAATTAAGGATGATTTTTTAACGTGGTATTCAACATAATTCCACAAATGTGTTTGAATGAGCTTAACTTGTATTGAATCCTGAATATTCCCCTAATTCCAGTGTGCTTGACATTTAAAGGCAAATTTTCTGTGCTGCTTAGTGTAGCATGTCTGTACAAAGGCAAAAAGTTAGCATGTACCTCACCTGTAATAAAACCCCTGCCCCGTAGACGTTGTTACAGCTTGAGGCTAAAATGTGTTAGCTAGCATGCTGACATGAGAGAGTAATATGTTTCAATATGTTTCCCCGCAAACCTAAACACCTGCAATTAGTTAGACTTCAAAGACACGTCTGGCACCAGCATTATGTTGCATGTATTCCATCAGGCTTAAAAAGGTTTAAAACACTTAGACAAGCTAATTCATCATTACATCTAAGCCACTATAAAAGCTAGTTCTCACTCAAGAAAAAATAATGCACACAAATGCAGACTGTTTGCCTGATGCTAATATAAAGTAGCCTATATATAGTACATTTTTCCTATGCAGCCAAGCTCTCAATTCATGTTTTTTTATTTTATTTTTTATGTTACTAGGAAACAAAATCCGCAGGGAACATTCCACAATCTGTGCCAAGAAATACCTTTCCATCCCAGAGGCCAATCAATTACGTCTCTCCAGGCTCTACAGGTGAAAAAGCAAAATAAAACAATATGTGCTCTTATCTCCAGTGGCACACATGTCTGCCTCCTGTTAATTCCCTTTTGCTTTTATGTACCTTTGTACACTTGCTTCCTTTTGTTGTAATTATTACAGCTCTCATGAAGCAGCAGTGTATTAAGATTTCTCAAACATTCTGGTTAGTGTTTGTTCTACACTTCTAACCTTAAGTACTAAATATCTGCAATTAATTGGGCATGCACTGCTTGACGTATGGACTCGGATGTATTATTATTAAAAAAAATGATTTTGAAAACAATGGAAGGTTAAAGTTTGAAAATCTCTCAATGACTTTGAATTGACTAAAACAATGGTGCCATTGATATATTTGCATGCTGAATTGTGATTGGTCTTCATTTATACATCCATTTGCATTATAAATTGTGACTGATTTCATCTGCCATACATATTTAATTGCTGCCTTCCCACTGCACAGTAACTGGCTTACACACATTTAGTCTTAATCATGCAAATATCCTAATGTCTTTTAAATGACATATGACATTATATTACCAAAGCATAATTGCTTATATAAATGTTATATAAATATAAAAATGTATTATATTATGTAATAATATATTATATAATTTAAGCCATCATTTTTTTTCTTTTTCTTTACGTAATATTCAAAAGTGGGGTTTTTAATACTTTAAGAATGAATACATCAAGGAACAGTAAAGACATTTACAATGTCGTAAAAGGTTATTTTGACCTTCTATTCCTCAAATAATCCCGAAAGAAAAATGTATCCTGGTTTTAAACAAAAAAATATTAAGCAGCACAACTGTTTTCAACATTGATAATTATAAGAAATGTTTTTTTGGGCATGAAATCAGCATATTAGAATGATTTCTGAAGGATCATGTGACACTGAAGACTGAAGAGTAATTATGATAAAAAAAAATCAGGTTTTCATCACTGGAATAAATTTACATTTTAAATTATATTCTAACGGAGAATGGTCATTTAAAATTATAATAATATTTCACAATATTACTGTATGATCAAATAAATGCAGCCTTGGTGAGCATAAGAGACTTTTTTTTTTTAAAACACCCCACACTTTTGAACGGTATACTGTACAGATAGTTACCTAGCAAGTACTGTCTGGATTCATTTTTCCGCTCTAATAATATTCCCATTTTTTCCCTAGGCATGCCATCTTTTATAAGCAACGGGGGCACAAAACGGCAGGACAAACTTCAAGCTAGCCAAGCATGGCAACACTTGGGCCGACCAGAGACCCATCAAGGTCATTTTAAGAAAAAAGTGTGAGTCTCAAAGCATTCGCTTAAGCTACCAGCCATACGATATGTATATTGACTGACTATATACAACACATTGTTTTCCAAAAGGGCTGCTGATGTGCTCTTTGATAGTTTCGCCTCTGGGGGAAGAGTCAACTGCAATCAGTTTTTTGAGGTACTTGAGAAGCAACATTAATATTGGGTAATATTTAAAAGTGCAGGATGTCATATCTGTCTGTACATTGACAGGCCCTGTGGAGCTCAGGAATCATCCGAACAGACCCGCGGATTAAAGACTGCTACGGCCTGATGCGGAAACTACAGGAAGCAGATGGAACTGTTGACAGGAACACTTTTCACAGGCCAGACAGAATAGACCAATAGTCAAATCATGTCAAAGAACATTCTAAATCTAAATCACCCCTAATCTTTTGTGCTGCTAATATGCCTTATTTCTGAACATCTTGCAGGTGCGTGACAGGCTTTGTGTCTTTCATCCTGAAGGCATTGCAGGGAAGATTTGTCATTCCAGATTTCTCTACCTTTGCAGAGGAAACACAAAAGCTGTTTATTAAATGCAAACAACTGTCCCCTGTGAAGGTGCGTCAAATCCGTTTCCGCTGTTGTTTTTCTTTTTATATAACAGTCTGGTGTGCAAAGAAGACTTGAAGTGCACAGGTTATTTTCTAATGGATTTTTTTCATGAAAAATATCACAACGTGACTCATATCCTGTGTATTTATGAACAGGAGAAAGAAGACGTAAGAGAGAGCAGCACAAAATGGGGCATTTCAGTTTGTACTGTGGATGGGCAGAGGTATCACACAGAAGTCCAATTCAAATGATTTGAATATATAATTGTTAGGAGCTGTAGTAAACGCACAATCATGAAGGATAACAAAAGGAGTCTTTAATAGTAAATTCCACACCTAGGAGAATCACTGCTCAAGAAATAACCACGCTTAACATAAACACAACCACATTAACATTGACGATAGCGGATAAAGAAATTAAGGAAACACAGGGCTTAAATAGAGGGGAGAGTAATCAACTGAACAGAAACAGGTGCGTTACGTAGAACTAATTAACAACTAAGGAAACCAAGGGAACACAGGCAAACCAGAACAGGGAAAACAGATCCAAAACACAATGAAATTATACCAAAACAGACCATACATGTATATTCCCCCCAAAATATCAAAGTTTTATATTAATATTAAGCAGTACAACTGTTTTCAACATTGATAATAATAAGAAATGTTTCTTGAGCACCAAAATCAGCATATTAGAAAGGGTCATGTGACACTGAAGTCTGGAGTAATGCTGCTGAAAATTCAGCTTTGCATCACAGGAATAAATTACATCTTAAAATATAAGAAAATAGAAAACAGTTCTTTTAAATTGTAATAATATTGTGCGATATTTCTGTTTTTACTGTTTATTTTTTATCAAATAAACACATCTTTGGTGAGCATAAAAGACTTATTAACAACCTTAAAAAACTTAAACTTCTGAACAATATTGAATATATGTATAATAGGGTGGCCCAAAAAAACTTTTTTCTCTTTTCTCCCAATTTGAACCCTGCATTTTGGTCTACCACCAGTTTAAGTTATCACATAAAAAAATTGTCTAGATTAAATTATATTTAGGGGTTGCACAAGACAAAAGAAAAATCACCTATATCATTTGATTAGCGGTATATAAATATATTTGCTGAAATGTCAATCTTTATGTTGTTTATTCCTTAAACTTAACATGGAGCTACATAAAGGACATATAAGCATAAACTGCAACTTATTTGGTACATATTATAGAGAACTTACCATTTTAATAGTGAATATTATTACACAACAATCTTATCCTAAGGTATTTTCATAATAATAGATTATATTTATAATGTAATGCTAATCGATATAGACTTTATCATCGTGCAGAATACTATAAAATAATATATTTTCTGTCTGATTTTTTTTTATCTGAAGCCAAATTAGATCACAGAAGATTATTTAAAACACTCGACTTGCGTTATAAAGTAAGTTTGGAGCACAAACATGGTTTTAATCTCCTATATTGTCGTGTATTGATGGTGTGCTAAGCTAACATGCTAGCTAGCCCTATAGGTGCACCTGCCACCTAGCAGTTATTCTTTTATGATTTTTTCTAAATAGGAATGCTTACTAATTGTGCAAAGCCTTCTCTGATTCTTCATTTATTGGCTTTCCATGGCTTTCTGTTCTTCCAGAGTATTTCCTCAGCAGTCATATACTTTTGACTGAGGTAACAAGTTCATCTTTGCTTAGCGGTCAGCATTTGGTACACTATTCTGCCTTTTGCTGCCTTGTTACAGCTGTTGTTTAAATCATTCAATGGCAATAGTGTCTCAAGAGAATATTACTTATTAATGAAATATATGGGATTATTTGTGGAAAAGAAGTACATTTTTCATGAATATATACCAGATTACAGGGACAAGCAATGTAATAATCTGACACGGCTTTGCCATTTAACATTGTTTAAGTGAAAATTCTCAAAACTTCAAGGGCCTTGTGCAACCTCTAAATCATCTTCAATTTAGCAGAAATTTTTTAATTCAAATCATAGAATTTATCACTTTATTTTTTTTGCTTATTTTTATGGGCCACCCTAATGTATACTCATCATAATAATATAATTAGTATTTTAACAAAAATTTTCATTTTTCGTAAACGCCATTATCTTGGTTGAATTTATCTTAACCAAAACTACAAGTAAGAATTGAAGGTTCAGCTACAGTATAGTTAATTATATTATATTGTTATATACATATATATATATATATTATATAAACAAATATATTCAATTTCAACTATAAATCTATTTTTAATACTCAAATTTAATGTTATGAGTTCAGTTTGCCTGTTGAAGTTTAAATGAGATGCTGTTGTTTTTGGACTTTAGACTTTCCTTAGGAGACTGGGCTGAACCTTGCATTCTGGGAGAGATATCCTGGCCTCTCATATACGGCCTCGCGGTGGACCAGCAAGGATCCGACTCCGTGCACAGATTTGTTGGAATGGAGGAATATTCCAAATATGAGTCTCCATTTACCCTGACCAAGCAAGGTGAGTTCACTCAGTTCATTCCACATATTCCATTACCTTGATTTATGTCCAGTTCTGGATTCGAGAACAGTTTGATGTTAAGTTCAAAGATTTTTAGGCTTCATTATAGGCTTCATTGCAGTAAACTTGTTTACAGGTGTTCCTCATAGTCCGCTGGTTGAGACAGGAGCCATTATCTGCACTTCTTTATTACAGGTAACAACGTTGCTTGCTTATAAAAGTACAAAAACGTACTTTTATTGACTGTTTTTGTCCTGAAACAGCTGGCAACCAGACAAGTCACTGATGAAGAAGAAAAGTACGAGTCTGTAAGCTTAACTTTTACATCAGCCAGCTACATGTAATAAAAAAAAGGCATAAAGCAATCTTTCAAGCAAACCATTCTCACGCAGGTTTTGAATATCATCAGAAGACTGTGCAACAAAGAGCATGCAAACCTAAACTGCACCAGGTAATTCTATGAGAAATTGATTTTTTTTTCCTGTGCTGTTTTCTGTTTATTTGTTGCTGTTAATTTCAACTGTCAGCATTGCCATTGCAGTTATCAAACCTTGCGAAAAGACATCATCCGTCTCCACGCTCTTTCATTTTACTTGCAAGAGAAGAAAGTAAGTACTGGATAATTCCTCGTAGGATCAATTTTGTTTCTACATCGCAGAACTCATCTGTTTTTAATAACTAAACCATGCATTCCAGTGCTTTCCGGAAGGTGTGGGGATTAATTCTACACTGGATTTACTCTTACAGGTATTCAGATTGACATATATTCTTGAAAAGGAAGACTACATGATTACATTTTAATTTTGCATATATCTTAGTGTTTATCGACAGAAGTCACCTGCGAGTCCGGCGCGGCATTGGCCGCAACCCTAGCTAATGGAGGACTGTGCCCTCTGTCAGGTGACCAAGTGATGTCCCCCCACGCCGTCCGCAGTGCACTTTCCATGATGCAGGTGGCTGGAATGAACGATTATTCCAGAACATTTCATTTCAGGGTAAGCTGATATATGAGTCATATTTGTGTGATAAATTGCAGGCTTTGCATCAGCTCAGTTTCATTTCCACCCAAATACACTTTAAATTTACTCCCACATTTCTAAGAGACTAGTTCAAGTAATTAAATTTGCTTACACTTTCATCTAATTAAACTAATTAACTAATTAAAATGGCCCCAACCCTGCCACATTAATTAGCAATAATGGTAACAATGGTCAGTAATGAACATCAGTGGAGGTGTCCATGAATTAAACAATGTCTGTAAGAATTATGTATTCCCCTACTGCCCTCTAATGGAGACAATCCAAATTGCTTTATAATTGTCACTTTAAGGGTTAGTTCTCACAAAAATGTAGATTTTTAAAAGTCTTAAAAGTAATCCATATCGCAAAGCGATGTATATCATAATTTCACAATGGTAAACGGCTGAGGATTATAAGCAAAACTGAGGTTGGATAATATTATTTGCATTCAATATCATCCTGCAATGCAGACGTCTGTGCCTGCCAAGTCCAGTCAGTCTGGTGTTGTGCTGATCGTGGTTCCTGGAGTTCTGGGACTCATGTGCTGGTCACCTGGGCTGGACTGCAATGGAAATTCCTGGAGGGGTGTCCATTTCTGCGAGGTAAGGTACATTTTTATGTAGTAAGCTTGTTTAGTGAGATTTTACCTGAAAAGGTTTAAGAATTTATGTGAATGTAAAACATCTTGTTTAATATTTCCTGCTGTTTTGTTTTTCCTTATTGTATTACGCAACTCTTGTATTTTTGCAACTCTGTTTTTGCCATTAAGGCAATTAAAAAGTTATATTACCACTACTGTATTAATATAAAATTAGACCCTTTTTAGAGTTTTGTGGCATTTAGTCTATGTTTGTTTGCTTTTATGTTTATCTAAATACTAGTGTACTCCTAAATTCTAATGAAATGAACTTTTAGCAGATATATGAATTTACAATTTTGTTTTTCTCAGACCAAAGATTTTGATGACTCATCCTGCACTATAAATGTATTCTCTTTTGTATAATAATGCCTCTCCCCCTAATACCATAGCCTCTGACTAGCCCTCTGACAAACTAAGCCTATTGTCTATTGAAAAAAGGGTCTGGTCTTGAGAAATTGGCGATTATTTATTGTCTGTTTTGTCAAAGGAGCTGGTTTCAGCCTTCCAGCTGCACAGTTTTGACATCAGGACTCCCCTCAGACAGGTGCTGTGTTACAGACAGTGGAAGGTGGAGTCAGAGGTCTGGTTAATTTAAATTTTTAGCTTACACAATTTTATTTCAATCATTTATGTAAATTATTGACACTGTTGGGGGATATGGTGGTAAATAAATATATTGCTTTCTTGAAATACAGGGATACCAAATCATGAATGTACTCTTGGCTGCTTACAGAGGGGACATGGTGTCTCTGCGAAGGTAGGATCACCAAGATATGATATGGAGTTGCAGGGGGATCTCACAAAACCTGTCAGATAGTACACACACACACACCCAAATGTCACTATAGCTAAAATGTATATTTGAATTAAGTTTGTTAATGTTGAACTATACTGAAACCAAGAGTTGATTCATCTCTCATAGGTACCTTCTGTCAGGAGCAGATGTGAATGCTGTGGATTATGATGGCCGGTCAGCGCTGCATGTCGCAGCTTCTGAGGGCCGTCTGGATGTCATCAAGTTCCTGGTGGAGAACGCAGGTGCAAACTGCACACTCAAGGACAGGTAACTTTGTGAAAGTCGTGCAGGATATGACTATTATCTCACGTCACAGCATTTACCAGCCAACAGGACTAATCTATGCTGTGTCGATGATCACAGGTGGGGTAACAACGCATTACAGGAGGCCATGAGATGCAATCAAGACCCTGCCATCCAGTGTCTGAAGAAATACACAGATTATGAAGAGATTAAATACTAATAACTCATTGGGTGCATTAATTTAGAATTGATATTTACATTTGAGATACACATGCAGATACAGATTATATTTAGAATGAAGAGGAGGTTATAAAGAGCAGCAAAGGCTTGGATGGAAAAGTCTGTATTTTGCTGGCAACAGTCCCAGATAAACTCTCACTGTTTGTAAGGAATTATTGAAAGAGACTGAAACCTTGTTTTCCCAATAAATTCTGCAGCAGCATGTGTTCACTGATTCAACACTCAAACATTATGCATCTGCACAAATTCCAGTGTCATCATATTTTTGGATAAACAATTGAACACACAGTTTAACTGTGTTAAAGGTATGTTCCTAAATGGTTTCCTAATGGTTGGGGCAAGCTGTCACTTGTTTTATCAATGTTGAAAATAGTTGTGCTTTTGATTGTTTGCGTTTGTTTGGTCGATATAATGCATCCTTGCTGAATAAAAGTATGCATTTACTGTATTTATTTTCCCTTTTCTTTTTATTTTGCTTTCCCCAAACTTTTAAATGGTAGTGCATCAGTTTTCACAGAAATATTAAGCAGAAAAAATAAACTGTTTTCAACATTGATAATGATATGAAATCAACATATTAGAATGATTTCTAAAGGATCATGTGACACTGAAGACTGCTGTTTAAAATTTTAATTTTGCCACCACGGGAATAAATGACATCTTGAAATATATATTTTTACAATATTACTTTATTACTGTATTTTTGATCAAATAAATGCAGCCTTGGAGAGCATAAGAGACTAAAAAATGTTTGAACAGTAGTGTATTTTATAAATCTATACAATTTAATAATTATTTTGGTAACACTTTACAATAAGGTTTCATTAGTTACTACATTAGTTAACAGACTAATAATAATTAACTACTTTTGCAGCATTTATTAATCTTTGTTAATGTCAACATTTACTTATACATTATTAAAATCAAAAGTTGTATTTGTTAACATTAGTTAATGCACTGTGAACTAACATGAACAAACAAGGAACAGTTGTATTTTTATTAACTAACGTTATCAGAGATGAACAAATACAGAAACAAATGTATTGATCATGGTTATTTAATGTTAGTTAATATAATAATTAATGTTAACAAATGAAACCTTATTATAAAGTGTTACCATTATTTTCTACCAAAACTGTTTTTGTAATTACTGTTATCACTGTGTTGTTTTATGACCACATGCCCATTAATATCCAATAACTATTTTGTAGTCAATTTCTGCCTATACAGAAATTGCCTTTGAACAAATTTACTGGAGTAAAGAGTGTGAAAACACTTCCCTATAGGCTAGTTATTTATGGAAACTTTTAGAATATAAGTCCTTATGTAGGCTAACACTGCCCTACATCTTCAAAACACAGTCCTCCGTATCACCTTCTAGTGAAATTCCTGCAGTAGACAGATACATGTAACCGATGAGTGACCTCTAGGACTGTCATAGTTGCAGGATCTCAGTACAGCCCCACCAATGAAATCTGGGCAATGTCCCAAGGTGCAAAATCACAGTACAGGCTACATTGCGACGGACGGAAGAGGGTGGAGAGCAATGTGGACTCACGGGCAGAGATAGTATCCTACAGACTGAACCATCCCGACACGTTTGTTCATGTGAAACATTTGAGGACGAACGCGGATAAGAATGTCAGTGGCAGGATTGAAGAAACAGTTTCACAAAGCAAGTCAGGTAATACGAAGCTCTTGTGCGACGATGCAAACAAGATTTATTTCAGTAATCGAGTCATTAAAAAAAAAGTGATACAGCCTTGACGACTTTGTTAACGGCGCTTTAAATCGCGGCTTTAAAGAGTTTGAACACTTTTGTGACATGCTGAGTTTGTTGACTGCGTGAGTAGTGTAATAGCAATGCCCGAATCGTTAACCAATTGTTCTTTTGAGTCGGCTCTATTTAATGAATCAGTCGAACTGCTTCACTAGCGAGTCTGACTGAATCGATTCGGTGGTTCTTGACTGAACAACTCGATTCATTGGACTGAATCATAGGACTGGATCGAGAACAGCAATTTTACATTTAAAACGTACGAAAATATTTTATGTTTACGACTTCAAACAGAGCTGCATTTTATTAAAACGTGCAAAAAAGTTTTAGAGAAGTGAATGCAAGTTTTATTTAGGTTGTAAATGACTTTTTTTCTCCCCTGAACTGAATCATGGCAGCAACGATCTGACCTGAGATATATTTTTAAAGTATAATGAACAACACCCAAAAAATGATATCGTAATTATGTATGTCGTTAACGATGTGATGTGCCTTGAACCATGCGATGACGTAATTACATGACATAAAGAATCGCCGAATCCGTTTTGAACCGATTCCTTGAAACGATGCATTCGAAGGAACCGATTCTCGAACATTAATAGGACTTTTCCTCACTTCATTGCAATCTTTCTCTGTTCATCACATCTAGGCTGTAGCCAACCGTGCGTGACCTCACGGCCCAGTTAATGATGAATTGTCTTAGTGTTCACAACCACCTCACAAACATGCAATATTAAAATATAAAGGGCATTAGATTATATGTAAAATGTAAATGTTTAAATTCAGTAGTTCCACACTAGAACTGTGTTTCTCCCAACTTATTTAATCAAACATGTCCTTCTCACTTTGTGTTGTTGAATTATTGTTAATGCAGAGGTTTGAGGACTGAGTGTGCTAATATGTAAACTTGTGAGAAACAAGCCATGGGTGTTGTCTGGTATCTTGGATCCAAAGTCCACTTACTATCTGCTATTGTTTTTGTTCATATTGAGTTCATTGTGGATAATAAAATCTACTGGAATTTCTAATAAAGCCTGATCATTCACTCCTGGAGTTTTTGTTTTCAGTATTTGGGACGGTTTCTGGGTAGCCTACTCAAGCCACCAAAGTATGTTTTCCAAGGTCACATTCTTTCGATTCGCTCATGGTGATCTGAATTCTCTTATTGTTTTGGATTCACTGGCCAAACGACTGACCTTCATAAACAGTTTTGCTTATGAACCACAGGAAACAGATGCTCAGTCATCATCACAATGTGTTAAAAACGGCAAAGCTTGCGGATTTCCTGCTTTTGTTTTGAAATGTTGTTGACATTGGATTGTGCTTTTATTGGATCAGCCACTCTTTATCATATCATTGTGTAAAGATAGCTATTAAACTATAAATGTAATAATAAACCAACTCTTTCTGTAGTGTCCTTTAATTTCATCTTATATGTTATAAAGACTATTATGTGCTGAAATAGTAACTACTCATGATATTAAGGACATTACAGAAAGAGTAGTGACTATTTAAACACATAATAGTCTTCATAACATAGAAGTTATGAAAAGCTATGTGTCAAAATTGTGAAAAAAAGTGAAATGTTCATCTGATTAATTGAGTCCTATATCTTAACTCACTGCATAAACCTTTTTTGTTAAGCCCACTCAACAAATAAGTAATATTAGTTTTCCCCCCTCTTTGGTTATCCTTACAGTTGCTAAAGGAAAAGATCAATGGAGTTGAAGGAACAAAACTGGATGAGGAATTCCTCAACATGGAAAGGGTATTAATATCAATCCCAGCTAAATAAAGAAGATAGTTTATTTAAAATATTCAAAAATCTGGATGCATAAAAACACTTTTTTTTCTTTGTCTATTTTATTGATTGCTTTATTGTAGAAAACTGATATTACCCACAAAATGATTCTTGACCTTGTTCCAAAAACTATAGGATATCTTCAGCCAAACCCAGGTATTTCATATTAAAGATTATTATTTTTAAGGTTTATTCAGTGTTTTCTTTTATTATATGTCGCTGATTCTCCTGTTTTTGTTCTTCAAGCATACAGAGCAAAGCTCAGCATGCTCAACACAGTGTCCAGAATGCGTGGGCAGGTGAAGGCTGTGGGCTATCCACAGACAGAGGGCATTCTGGGAGATTGCATGTTGCACTATGGCAATGAGCTTGGAGCTGAGTCTGGTTTTGGTATGTTTGCACAATAATGAAGCACAATGATGTTGTTTACTGCTTTAAAATGTCAAAATATCAGTTTTGAGTTTGGCTACAATTGTAGGTTATGCCCTGTTTGAAATGGGAGAGGCGATGAAACAAGTAGCGCAGGCCAGAGACAGCATGGATGCGCGAGTGAAACGAACCTTTATTGATCCTCTGCAGTCCCTGCAGCACAAAGAGCTGAAGGAAATTGAGGTCAGTCCTAAATATATATCATTTTGATGATAAATTTGGATGCTTCAATTTACTAATGTTCAGATTATCTGTCCTTTTGCAGATGCATTTAATCCACAGCATGAAAGCATTCGTGTAATGTTGTGATTGTGTGACTTTAAATGTATTCTGAGCATTTGAAGTGAAAATAGTATGCAATTTTATTGTGAACGAAGACATAACCATTGCTTTCCTTCTTTTTCTGGTTGTCAGTATCATCTGAGAAAACTTGAAGGCCGCCGTCTAGATTTTGATTACAAGAAGAGACGTAAAGGAAAGATTTCAGACTCTGAAATGAAGAAAGCACTCGAGAAGTTTGAAGAATCCAAAGAACTGGCTGAGAGAAGCATGTTTAATCTCCTAGAAAGAGATGTAAGTTAGCATATGTCAAAATACAGCCATGACCAAAAGTGTTTACAGTGACATACATTTTGTGTGTGCAAAGTTTGTTGCAAAAAGCTCATCCTGTTTGTTTTACAAAAGCACAACGTATTGTGAGATTACACAAATAAAAGTAGGCCCTTTACAGTTTCGAATGACGTATTACTAAATTGATCGTTTGACATTTTGTTTTAGGTACAACGGATGCAACACCTCTCAGGTCTTTTAGGAGCAGTAATAGACTACCACCGCCAGTCATGCCAGATTCTAGAAAATCTCAGGAGCAATTTGCAGAGCAGGTTAGAATCATGATTAGTCCATAGACGTCAGAGTCCCTGTACTAACCTTGGTTTCATTTAATATGCCCTCTTATTTTCCCCCTGTATATAGGATAACAGATGCAAGCAATAAGCCCAAAAGGGAATTTGCATCTAAATCAGTTGCGAGCACAGTGTGCTACACGGATATTTATGGACTTTCCGCCTGCTCGTCGGGACAGTCATCAGGTGTGGTAATAGGTTATTTGATTGCGTTAAACATGAACTGTTTAACTCTTTTTGAATGCTCTGCAAGCTGAAATACTGTATTATGTACCACAGATACTGAGATCACTGAAGCTTTGAGTGAAAAATGCAAGTAATTTTAAATGTGATACACAAACTCTCACTCTTTTTTTTTATAGGTAGTTGGAGGTACCCCAGCAAGTTTTGCTACTAATGTCTTTCCATCTTACTTTAACAGATGCCCCGGTTGTGGTTCACCCTCCTGAGAAAGTCAACATAAACCCTCAAACAACAGACATGCCAACCAGCAACAGTGAGTAAGATAATTTTGCCTCCAAAAAAATTGTATGTATACAGGGCATTCAAAAGTTTGAAGTCAGTAAGATTTTTTTTTTAAAGAAATTAATACTTTTATTCAGCAAGGATGCTTTAAAATGATCAACCGTGACAGTTAAGACATTTAATGTGTTACAAAAGATTTCTATTTTAAATAAATGCTGTTCTTTTGAACTTTCTTTTCATCAAAGAATCCTGGAAAGGGGTTTCAGCATTGATAATAATAAGAAATGTTTCTTGAGCAGCAAATCATCATATTAGAATGATTTCTGAAGGATCATGTGACACTGAAGACTGGAGTAATGATCCTGAATGTTCAGCTTTGCAAAAAGAACATCTTAAAATATATTCCAATAGAAATCAGTTATTTTAAATTGTAATAATATTTCACAGTATTGCTGTTTTACTGTATTTTTATTAAATAAATGCAGCCTTTGAGAGCATAAGAGACATCTTAAAAAAAAACATTTAAAAACCTTTTATATGTTTTTATTTTATAGAAAAATAATATTTAGGACAGGTCAGAATAAAACAAAGTCTAAAAAATATGAGTTAATCCTATTTTTTATTCAGTTTACATAATGCTTCTTTATTTAACAGTTTTTAGAGGTTTAAATATTGATTTGCAATGCGGTCTTAGGCTTTAATTTGCTATATATATAAATATAATATAATAGTATATTAATATAATAGTAACATTTAAATAAAGAAGGAAACTTGCATATTTGTATTAAACATTAGAATTGTGTTTAGTTTCCAATTTTTGCTGTAAAGTGACCTTAACCTTGAGACAGGAGCTGTGTAAATAAAGCTTATTTTCTTGATGTGTGCTAGATGATAGCGCTCCCCCCTTGGATCAGCCTTGCTGTCGGGCACTTTACAGTTTCCAGACAGAAAACCAGGGAGAGCTGGACTTTAAGGAGGGTGACATCATCATTCTGACCAGCCAGATTGACGAGAACTGGTATGAGGGTATGATCCGAGGGGAGTCTGGCTTATTTCCCATGAACTACGTCAAAGTCCTTGTACCTCTGCCACAATGACGGTGGGAAAGCACTGCATCTGGACAACATGAACTTTTCAAGCTTTTGGAGATTCAGAAACTTTGATTATTTGATAAAGAATAATGTGTCAAGCACTTCTGAGCCCTGTATATTTATCTGTATGATCACTATGCAAAGTCATCTACCCTGCCTTGTATTCCTTATTGATGATTTTTTTTTATGAATCTCAAGATGTTGAATAAATATGCTGCTATATTAAAGTCTTAAATATCCTTTATATTATAGCCTATGTGCACTATGGATGTTGATCCTTCTCAGGAGCGAATATTTCTATCTTTATTTGTCCTAAATAAAGATAGAAATAAATTCCAATGTGCACTGAACTGCATTACAATCTGCTAGCTGAAATATCCAGTGTTCTCTTTATGAAAATGAATGTAAATCAAATAGTAAAATAACTTATGTTTACTTGCTATTTAAGAGTACTACAAATATTTGAACGCATATTCCTTCTCAGACGTGTTTATTAAAGCAAACTTTGCCACAGAAATGCAATGACATCTAGTTGCCCTCCCCACACTGGCGTTGCTGTAATTCCGAATGTTTGCCTGTTTTGAGCCCAGCGGCGCGCCGTAGTGGCGGTTCCTTACTGGAGCCACGGATGTTCAAACTCTGTTGATATGAAAAAGTTTTACTTTCAAATAAAAGGATACATTTACTCAATCACCGTGGATGTATTGTGAAGTGTTTACCAGCATAGCGTTCAAATTTGCCACACTTTTTATAGTCTAAACCAAGGGTAAGTAGCTAGCTGTTGCTAATCAGCTGATGAATGCAGAAACTATTAGCACAACAACACGAACAGCAACAAATAAGTGCGAATTGGAGAGTAAAAGATATTTAACGAGTGTAACGGGTTTATTCTAAATGTTTCTCGTCAAAATTAGCTGTTAAAGTCACTTTTATGTAATTTAATCTGATTCTTTAAAGTTTAAGAAGATTAACATGAACTAGCTGCTATGCTTGTTGGCTAACTTGCATAGAATGTAGTCAGAGTCATTGAGGATATTTTAAGCTTAGTTTTGGCACAATTCAGATTATAAATAATAAACCAGACTAAGAATAACACCATCCCCTGGTTTCACATACAAGGCTTAAGTCGAGTCGCAGACTTAAATGCATGTTTGAGTAGTTTCAACTGAAAGCAACTTGCACTGATATATCTTAAAATATGTCATTGCTTCGTCTCAAGATGCACACCAGTAATGTTTTTTTCTAAGGCATGTTTATAAAAGCTACTCAAATGTCTTAACTGAACTAAGCCTAATCCTGGCTTAAACTAAAACCTGTCTGTGAAACCGGTCACAGAAATGAATGTACAGATAATTTGCTGTCTGTACAAATAAAGTGTAATCTTTTAGTGTGTTCATAATCATAAAAAGTAACAAAATTGCCTTAACAGCTCTTTAAAGTGCAGCTTTAGTTATTTTGAACTATTTTTCCTGTACTGTTTTTTATTGAAGTGAAGCATCTATTATTGATGTCAAACTTAGTGTTGTGCACCTGACAGCTGTCCCATCTTTTTTTTCTCCTGGCAGCCGTCGCTATGGAGGACGTCACGCGGCTGGTGTCGTCAGGTGACTGTCTGAAGATCTGGGACTCGACCTCCATGACGGTGGTGGAGCAGTTCAACCCTCACAGTGCCACACATCCAGTGGCTCAAGTGTGCTGGAGCAGCAGCAGTATCCTCTCTCATTGTGAAATCACTCGTTTTTCAGCATCACTCGCATGTCCCACAGTAATGCCAGTATGCTTAAGACATGATAATGTGTGTAGCATCTTTTAGAAGAGATATTCCCTTTGGTTTACCAAAGTGAAGTGTGCGATTTCTCTGAGTTGACTCAGAATTGCCCGGTAGGCCATAAGTTGGACCAAGGGTTTTCAAACTGTGGTATGGGGAAAAGTTTAAAGAAAAAAAATGTAAAAATAAATACACATTTATAATAAAAATTGTTAAATAAATAATACAATTATATTAAAGTCACCTTAAAATCCAATCGACAATTATTATTTTTCATGGAATATTGCAGTATGTATTATAAATGATTTGTCCGTGCACGTCATTATTTTTTTTAAATGCATGTTCCCTTGGAATCTCTTCTCTAATGACGAGGGCGAGACAATCTGTCACTCACATGAGATCACAGCCGGAGCAAACGGCAATCCAATCAATTCCCCATGGACAAAATCAAGTCCCGTCGTACATTTTGTCTTGTTCGAGAAGCCGTTTCACTCGGATATATGTCACAATAGGGAAGTAAAGGCTCGCAACTTCTATTTCATGTCGACATTTTAAAAAAAGAGAAAGAAAAAAAAGATATTAAAATTGTTAAAATAAATACATAAATAATTGGAATAAAATAAATATAAAAATTACATAGAGTAAAAAAAAAAAAACAGTACAGTACTAGTAGAAAAGAACGCTTAATGTAACAATAGAAACTTGATATTTTTTAAATAACATTTTAAATTGGTATAGTATTGTATACCAATTTAAATGAGTCAAAGTTAGGTCTTTATACACTAAAATATCTAGCTGCCTTTTAAACTTTAGGCTGGGGATGCATGAGGATGATCATATTTGTGCATTTGTGGCATCTAATAGATTAAAAACACCTCGTTTGGAGAAACATGGTGCATAAGTATTAATAACAAAGCATTTAGTTTTCTTATTATTTCATAGATGAAAGTGCTTTGCCTTGACAGTGTTCAGATCAGTACCTGGTCAGTGCCAGCAGTATAGGGGACAAGCTGGTGGTTTCCAGTCTCAAGTCGTCGCCAGTTCCAGTGATGGAGCTGGGTGAAGGGGTGAGCTGACAAACTGTTGATATCTTACTGTTTTTCAGTATATCAAGATTATGTGTGTCTCATAATGGCCTTCTGTTTATAGAAAAAACAAACCCGTGTCAGTCTGAACTCCACGTCACAGTTCCTGGTCAGTGGAGGACTGGATAACAGCATTAATATCTGGGACCTAAAGACAAAAAGGTTGCATCGAACCCTTAAGGTATTGCATTGTTACAAACCGTTTGTAGTCGTATATCTTGCATATTTCAGGCATAAAGTTACAAAACACACTCAGGGGAAGGTTTAGATCACTAGACAGTGACAGACATCTACATCCTAATCCATTTCCTTTGTCTCTTTCTGTATAGGACCACAAGGAGGAAGTGACATGTGTGTCTTTTAATGGAGGCGATAGCTATATAGCTTCAGGCTCCACTAGTGGGATATCATCCTCCACAGTATCACAACCAACCTGTCCAGCAAACCCTTCGGCCATGGGCCAAATGTGGTGAGTTTGACTTCTTTAAGGCCCCGATATGCTTCAATCAAAACATCATATGTGACATAATTTTGAACAAAATCAGGCCAGAACAAACTATGTTTGGAGTTGCTATACAGCTTGCAGTTTGAAACAGCTTTCAAAGCGAACTTTTCTGAAAAGAAAAATCTTTTCCAGTTCATTTCTCCTCACGAGTCCGTTGCGATCAGACGTCCGTGAGTGAAAACATGAACAATAATTATTACAACTAGTGCAAAATGCCCGTGCAAAATCAGTTTTTGTGTGTGTTTTTAGTAATTGTTGGTTTGGTGCCCGTGAAAGAGACTGTGAACGCATTGAATTCAGGGAGCAGGCTAGGTTACTACAAATGATGGCTGTGAATAAACTATAATATTCAGAAGTAAACAGTGTAGCTGACTGAGTGTTTATGAATACCACAACCTTCTAAGTGCTAGTGCAAAATGCCCGTGCAAAATCAGTTTTTGAGTGTGTTTTTAGTAATTGTTGGTTTGGTGTGTTTGAGTGCTCATTGTTACAATTACACACATATTTGTGCATGGTAGAAAGCACACAGTGAACTCCGAGAAAACGCTATGCTTGAGGAAGCTTGTGAATAGGCTACTACAAATGATGCCCGTGAAAGAGACTGTGAACACATTGAATAGGATATGTTTAGTTGGTGAATAGCATAGGCTATCGTTACACAGTAGCGATAACTTTAAGCGCACCAGAATGAAATATAATATTCAGAAGTAAACAGCATAGCTGACTTACAGATTCTGTTAACATCCACAAATGAATAAGCGCGTCGATTCAGGGAGCAGTGCAAAGTGCCCGTGCAAAATCAGTTTTTGTGAGCTGATCGCCGTCAAAAAAGTTCAGGAGATATTTCTT
>NC_138724.1:18467728-18710621 GCF_965113295.1 Leuciscus leuciscus | reverse complement strand
GCCAATCCATGATCTGAGGTACTCGCTGGTGAAGAGGTCTCTGCTGGGCACTGTATCGGACAGTGGCTCTGTGGCACTCTGGGACGCTAACACTCAAAAGGAGCTGCACGTGTTTGAGGGGGCGCACAAAGCCCCGTGTTCAGGGTTGGCCTTCTCCCAGCCAATGATTTGCTCTTCATCACTGTGGGGCTTGATAAGAAGATCATCTGCTATGACACCTCCAGCAAAATGTAAGAAAATCATCACATTTTGTATGCATTTTGGACATTGGAGTTTGATTTAGTTAATTTAATGTGTGTGCGCATCCCCACAGGGTGTTTCGTAATAAGCAGGTGGAGTCTCCACTCACAGCCATCGATTTTACCCCAGATGGGGCTGGACTGGTTGTGGGCTCAACTCAGGGCAGGATCTACCTGTATGATTTGAGAAACCTCAGCGCGCCAATCAAAATCACCACAGCTCACAAGACGTCAGTGACCTGCATTCGCTTCCAGAACTCCACCTCCAAGTTAAAGGTACAGCTGTCTACGTTATGTGTACATAAACACATTTCTACTGAAGCACCCTTCATGTTTCATGTGAGCTAGTGTTTGTTTTTGTTAAACTGACTTAACAGAAATGAATGATTATGGAGGACAACATTTAAAAAATGAAGACAAAAATAACGCACATACATTTTTATTTATTTATATATTTCTGAAGAAATAGAAATTAAAAATTCTGTTCTAGGAACAATTAATTAATCACATTTTTCAGATTGAGAATATATTTTAACTAATTTAACTAATTGATAAAACGTGTAAAATATGCAGTGCATTTTATTTGAAATAAGATTTTTTTTTTTATAATTTAAATTCAATTTGAAATAATGTATAATTATTTGTTATAAATAATTAAATAAATAACATTATAAATAATGCATGTATATTTTTTGTAACATCTGATGTATTTAAAAAAAAAAGTAACATGCATTTTATATGAAATAATTTTTATTTAATTAGTTTGAACTAATTTAATTTAATTGTAATGAATCTATTAATTTATTAATAGATTCAAAAGAGATTTCACATTTTGGTAACAATATAGTTTTACAAAATCTGTTTAGGAATAATTAATTATTCAGATTGAGAATATACTTTAATTGATGTATGTAGTTTTAATGATTTTTGTGTAATTTATGCTGTTTTAGTGATTTATGTATTTTTGGAAGTAATGCAGTGTGTTTATATCAAATTAGAAATGTAATTAATTTAATACAATTTTCATTAATGTATAGGCTAATTATTTCTTACATTTTATTTGTTTATTTACTTTTTTTGAACATTATCTGTTATAATTTTAAAACAGTCTGTCCTAGGAATAATTATTAAAAAAATTCAGATGGAGAATGTATAATTCATTGATTAAATTATGTAATGTAAAACAGTGTGTTTTTATGAATTTAGAATTTTTATTTAATTAGTTTGAATTCATTTAATTAAATGTTAATTAATGTTTTAAATATAATTGATTTATTTAAAAAAAAATTTAACATCTGATATAGTTTTAAAAATCTGTTCTAGGAATATTTAATAAATGATTGTGATTATGATTAAAGTATGTAAAATGCCATGTGTTTTATAAGAAATTAGAAATTTGAATTTATTAGATTTAATTAATTAATTAGTATTTTACTAGAAAAAATACACACTTCCCCTGAAATACAGTATTGTCCCTATATTCAATAATGTTTACTTGTGAATACTTCTGACTATAATGCACATTTAAAATCCAGCCCTGTTTCCACAGTCCACTAAAACATCCAGCAGGTCTTCTCAATCAAATAAGCGGATTTCAGTCAAACTGAGCGGTCAGCAGACGGGACCTTCCACTCCAACATCTGCAGTCCCTCCCAGTGTGCCTGGCTTTGATTTTCCTGGAGATGGCCAAGCCCAAGTCACAGGTCAACCTTCCTCTTTATGGCTATTGAAGGTTTTATTTTTGCTCAGTTAGCATTAAAGCCTTGTTTGTAGCTTTTGTAATGGTTTTAACGGTGCTGAATTTGTCGTCTCTTATAGGCCCTGCAGGTGAGATGTTGTCCCGAGAGGCCGAGGGTCAGCACAGTCAAGATCAGCTGCCCAATGTGGAGAAATTTAGCGGCTTAGGTCGGAACAGCCTAAGCCTGGATATTTTCTCCCCACTTAATGATGGTAAATTTGCTTCATTTGCATTTTTCATGTATTGTCCTTGTCTTCTCATTTCATGGGTCCATAATGTGCTTTTCCATCCTCTCTGCAGGTTTCAAAACACATGGTTTTGGTGATACTCCAACTTCAAGAAATGGTAAGTGTTTTCAGCTTTTTGTTTATTATGTTCAATCATGTATGGCAGAGTTCAAGAGATTATGAATGTGGCGTGCAATGATTACATGGCTCAATGATTGTTTGTCATGTAGGAGGCAGTATAGATATGTTCTCGAGGGAAGCAGAAGGTCAGCACTGCACTGACCGGGTCACAGTCGGCAGAAATAGCTTGGACATCTTTTCACCTGTACGAGATGGTGAGGGAACTTTTCCATCCGGTCTTTCACAGATTTGGCCTCTATTTAATATATGTACACCTACTACCATTGGCATTTTTAAGATTTGTTCATTTAAAAAAATTCTCCAAGGCTGCATTTATCGATCAAAATTTACAATTTCATATATTCCTGGTGCGAAGCTGAATTTTCAGCATCATTACTCCAGTCTTCAGTGTCACATGATCCTTCAGAATTCATTCTAATATGCTGATTTGCTGCTCAAGAAACATTTATCATCATCAAATTTATTAATTGAAACTATGTATGTATATACACTAATTAAACCATCAAACTTCCTATTATCATCAATTTTGAAAACAGTTGTACTGCTTAATATTTGGTGGAAACTGTAATAAAAATTTTTTCAAGATTCTTTGATTAGAACAGCATTTATTTGAAATGTAATCTTTATGACACTTTTGATCAATTGAATGTGTCCTTTATGAATACAAGTACATACTGAGCTTACTGACCCCAAACTTTTCATTGATAGAGTATGTGTGTGTACACATGTATATACATATTTACTAATTAAACCATATCTCTATAGATTACAAAGGACACAGACTGAGTGATGCATCTAGTGGAAAGAAAGGCAAGTTTGTACTAATGACATTTTAATAAACTGTAATGAGCAAAACAACATGGTTTTATCTACCTTTACCAACATAAACACTTCCTGTGTTACTAGACTTTGAATACCTACCTCATTTCCCTGGTGGGTCGTCCCAGAGGAAGACCCCATTGGGCACTCCAGGAAGTCGCTGCTACAGTCCATCTGTGGTTCAGACTCCTCCATCAATCAAAGAAGAGGAGCCCATCACTACCCCACCACAACAGACTGATGTACAGAATGCCACCAAGGTCCAACTCGTTTTGATTATCATCCAACACATTTTTGTATTCATGAATTCAACTTACTTTCCTCTGGATTATTAGCCTGGGAAAACCCAGACAACTTCCGGCAAATTTAGATTTGCTCTGCAAGTAGTCTGGCAAAGAGCTCATTCAAGCCCATTTCTAATCCGTCGAAATCGCAGCACCAATCAGAAACGTTGGGGCGGGCTTTACACGATGACGATCGCTCTGATTGGTTTTAGGTCTATCCAATTGCGCCCAGAGGCATTTGAGCGACGTGCGTTGGTGAAGCGCAGCAACTTTTAAATGCATTATTATATTAAAATTACAAACACATGAGGACAGTCTCCATGAAAGACCCACTGGCAGATGAACGTGCTTCTACATTTCTCTCCGAAATGGTAGGAAATGAAATAGATTTAAAAGAGGATTTTAACTGTGACAAGATGATTGACAGGGCAGTTTACGTGACAGGACGCACGCGACAGATCCGTCCGATAAAGATGACGAAGTAGTATGTCCCAAAGCTTGCCTACTTTTTTGCTACACATTCAAAAGTAAATACCTTTTCTTCACAAAAAGAGTACATACTTTTATGGCGTAGTGTAACTTAGGCGAATTGGGACGCAGCATATGGCTTTACATGATGACGACCGCTCTGATTGGTTTTAGGTCTATCCAATTGTGCCCAGAGGCATTTGAGCGACGTCCGTTGGTGACGCCCCTTTGGAAATGAGTTATTAATGAAGCTTTGCCAGACCATAACTCAGTTACTACTGAGAATGGTCTGGTTTTAACCAGGCTACTGGATTATTGACAGATGGAGAAAAATAACGGCCTCCGCCAGGAGTATGATGTCTCAACCACGCCACCTGCTGCTCAGAGCACACGCGTTCAGTCCACGCAGCCGCTCAACACTCCCGAGGCCAATCAGAGGAGAGATCTGCTCACCCAGCTCACCTATGATTCGCCTGTCAGCGGAGCTCCTCCTGCAGCTGCACCCGGTATGTTTGAATGGGCCACAATTAGATTAAAAGTAATTTCAATGGGACACAATGTGTGACAGATGTTTTGATCTAAAGCTCCAGCGGCAGCAGTCGTATCTGGAGCCGAGGGCCGTGGAGCTCCACTCACCGCCGTTCAGATGAGCTTTGTCCGTAACATGATCCACGAGGCACTGGAGGACTTCAGGTGAGTCACCACATATTTGTCATTAGATTCATTTCGAGATAACAGACTGGGTAAACTTTTTTTTTTTTTTTTTAATGTCATTTATTCCTGTGATGCAAAGCTGAATTTTCAGCATCATTACTCCAGTATTCAGTGTCACATGATCCTTCAGAAATCATTCTGATATGCTGATTTGCTGCTCAAGAAACATTTATCATCATCAAATGTATTAATTGAAACTATGTATGTATATACACTAATTAAACCATACATTCTTTAGACATTTACATATTACTGACTAATCTAACTCGAATTTTTTTGTTGTTTCCTCCAGGGACACCTGTCATAGAGACATCATCAATTTACAGGTGGAGATGGTTCGCCAGTTCTATATTCAGCTGGTACATTTGTTTCTTTTACCAACCAAATCCATAATTAAATAGCTAGAAAAATAAATGTAAAGGTAAAAATTAATATTACACCCCTTTAATAGTGACATTTATCTTTTACAGAATGAAATCCATGGTCTGATTGAGAAGTACTCGGTGAACGATTCGCTCATGGAGGAGATAGAAAGACTGAAGGAGGAAAACAAACGACTGCGAGCCAATTATTAATGACATCCATGGACCCGTGTCTCCCACTGCGGCGGTCCGGAATACTGACCGGAATCAGAGGACGGATAGTAGCTCAAGATTCTACTGGTGCCTTTACTCTGCAGACCACCGCTCACAGTCTGCTTTTCCATTTGTCATATTGGCACACGATTTTGTATTTGTTTCAGGTTATAAAGCGTTTTGTAAGATTTATATGCCTTATAATCAGATAGCAAGGAAGAGAACACGCTTTGTTTTTTCTCCAAGGTGTGTGTTTTGTATATCCTGACTAGTTTACAGGAAAAAAATGACACGTATTGGCACTTAGGATTGTAAAAAGCATGAATGTGATAGAGTGAAGAAACATCTCAGCGTGGATTTTGCCACTTTTGAATTGTGCTCGTTTGAAATTGTTATCCGGATCATTTTTGCAAACCACATGCCAAAAATGAAAGGCCACTGGTGTTTTTGTCTAAGAGTAGAACTGTAGGTGTTTTCCAGCTTTAAAAGGAGTGTATGGAGATTGTGTGAATGCTAGTGCTTCAATACATGACTTCTTTTGAATTAGTTTCATACGATCTTGACAGTGCATTTGGCAACAAAAAGCAAAAGACTAACTCAAAAACATTGTCCTGTACACTGTGCACCTAATCTGCATTTGTAAGGTGTCTTGGCCTAAATAAATTATTTCTGCATTCATCTAAAGCTGTGTTTTCTGTTTTGTACAAGCATGACTATCAAATGAAAAGGTATGCGTAAACAATTGTTTTATGTCAAGCGCTAGGATTGTTTTTACCTTTGAGGACTTTTATTTTGCCTAAGATGTCTATGGTCAGTAAATAAAATGTATATTTTTACGTAAATATCACCTTGAACTGTTTACGTATAATAGCAGCAATAACATTCTATTTGTAGCCAGCTAGTGTATCAATTATTTAAACCTTTGAGGACTTCTATTTTGACTTCATGTTTTCGACGACTGCAGATGTAACACTCCTGCTTATGGTTTTCAAAGCGGCCAAAGGGCAATATGACACATTAGCAAGTAAGTAGATTAAAAACAACTCTTGTCCTTTTTAGTTTTTCAGTGTTACGGTTGAAATCTTTTCAGTATTCAGTCTTAAGATTTTATGGCAGTCTGCTTTGAAAAAACATTCAAGGTTGAGTCAACAGTCCAGTCATTTTATGAAAAAATGTAGGACAAGTTGCAACGGAAGCAAACTCAACTGATTTTGTATTCTCAATATGTCCTGAGGGAAATAAAATCCCCTAAGAATCCCATCAGGGGGAAGTTTCGGAAAAGACCCAAATAAAGCCTATTCATACGCCTATTCATTATTTTTCTTCACGTGAATAAGGTAAAAATGTTAACCTTTAGATATCGCCATGAAAATTACTGAGTTGATTATTTACATCAAGACAAACAAAAAATGTTTTACAATTGTTTTGAAATAGTTTGTTAACATGGACAAACGGTGCATAATCTAATTGCGTGCTAATCTGGATAAATACCACAACAGATCTAAACATTGGGTATAGCCAGGTGAAAATGTCTTGATGAATTTTGTAAAAGACAATGTTAAGGTTTGAATGGAACCCATTTAGGCTACCCATGAGCACTAATACATAGAGGCAGGAAGAAGTTACCAGCCTTTATTAATTATAATAGCAGAGATGGGGTTTGGGGCTGGGTCCATGGGACTGTTTCTGGGGATTCACTTTTTATTTTACCTACCTTTTGTCTTCTGCATTCTCCTTACCCATGTCTCCTGTTCTTCCCTCAGACTCATCCCCCAGAAACAGTCCCACGGTAGCCTAAATGGGTTCCATTCAGACCTTAACAAAGCATTTTACTGTTATATATCAACAAGACATTTTCACCTGGCTATACCCAATGTTTAGATCTGTTGTGGTATTTATGCAAATTAGCACATACATAATTAGATTATGCACCGTTTGTCTTTGTTTACACTTTAAAAAAAAAAAAAAACTTGTAATACATTTTTTGTTTGTCTTGATGCAAGTAATCAACTCAGTCATTTTCATGGTGATATCTAAAGGATAACATTTTTACCCTATTCACCTGAGAAAAAGAATGAATAGGCATGAATAGGCTATATGGGTCTTTTCCAAAACTTTCCCCTGATGGGATTCTTCAGGGCTTTTTTTCTTTTTCTTACTCAGGACATATTGAGGATACAAAATCAGTTGAGTTTGCTTCTGTTGCAATTTGTCCTATGTTGACCCCCATTATGGCTTAAAATGACTGGACTATTATACGCAGGTTGTGTTAGGCTGAGATCAGAACAATCACTGGGAAATGGCCAATCCACTCCGAGCAGAGGTAGCACAACTATACAAAACTGTGAGTACACTGCCCCCTTCATGCTTTTAAATGCCATATGTAATATGCACATACATAGTATGCATCACTAAATTTATAATTGTAAGTGTCACAGGGGTTTTAAATCTGAGTAACTACAAGGTATTGAGTCAAAAGTCCAGCTACAGTGAAAATGTCCCATTATTTTTGGTAGCAAAACAACTTTTGTTGTCTATGCACCAAATGACCTTCAAAAATATCTATACACTCAAATATATTAATTGTAGTAAACCGTGTGACAACTAGCCACGGTCTACGTCACAACCTTCCTTTATATCAAGAAAATAAACATATTAAAGTATTTCTACTGCCTGCAAACATCTGTGACTCCTGTAATCCTGTCTTATGATTCTTCTGCTTGAAGTTGCTGTTTCTTGGACGGGAGTATCCGAAAGGAGCCGACTATTTCAGAGACAGACTGAGGGCTGCGTTTGCCAAGAATAAAGATGTGCGAGACCCAGAGAAGATCAAAGAGCTCATCAGCCGAGGAGAATTTGTGGTGAAAGAGCTCGAAGCGCTGTATTACCTCCGGAAGTACAGAGCTTTGAAGAAGCGATATTATGAAACGGAGTGAATTTAGCCTGTCATTTACATAAACAACAGAACAATAGCAATGTAAAGACTGTAATAGCTACATGTATAATCACAAAAGTCACTGTTACAATAAAAACAGGCAAAAATGTACAGAAATTTATTTTATTTGAAGATCATAACAAATGCAAGTTTCGCTATTGCTAACAGTGTCGAATTGTTGCCACTGGTGTGATTTTCATATCTGATATGTTTTAGAAGGATCTTTCTAATAAATCAGTTGGTTGGCAGTGCCTTATGCTGGTTCAAACACCAGACAATACTACTCATTTAAAAAGTGTTAAATAACACTCAAAATAAGACTAAAAGACAAACGGAGTCACATGACCAGCTGTGAGGTAGAAACTGAGTCCTGAAGTTGTGCACGCTCAAGAAAAACCACCACTGATATCTGATATATCCGCTCTGCAGATGGGACAGGTGGCGTTTTCCTGTAAGAAAAGAAGGAAAAATGATTAGCAAAACATGACTTTGAAATGAATTATGGGATTGTGTCGTTAAAGCGAGCCAGACCTTTAGCCAGCGGTCGATGCATTTCACGTGGTAATCGTGGAGACATGGAAGCATCCTGAGTCGTTCACCCGTCTTGTACTCGCTGAAACAGATCTGGCAGCTGCAAAGAGAGTATGATTACAATATTGCATTATGGGAAATCTCATTTGTGGCGTCCTGCTCTGTGACTTACTCTGTCTTTCCTGCGCTGTGTGCGGGATCGTAGGTTTTTATGGGCAGCCGTTCGATCTCGGCCTTAGTCAGAGTGTTCTTGGATACTACAGCACCTTGTTGCTCCTCGAACGCTAAGAGAGCCTTATAAAACAATGAATAATACCGAAGATGAGGAAGCACGCAATAATTAAGCATGTGATATCTGTGAAGTAGCATAACTCAAACCTCATAATTATTTCCCTGGCTGTCATCAAACAAGTTCGTTTGTGAGCGGGCCGGTCTGCGTCGGGAATTCTGAGTTCTGCTGGATTGCCGACGACCCTGTTGTCTGCCTGTCCAAATTCAAAATGAAATAAAACTAAATGTATATATTTTAAAATAAATTAACAAATATACATGTATACACTACCATTCAAAGGTCTTTTTTTAAATACATTTTTTTTTTAAGATGCATAAAATGTATTTTATATAAATGCTGTTCTTTTGAATGTTCTATTCATCAAAGAATCCTAAAACATCTATCACAGTTTCCACAAAAATATTACTCTTTTCAACATTGATAGTAATAAGAAATGTTTCTTGAGCAGCAAATCAGCATATTCGATTGATTTCTGAAGGATCATGTGACACTGAACACTGGAGTAATGATCCTGAATATTCAGATTTGCCTCACAGGAATAAATGACATTTTAACTTACAGTAAAAAATAAAATAAAACTTACTGTATATATTACTGATAATATTATTCACAATATCACTGATTTTACAGTATTTTAGATCAAGTAAATGCATACGTGATGAGTATAAGAGACTTTTTCCAAAAATATTTTTAAATCTTACTGACCCCAACTTTTGGCTAGCAGTGTATATATTTATTTTGAATTATTTAATTATATAAATATATAAGTTATTAAAATCTTTAAATAAAATGAAATCATCAGGACAGAATCAAATGATTTCTATTTGAGCTGATATATCTGGATCATCTATGGTGACTTACGGGGTTGTTCTCCAAAGATGGCCTGCTGTAGCTCTGCAAGCTCAGTGTCTCCATGTGAGAACGAAGCCGAGTTCATCAATGAGGCCCAAGGAGAGATCCAGCCCAAACCAACATAGGGATCAACCTGCATGAAACCTGCATCACTTTCTGTTTGCTTATGATCACACAGCACCATCATTCAGTGCTCGGAAGAAAAACAGCAATACGAATAAAGTAGGGCTGCATCTAACGATTATTTTTGTTGTCGATTAATCTATCGATTATTTCTTCGATTAGTCGACTAATCTAACGATTATTTTTCCGATTAATCTAATGATTATTTTTGGGATTACCTGATTTATGCATTGGCAAACTTTCCAATAAATAATAAGTACAACAATATATCAGCTGTATTTTGAAGAGGGTAGTGCATCTGTATATTATTTTAACATGAAATCTATAAATGATGACAAAAAAAATTGTATTTCAGAAAGGGTAATTGTCATTTTATTATGAAATATGCGAACAAGAAGCATTTTTTACTTTATTTTTAATGGTACTATTTCATAAAATGTAAGATACACAGGCCTATTTAGGAAATGTGTTTACTATAGTCTGTTATTAATTACCGTAGTGGGAGTATGATTTACTCAATTAACTTGTCCGAAAATGCACTTGTGTTTATCTGCAAAAAGGTTCACATACACTAGATTGCAGCCTAGGCTACTGTTAAATATAATGTTAGTCGTTTGTTTTTAAAGTCTACATTAGACATCTGCGCGGGATGGATTTCTCCCTTAATAATTCCTAAAAAGCTGACATCTCAGTTCATCGTGATCTCACAAATCTCTGTTATTATAAATGAAACTGGCTGCACAATGAATCTTTCATAATATCTACACTTTGTTTGCTATAATCAGATGATTTGCCAGTATGCAGAATTCAGCACTGAACAAAAAGTCCATTTTGAGCGGTGAGGGGATTCTATCTTAAATGCATCTGATTGGCGTTCAAGAAATCAACACATATGTCTGTGATTGGCTACATTGTTCAACGCTGCAAACATGTTATAAATAGATAGAGACTCTGGCCTGTAAATCGTTTCTATTTTGTTTTAGTTGTTCTTGTTGCTTTTGTGCAACAGATGAATGACAATTTATTAGTTTTTAGATGTTCAATTTATAGATAATTCTATTTTGCGGGAGTCCCGCGAATCGTTTTATTCTCCCGCAACCAGCACACACACGAGTGCATTACCGCCCGCGCCCGCACTCGGCCATCAGATCTATGTTCCCGCGCCGCACTCGGCCATCAGATCTATATTCCCGCGCCGCACTCGGCCATCAGATCGTGGGTCCCGCGGGAGTGCAGGTCTAGTCTACATGTGCATACACAACTTTTAAAAACTGCCAAATGCACTGAAAGCTTCGTTAACAGATTTAAGTTTAAGTTATAAATTAAAGTCCATTTTATCGTCGCCGAATGGGGCATAGTTTGCATAGTGAACAAAGCACCTTTCTGTTCGGCCGTAGTTTAAAGTATTCCCATACTTTGGATGATCGTGGTCTGTCATTTTCACCATGAGAGGGAGCAGAAGCCAACATTACTCGATATTTAAACGTAAATAATGAATGTGACGCATCGACGCATTTCATGCGTGTCGACGTATTTTCATAGTCGACGTAATCGATGACGTCGACACGTCGTTGCAGCCCTAGAATAAAGTAAAAAACAACAACTGACCATATGGTTGTGGCTGTTTCTACTTGGCGATCTGTTCTGTTGCCTCTGCTGCTCCATCCGCTCCTCCATATCAAACTGTTCCTGCACACACCAGAATAACAGAGTTAGTCACTTCCCTAATGTTGCTTGATAAGGACCAGCAGAGCGAGTCGTACCTGAAGGCTTTTGGCATACGCCTCATCATCAGCCATCTGAACGAAGCGGGCCATGCTCTCGTCATCATCAACATCGTCCTCTATGATGACAATATCTTCTGGTATCGGACATAGAGGTGAACTTGCTGGCCCTTGCATTCTCTTTGCTATAAACAAACAGAAAGACTCATTATAGAATGAGAATAGGTTAATGAGGAATATCCAAACGTGTGGATCCTGGTTAACTGTACCTGCATCCAGTAGTAAAGCTTCATCCTCAGTGGCGAGTAAAGGGAAGTGTGCTGTTGTACTTTTAGAGGCTTTAGATTTGGTCTTGCTGTAGATGCTCTTTTTGGACCTCTGTTCTTTTCCATTACTTGCGTTTAGTGTCTTTCGCATAGAGGTACGACCGGTCACTAGCAGCTTGTTTAAATATGTCGGATCACTAGTTTGATCCGGTGCACATGTGGAAGACCCAGCTGAGGACGAAGGCTTGCAAGATGCAGAAACATGAGAGGCAGAGGAGGTTGCTGGACGTGGAGACTCCAACCATGTAAAATCAGAGGGTAAAAGAGACGAGGCCGTTACAAATCCATTTGCTCCCGGCGTAATGCCGGAGTATTCGAGCAGTGCACTCGGATTTGAGTCCTCCAGTCTGCGCCGCTTCATTGTTCTTAGGGAGGCTGGAGTGGTGCTGAGGTATCCTGGGATGTGTTCTCGTCTTTCCCATTTTTTCTCATACAAACAGGACGAAGTCGCCTACAATTAAGAACAACGTTTTAATCAAGCATGAAAACATTTATAAATATAATAGAATTTTTTTTATCTTCTGAATGGAATACTATAATTCTGAAATTGCATTCTGTTTTGTACTGTACTGTATTGCAATTTCATATCACTTCAGGTGTCTTGGTAGCAGAGGTGGACAGTAACAAAGTACATTTACTGTACTTAACTACACTTTTTGAGTATCTGTACTTTGAGTATGATTTTTTCTGGAAACTTTTTACTTTACTTCACTACATTTGAAAGACAAATATCGTACTTTTTACTCCACTTCATTTCTGTCAGGTCCTTAAGTAAAAAATAGTAACGTCACTCAGGGGATGATTTTGGTTGCAGGGGATGATTTTGGTTGGAAATTAAAGTCGGGTTGATGTCAGAACCCGACTGATGTTGGTTTCTGACGTCAACCCCTATTTTCATTTTCAACCACAATACAACGTCTGTCCAACGTTGGAGATTAACGTCAATCTGACGTTGGATTCCGACATCAGCCTGATCTTAATTTTCAACATTTGGTTTGGTCTTCTAAATGCAAATTTTGTCATTGTTTTGTAGCACACTAGCTTATAGATAACAGTATGGCAAACATATTCATACTAAAAGCCAAAAAACTTTAAATAGGGCACTTTAAGAGGGGACAGCCATTTGGGTGTCCGAAACCATTGTGGACGTTATTGAGTGCATTTATTCAATCTCACATTTAATCCCACTACTGGAACTGTGTTCTAGAAATAAATTTGATATTGATATGAGGGTAGGTAGGCAGACATAGATTCAGAGGCATAAGGTACAGTATTACAACAATGCAACAATAATAAAACAATGCATTGACATTTACATTTAAAAACGAGTCCTTCTGTACTTTTACTTAAGTAAAACTTAACAACTTTTACTTGTAACGGAGTAATATTTGACCAGTAGTATCTGTACTTTCACTCAAGTAAGAAAGTTGGGTACTTTTTCCACCTCTGCTTGGTAGTGCTGGAAATGAAAGGTTGCAGCATGCAGGGATACAGTATTCTCTGTTGCACACTGCACATTTTAGCAAATGTAGTAGGACATCCAATACTGGTATGCATACAGAAAATGTTATACTGTGCGTACTGCATACATACTGCAGAAATATATTAGTATAGTAGCATGGCAATGTGAACTAGCCCTTTTTCTCTTACCAGACTTTTGTCGTCATCTTTTTGGGAGTCTCGTTTTCCTCTGTGAATCAGTGGGCTGTAAAATTAAGTTATTTGCTCTCGTTAATATGAATTAACGACTTGTCTATTACATGCCAAACACACAAATAATTTATATTAATATGATATTTACAAATGAAATAGTACCTGGGGGTCTCGGGAACAAAAGTGGAGGAGAATTCATGAGACAGCTGAGGGTCTTCAAACAGGTAGTCACTGTCATTCAACAGACAGGCGTTGTTCAGGGAGTCCGGAGTGTCTGGCTCCATCCGAAGACTGTACAGAGGACAACCGGCCTCTGAGTCTGAGCTTTTCTGTAGGTCATCCATCCCTTCTGAATATGGCTTAAAGTGTTTGTACTTTGGCTATAGCTTAAAGGCTGTGTGCTGTTGAGTGTAGGAAGAGGGGAAACAAGACACGAAGATAAATAAAAGCCTCTTTAAACGCATCAAGACCATGACGATTTGTAATTATGCCCCCAATTTTAAACTTTAAATGTTCACCTTTTATACTTAATATCTTACGGACAGGCAAAAATGTACAGTTCTTTGTTAATGAATTAGTTATTCATGATATCCAGACAGGAATTCGCGGTCCTCCGGGTGTGAGGGTTTAACGTTACGTTAACTGACCTGCGGCGAAGCAGCCGGTTTGAGTCGACGTTTAACCGAAGCTGGTAACCGTTTAACAAGCAATTACATTAAAATCGTAGGGCCACAGTTTACTATGGCATTGAAATACACAACTCACCATCTTTACAAATCAAACCACTGTGTAAAGCAAAAATATTCGCTTATATACCGCATCGGCGAACAGGGAAGTCACAATGGAAAACACCGCCATAGACTTTTCGGGGGTTTTTTCCGGTGACGTCACTTCCGGAAGCTCCGGCACATGGATAGTTGTATTTAAAGGATCCTTATATTTTTTCCTACTCTCATGTAAAGAAAATACTTATCTTATTCAAATGTCAAGCGCGTTTAACTTTTGTCAAATGTTTAGTTATTTTTTTCTTGAAATCTATTTGAATGTTCATTGATATAAGCCACTTCACATAAATGTAACTAATGAGACATGCAAGTTCATTCAGTCTTATATATATATATATATATATATATATATACACACATACATATACATTTAAAAAGTACTTTTTCAAGAAAATGTATTGATGACTCATCCTGCACAACACATCATTTTGTCCAATCAAATGCTCTCTATCATGAGAATATCCCACCCACCAATGCCATCTGTAACCAACAAGCAAGCAGTAAAAAAAATATGCATGGCTGTGATGTGGGTTATTTAAAAAAATGGAAAGCTCTTTGACATGTCCCACCCAAACCATTCTGCTTCAATAGAAAATTCCTCAACACAGGAAGGAAAACTTTTAAACTTGACACTGGATTAAAAAAAAATAAAGAAACATCTATTTGGATAATTTTATATAATACAACAGGAGTACAATTATTTATTAAAATGAACAAATTGATGTAAAAGAAAAAACAGAGATAACTTATAAACTCATATTCAATAAAAGAAACCTTCCTTTTAGAACATAAGGTTAAGTCATCTACACCCTATTTCTATTGATGACATCAGAACAGAAATATGTTTTTTTTCTTCAGAACAGCATGGATTGGAGGGACTTCCGAACAGTGGCCATCTCCTGCTGTTGCTGTAATAATAAAATAAAAACATTGTTCATAAAAGTTAAATACATTTTCATTGTTTTGAAATTCATTCTTACATTGAACTGAATCTGCTATTTATGAAAAAAAAAAAATCTTGTTTTCCATAAATGAGCTCCAAGCCTGATTTAGTAACTTTGGTGATGTAGCATTCATTACATTGAAAGACTATTTAAAGCAGACATGTTTAATATCCAGAGTCTAAACTCTGTTGTGTGAAATCTTTTCGTGAAGCACTCACAGTGTCCATCATTATCTTCTTCTGCAGAAGAGCCATCTCCTTTCTAAGCTCCATCTGGGTGCCCTGCAGGAAGCCTTCGTGGCTTTTCTCCATCTCCTCCATGTTCTGCACAGAAATTAAAGACCACACTCGGTCAGACAAATTATGAAAAAAAAGGTCTTGGTTGATTTTCAAATAATTAAAGTGATGATTGCATCAGTAACCTTGACAAACTGCTCATACAGGTCTTTGATGGTTTTCATTTTTTGGTTTTGCACAACCCTTGCCTGCTGGAAGAGCTTCTGCTGCTGGCGAAACAAATTCTGTGAAAACAGAAATTAGGAAGTTCAAAGGCAAAGTGAGAGACGTTCACATCAAATATCTCTAAATGGCTGCTAGATATCCCAAAAATCGGTATTATATTTTTCACAAGACCCTTAATCCTACAATTAACATTTCCCTTAGTGGGATGTTGTGACCCAAAATGACATGTTGCAACTTTTAAAACTTCTTGGCTTCATCTTTATGACGAATCTCTGGCTCTTACACAGTGCCGGTCCTAGACTTCTGGGGGTCCTTAGCAAAACATTGTCTGGGGGCCCCTGTAAGTGCGTTCATAAAAAAAACCCCAAATGACCCCAAACCCCTTAATCTATTCTTTCAGGGCAGTTTCACTGTCAACCAACAACAGTGAGTTAAAATGTTCAGTAATACAATAAAAACTAAAAACAACAGGACTGTGGCAAGCAGGACGAGGGCCGTGAGAGAGCACCGGCACGAAGTATCTCGTATCTCTCACGGAGGAGCGGAAGCATAAGGAGGAGCGACTACAGTGGAGATTGAGAGAGGAACAGGCCTGGACTTGCGTTGAGTTTGATGTTTTATTATATGTGACAGCAGTCATCCGTGAGGGGCTGCTGTCTTTTACTTTCATTTTGTATTTGTTTCATTTTTGGCATTAAAATGTGTGTTAAAGTTCGCCGGTTCCCGCCTCCTTCCCATAACAACGAATTGCGTTACAAGGACAAATACAACAGAAAAAAAAAGAAGATATGAACGAAATGAACAATTTAGCCTACTGATACACCGATGTGAGAATTGTGGCCGATACCGATAACAATTTTGCTGTTATGGCCGATACAGATTAGGGATGGGGCCGATCCGATCCATTATCGGTATCGGGACCGATACCAGCGTAATTCACGTATCGGATTTTCCCGATCCAACCTGCAGAGATATCCGATATCCATGAGTCATGTCTGCGCTTTAACGTTGTCTGCTGAAATGACTCCAAAAGTGATTCCCGGCGGCTAGTCTGCAAGCTGGCTGCAAACTGCGGAATGGATTTCCTGAACGGAGGTGCGGCTCAATGAGACACAGAGTTATGAGACACGCCCCCGCTCAGGAAATCCATTCCGCAGTTTGTGGCTAGCCAACAACGTTCGCTGTGTGGAAATACTTCACACTGAAAAACACCGCAGACGCAGAGCAAGACAGCAAAATGCAATGTTTGCAAAGCCGTAATTCAGAACTCTTTGAAGCTCCCTCGTGTCGTACAACACAACGAACGCAATCAAACATTTAAAAAAGCACCACGTTACTGTGCGTTCACACCAAACGCGAATAGCGCGTCAAATTCTCGTCTACCGCGTCTAGTTGGACGCTTGAATATTTTAATCCATTCGCGCGTCCAGAGAAAAATGTACGTGCGTAAGATGAGGCAAAATCCGCTTGTCTGTTTGCAAGATGCTGATGTTGATCGAGCATTCATCGAGTTACCGCATCGGAGCGAGGATCACCCTTCAGATAGTGTGTGTGTAAGATGTTTACACTTGCACTTTTCTTATATTTCAAGACTCAAGTATTTGACATTTTGGGAATGTAATAAATATTGACATGATAATCAATTTGAAACCCTTACAGTTGCATTACGTTATTTGTTTTCAGAATGGGATTTTTCCTGTTAACAGGATTTCTTGTTTTTCTGACATCCTTTTCTGAACTTATACTTACCTCAAGTTGCCTTTTGGGACATACATGCATACATACGTACATATCATACTTGCCTGTTGAGAGAAGTTTATTTCAGCATCATATAAAATAAACAATAATGATAATAATAATATTAAAGCAAACACAGCTCTGGTATCGGAATAGTATCGGTATCGGCCGATATCCAAATTCTGGTATCGGGATCGGATCGGAAGTGAAAAAATGTGGATCGGTGTATCCCTAATACAGATATTTACCGATGTCGACATCTCTGTATAGGAAACACATTTTTATGATAATCAAATAAAGAGCTTTTTTCCATTTTTTACTTTTGTAATTTATTTTCAGAAATGACTGATATTGGGCACCTTTACCCGTGTGCAAAATATGTCATCAGATTTTCAGAAGAAAAAATACATTTTTATAAAGGATACAAGTGTGTCCTGAATTCACACTATGAATAAGGATGAAAAGGCAATGAATAAGCAATGTCAATGTCTGAGAGTTTTGTATAACATGCTCATTGGGTTAAATGGTGAGATTGACAAGTGGTGAGAAAAACTGTGCTGTTGAATTTACGCCTCCAGCTCAACGATTGTGTCGGCTGCTCTGTACCTAACCTGTCATTAAGGCGAGACACTACAGGTGAATAGCCCTTTTACTTTCACAATTGGTTGCTGATAAAAAGGAAATGACCATATTTGGATCCAACAGCATTGTAAAGGAGAGAGAGAGCTTTCCGGCGTGTGCGTGTGATGACAGGAAGAAGACAGAGATCGCGGTGCAGTGGGAGGATTAAGAACGCCAACTTTTGTTGAATTTATGAGAAATCTACAGACGCGAACAGAAAAGTGTAGTAAAATAAAGACCTAAATGTGTATTTCAGACTTTTTTTCACCACAAGTCTGAAAGAAGACATGTTATTGAAGACAAATATCCAAAAATCTCAAAATTGACCAGTAAAAAAGAAAACAATGTTTTTGCCTGCCGTGTCTCGCCTTAAGAAACATCCAGAAATTTCCCAGATATTTATAAACACCCCTCAGCGATCTCTGATATATTAGGGGAATCCCAACAAAATCCCAGTGCATAAACTTTCAATTATGTCCATGGTACACGTCAACACACGCTGAACACTTGCTACGTGTAGGCAGGGGCGTAGCACAAGATCCCGGGACCAATGCATAGGCAGTCCTGATGGGCCCCCATGTTCCTCAAAAAAATGTATAATAATAATAATATGGCCTCTGCACACATGAATCTGTAGACCTAGATATTTATAACGTAATAACTATTAACTGTAATGCTTAGAGTAGCCTGATAATTTGTCATGTGTGCACACACATTTCAAACCTCCTTTCAACATTCTCTAGCCTACTTTACTGTGGTTACTAAGTTTAAGCTAAATTATATTACAATATTTGTTTTGTATAACACCCAACGTAGGCTATATAATTGCAAATTTGAGATATTATAGCCTATTAATTTAAAATAAAACAGGTTTCAATTTAGGCTATTATAATGGTGTGTTGTATGCAAACAGCACTGTTAGTGTACAGTATATTTATTTAACCTCAGTTTACATGTATAACCTAATTATCATCTGAAAGTGTATGTTCTGCTCTTTCAGTGGGTTGTCTCAGTTCATTTTTAGCACCAACGATCGCGGAGATATTCAAGCAGTTTAGCACTATAGATTTCGTGTTCTTGATTGTGCTCACCTTTCTTTGAAAATAAGTCAGTTACCAATTGTTTCCCCTCATTTTGTTTTCTTTCCTTCTAATGTCGTTCCTTTCATTTTGGGGGGCCTGATTTGGCTTTCTTTGAGAAAGACATTTCTACCGCAGAAGTTTGCGCTCCACCAGATGCACTAACTAACATAAACAAAATGCGGGCAGATGGACTAAACCATTTGGCGCATTAGCAAGGGGTGGGACCAGTCAGTCAATCAACCAAGTAATTCAGCCAATACACTAACTTTACATTTCATCTGACATTCATTATGAAATTTAATTAAGAAATGAAAATATCCAGGTAACATAAAATATATTCCAGACTTTTCAAGGGCCCTCTCTCCCCTTGGGGCCCTGGTAATCAGTACTGGTTTTACCCCCAGTCCGACGCCCCTGCGTGTAGGCTTGAATAAAGTTGGGCTGCAGCTACAGTGGATATTTTAATTGTTAGCGTGCTTTTCATCCATTCAATGGTGAAACGAAACTCTTCTTATCACTCAAGGAAGATATTTTTCCACCTCCACATAGGCTGTTTTTTTTACTAGGGTGACAATACATCAAGACTTTAGAGCAAAAGCAAGTTGCAGCCGATCGATACTGTATAGGCTACTGACCCGGCCTGGAAGTGTACGTGCATAGCCCGAAGGTCGTTATAGCTTAATTTCTACTATGTCGCCAAATATATGGATTGAGCCAAACTGGACTGTTTGGCAAGACGACTGCTGTTCTTTGCAATTCCTATTACGACCATATAACTACATTCTACCTGATACTAGGACTGTCACTTTTGAGAAAATCTAATTCGAAACGGGTATCATATATCAAGAAATGTATTCGAATATCTACGAGTCAAAAAACGATCAGTCAAAAAATGCGTCATGAAGAGGAAAAAAACATATATAAGTCGCACTGGACTATAAGTCGCATTTATTTAGAAATTTATTTCACACACAAAAAAAACAATGTTACGGACGTGAGCGCTCTGAAAGCGGCACTAAAAGACTGCTTTAAAACTTTTACAGAGATCTCAAACAGAAAGCACAAAGCCTGTCTTTAAATGTAATTTCGTTTTGTATTAATTGTATCTTAATTGTAATCAATGTTTCATCAACCAATTGCCTGGATTTAAAGTAGGGCTGTGCGATATAGCTAAAAAAATTATCACGATATAATGTTTCATATCGTTCGGTATCGATAATTATTGACTTTTTTTTATAACCTTTTTTTTTTAAGACAAGTACAAAAGTTTGAATTTAAACCACTGTTTTTTTTTGTTTTTTTTTATCCACATTATTAAGGCAAACAACAAATGATATTAGTTTTAGCAGTCCAAAATTTAATGTAAACAAAAATATCTTCTTTATGTCTTATATTAAGATAAAAAAGTAAGCGTTAAAGAAACTCTTGAACTTAAATAAAATGTTACAAAATGTGTGCAATGTAAAAGTGTAAACGTAGAAGAATCAAGGTAACAGTTAGGTCTTGAAACTTTGAGGTAGGTCAACATCTGTAATAAGAAGGGGTGTAACGGTTCACAAAATTCACGTATCGATACGACACAGTGGTGTCACGGTTAGGTAAATGTTTTGATACAACAAAAAGAAAGAAATGCCAAAGAAATTTCCTTGATTTAAAAAATATATAATTATTAAAAGAGAAATTATTTTAAATAAGTTTAAAAAGAGTTTTCCCTACATCTTGAAACTTTTAGTTTTATAAATGGGGGTAATGTATTTGAAGGATGAACAAATAATGTTTCGGTCATCACATTACAAATAACATTTAAATATGATAATATTTGAGTTTTGAAGTGCTGGAAAAAGATGTGTGACGTACTTGAAAGCATTTTACTATTCCTGTCAAACTTCCATGGTTACAGTGAGTGTTACTACAGTAAAGCCATAGCCTATACAATTAATGTTGCTGATCTGTGGACTTAAAGCCTATAACTAGTTCATTCATGGCACAATGTTTCTCCTGGTTTCCACGTCAGCGCTGTTTGATCCGTTAATAACGGAGAAGTGTGAATGCTTCTCACTAGATCTTGCAGCGATGTTATTACTTCAGTGGCGAATTCAAATGCTTTCTTTACCGGATCTCTTAGAGCTGTGTAGTAACAGTGTCGCTTGATCAAGATCGGCTCACGCTGCACTCACTGACATTGATGGTCCAAACTGATAAACGGTCCGTAAAGCACAAAATAACGCAGTTTCGTTCCGCTTTCATTGCGCTTGCCATTTGATGTTGGGCAACGTTGTGGTGGTCGCGCGTGCATTTGAATGAAAATATTGAGCGCCATATCGAAAATTTTTCATATCGTTACCGACAATGGTGTACCGGCGATAAATACCGATACCGTTTTATCGCCCAGCCCTAATTTAAAGGGTAACTAAACCCCTGGTCAGAGCCTGACTCCACCCACTGGCAATATTTGAAAAATGCTGGAAAAGTGGGCAGAGCCCAGTGGAGAGGGGGCGTGCATCTGAGACACATCTCTCTGTAGGCAAGGGTGTGGTTAGCTGGTACCCTCTGACGTCAGAGGGTACCACAACTTCCAATAGGAAAATTCGACTGCAGTAGCCACTGTTCAACCTCAAGAGGGCAGCACTCAGACGTTTTTACACCATATATTGTAGAATTAAAACACTTTAAACCCAAATGTCAAAAAAATTACTTGAATTAATGAACAGCATTAATAAAGCCCCAGTCTTACAGATCATTAACTAAAAAAAGTTGTTTTAGGGTTTAGTTACCCTTTAAAGCACATGCAAATAATGAACTGCAAATTAATTGCAGTGTCCCGTACCTCTGCATTAACGTGTGATGTGTATGTACGTCACGTTGTACAGTATGTTGGGACGGCGATGCCAGAACTGCTACTAATAGAATGCACTGTAGCACAATACTATAATATTTTAAAAAAAGCAGATCGTGGAGACATTTTAATCGTCCACGATTAAAAATCATGATATCACACACCCCTAAAGTACAGGCTACTTTGGGCTTCTGGCATGCGCTTAAACGGACAAATACACAAAATGTGTCAATGTCCGTCCTGGGGACGCATTCAGTTATGCCTTCACTGAACATAAGCAGCTTGGAAAGTAATCGAATGCTTGTCAGCGTATTAGATCTGTGCATTTGATCTTAAAGTGAATCATGAGAAAATGAGAGAATCATTCACTGCTCTACACTGAATAACATTAGTAACTTTAATAAGAAGCAATGTGTATTTAATTTAAATAGAGTGAAGACTATGAATTTTTGTATTTATTTCTTAATTAAATTAATTTATTCAATTTCTATATAGTAGGCCAGGGGTGCCCAATCCTGCTCCTGCCGATCGACTGTCCTGTACAGTTCATCTCCAATCCTAATCAAACACACCTGAAGCAACCAATTAAGGTCTTCAGGATCACTTGAAAATTAAAGGCAGCTGTGTTTGATTAGTGTTGGAGATGAACTGTGCAGGACAGTCGATCGGCAGGAGCAGTACTGAGCACTATGGAGGTATTTTTGGTGCAAAACTACTGAACGCCTGTGACAGTGGAATTTGAAGTTGTAGAGAATAGCCACACATGTGTATCAGTAAATTTGAAGTCACAGAGAGAAATGTTTTAAGAGTTGCAAACTTGTAGACTTTTTTTTATCTTCCACAAACACAACACAACAGTTACACCTTCTCAAATTCTTCATTGCAGGTGCACAAATCCTATTCTACAAATCACAAATTAAGAAACTCATACGCTCACATTTTTGCTACAGTTGCTGCAGTGAATATGGTGCAAAACGCATTTTACACACCTGCATCAAAAAATGTGAAGTCACGGAGAAATTTTGCTCATCTGCAAATCAGTATGTGAATTCATCCAATGAGAGTTGCACACTTGTAGAATATTTTCTCATAAATGTCTTGTATATTTTTCTAGCACAAACACAAGTACATAACTACAGTTGCTTGAATCTGCTGCGACGAATCTCAAACACTGTTTTTCGCTTTCAAGTGACAAGTTTCGCGCGCTCTCCCTTTTGCACCAAGTGCACCGTGAAATGTGGGGCAAAAGTGAGTTGTGCATCTGTAGAGGCAGTGGGCGGAGCCTACATGAATATTCATGAGTTTCCCGGCCGGGCATGCGCGTGGAACTGCTCATTCTAGTTCACGCTCCTCGTTTCTCAGCAGGTTTAATGGATTATTTAAAAAAAGGTAAATATAGTTTCAGCGCCAACTTAAACTACAATTGTGTATCATTTCATAAAGTTCATAATGTTTTTATTAGCTTGCACGTTTTGTGCTCCGCCCACTGCCTCTACAGATGCACAACTCACTTTTGCCCCACATTTCACGGTGCACTTGGTGCAAAAGGGAGAGCGCGCGAAACTTGTCACTTGAAAGCGAAAAACAGTGTTTGAGATTCGTCGCAGCAGATTCAAGCAGCTGTAGTCATGTACTTGTGTTTGTGCTAGAAAAATATACAAGACATTTATGAGAAAATATTCTACAAGTGTGCAACTCACATTGGATGAATTCACATACTGATTTGCAGATGAGCAAAATTTCTCCGTGACTTCACATTTTTTGATGCAGGTGTGTAAATGCGTTTTGCACCATATTCACTGCAGCAACTGTAGCAAAAATGTGAGCGTATGAGTTTCTTAATTTGTGATTTGTAGAATAGGATTTGTGCACCTGCAATGAAGAATTTGAGAAGGTGTAACTGTTGTGTTGTGTTTGTGGAAGATAAAAAAAAAGTCTACAAGTTTGCAACTCTTAAAACATTTCTCTCTGTGACTTCAAATTTACTGATACACATGTGTGGCTATTCTCTACAACTTCAAATTCCACTGTCACAGGCGTTCAGTAGTTTTGCACCAAAAATACCTCCATAGAGCACCCCTGTAGTAGGCTATTAGTAGCAGTAGTGGTGCACGATATATCGGCCGCCGATATGGTAATTTTTTTTACACATAGGTATTGTTACGATGTCAAAATAGGGCCGATGTGAACAGGCCGATAATCATTCCTGTGTATTTGACGTGTGAAGTTGACGATGCTGACTCGCGATCTTCGCAGTTGTCAACGCGCCTGAGAGAAATGCACATTTCATACGAATGACAAGCAGAGAACAGTCAGTTTTCTTTCGTTTTGAATTGTTCTGTTTAAAAGTACACATTTCAAGCTTTCTATATATGTCTCAGGTCTGTGAGGCAAATAGGCTCCCTTATACGCTGAGTTTCGGTTAATTTATGAGACAAGCTCCAGGTTCACGCGCCGGCGCCTCCGTGTTGTGATTAAATATTTTCTACTATATTTACTTCTTATTTATTAACCTGTTAAGCTTCACCAGTGCGTCGGCACACTGAAGCGTTTTTTATTTATTTAGTTCAAAGTTACTATCAGATTTAATGTTATACCTTGACAAACTATACATCATTAAAAAGATATAAGACTCAAGTTTCAGTATTTGACCACTATTGTATTCTGAGAAACTTATAGTGACAGTTATGTCTTAATTTGTGTCAGGAGTTATGAAATGGAAAAATGCGTCGATACCTTTATATGAATTATGAGCGTCGGCTGCTCCATTCTGAAAAAAAAAAAAAACGTGCTGTCCTCATGACAGCGCTTCACAAAACAACGTCCCTCAGGGTTTTAGCTCAAAAATGTGCAGATTTGGAGAAATATTGATAGATTCTCATAGATTTACATCATGTTTCTATAGACAGGAATAATATTTACTGAATTTATACCCAAATGCATCGATGTAATCATTATGAGCGCTTTCATGCTCTGATCTATTGTGTTTTCAATCCATTACAGCAGCCTGAGGGCGCTATATGCACAGTATTAGTCCATTTAATGAGCATGAAGAAGAGCCATAATCATGTGACATTCCAGGAAGTCACAGACACACAAACAGCTAACAGAGATCGCTGTAACATGCAGATATATACATTTTGAAGACAATAAACATGATTGCAATGATATTTGATTTGCCTGTGTTCTTCAAGCCATGCCAGGTATTTTCATAATAATAGATTATATTTATAATGTAATGCTAATCGATATAGACTTTATTATCGTGCAGAATACAAAAAAATAATATATTTTCTGTCAGATTTTTTAATCTGAAGCCAAATTAGATCACAGAAGATTATTTAAAACACTCGACATGATCTTGAAAAACATTTAACTAAAAACAGAGTTTTAGACTTATCATCTCCAGGTTTTACATATAACATGGTCAGACATGTGGCTTTAGCTGTAGTGCATTTCTAGATTTGCTACAGGGCCAACTTCAATTTTATTTTCATGAGGATGTTTCATAAAAATACATTTCTAATAACTTTACAAACTTTGAAGCTATTTATATAAAAAAAATGAATTATGACAATAATTAATTCTACATTTACAATAAACTGCCAGGTGTCAGCTTTCAAATGAGATCATACGTGTGCTTTTAGTACAAAGGAGTCATGAACTGTATCTGTTTCAGTTTGGGTATGTCATTTCTGGGGATTTTCCAAAAGTGGGGTTGCAGCTTAACAGGTTAAAGCCTTGCCGGTTAAACATTTCATTCGCATGCTGATGTGCTGTTCTAACATGCACTTTTCTGAGTACATATACCCGAAGTGCACAGGCACTAAAAGTGCACTTGCAAAATAGTAAAACCAACTTGAAAAAGAATCGTGATAAAAATTGTGAATCGTGATTTTCCTGAAAAAAATCGTGATATGATATTTTTGCCATATCGCCCACCCCTACTGTACCAATGTCCGTGTTTCTCTCCATCTCGGATCGCGCGGACAAAAAAGCCACCTGTTGAACAGCGTCTCTTTTGTAGCTCAATAAGCTTTTGCACGTGGTGTTACATATTTGGACTGATTTGGATGTTGGGTGACAGCGCAAGTGGCATTATGTTTTCATAATCGTAGGAAGGCAAAACCAAAAACTAAACTAAAACACAGCTCTAAATCATTCTTGAGAGCTACGCGTATAAGGACCTGCACTGCTCTTACATTTAGTTTCTCCTCCTGCTCCTCAGATTTCTGAACGTCAGTCTCCCACTGCTGAAGCACAGACAACACCTGCTGAGAATAATCTTGTGTCAGCTTCTGCCTGCAAAAAAAATCAACATGAACATCAAAGTGGATGTGAATAAAGAAGAATGTGTCATTTTCTATTAGGGCTGGGCAAAAAAATCGATTTTTCGATTAATCGTTTTTTAAAATGTGGTCGATTCAAAATCGATTCTCAAACGCCAAGAATCGATTTTTTTCCATCTTTATGTATTAGTTTTCCTCCACTGTTCATAGGCTTGCAAACTCAATTTTATAGCTAATGCTGTGAGATTTTATGGTAGTTTTATCTAAATCATAAAATAACCTCAATTAGTGCTGCACGTTTAATCATATCGCAATCGCTATGACAAGCCGATACGCAATTAGGCTATATGACCAAAATGCTGCCAAAATGCTGTCGTGACTGTGACAGAAAAACTTGCGATGATATCGTGCGTGCGCACAAAACAGCACAGAATAGAATTATCTTTCGCGCTTGAACGAAGAACACACACAATTATGCCAAAATGTATTTTTGTCGAGTATCTTTATAACATAAGAGCAGTCTTATGACGAACGTGAAGAGTTGTGCCTCGTGAGAGAATGAGTCCGCGTGTGAGTTCCGCGTCTCTGTCAACAGCGGCTGGTCTTAAAGGGACAGTACACTGTAGCCACTAATTATCTTTGTCATTTAAGTTAATCAAAGAACAAAGAGAACAGAGAAAAACACTCACTGCTCTTGAATAAAGAACTTTTGTAACTTTGATTAGTCAATATATAATTTATAATTAATGCAACACAGACTGTTTGATAATTTTATTCAATTTCTGTATGGCCTAGCTGTTAGACAGGAAGGGCACATATTATATTATATGCAACGTTTTTATATGTGGGTTTATGTGAGGATTGTTAACCTGTTTGATCAAGACATGCGACTGTTCTGACTTGTCCAATTTTCAGCATCAATTTTTCATCTTGCATCAAAATCCTGTATATTCATTGTATGCATTTGAAATATAGAGTTCGGTTCTGTTTTAATGTACCCAAGTGTACCTAAAATAAAAAGAATTTAATATACAGGTTTGTAGCTCTTAATTTCTTTTTATTAATTAAACACTTGAAAACTTGTTCACTTTTTTTTCTTTTCTTTTTCTTTTTTTTAATAAATATAGGATTTGTATTTAATATTCACTGAGTATGTCGAATCGAAATTAATTTAGAATCGAAATTGGAAAAATCGAATCGAGAATCGAAATCGAAAATCGAATCGAGAATCGAAATCGAATCGAATTAGAGCTTGCGAATCGAAATCGAATCGAATTGTAACATCTGAATCGATACCCAGCCCTATTTTCTATACAGTGCTTTCATTTACCTCTGATTCTGCTGGCTTTTCCACATCTGCTCCAGTTTCAGAGTGCTGCCTTTTAAGGAGGTTTTGGTGAGAACCTCCAAGCGTTTCCTTTTGGTCTGCATGGCCTTGCTGATGTCCGCTAAATGGCAGTTCAGTCATGTTTTTGAGTATTAAACAGTATTTCAAAGCAGACTATATGCAGTTGTCGACTTCACTTACCACCGAATCTTTCCAGCATATTTTGAACCTCATTCCTGAGATAAAGGACAGCAAATGATTTTTCGATCCAGAGAAAGGCTTCATAACTTTGGGCTAGGTTTATATATCTTGCTGACTTACCCCATACCAGCATGTACTAGTTCATCATCATCAAACGTCTCTGCAGATCTTTTCTTGGTCAGCTTGTCAATGATTGGAGTTTCTAATAGATCAGAACAACATAAAACATGCTTCACAACTAACGTTACATGATTTGCTCCCTCCCTCTCTCTCTATACATATAAATTAAAGGTGCTCTAAGTGATGTCACGCGTTTTTTAGGCCAAAACATTTTTTGTCACATACAGAAAACATCTCCTCACTATCCGCTAGCTGCCTGTCCCCTGAACACACTGTAAAAAAACGCGGTCTCTCTAGACACCACAGGCTCCACAAATGGCAACAAAAACAAACTGGGCTCACCCGCACCACGAAACACAACAAACAGTGCTCCAGCCAATCACCGACAAGAAGTATTTGAGGGGTGTGGTTTGGGGGTTAGTGCGCGTGCACATGAAGGGGGTGTGTGGAGGAGAGAGAAGCATGAAGAGGGAAGTCTGAATTATGGCCGACACACGAATAAAGAGACGACGTTCCGATGAACAAATTGCAAAGAAGAGCAATAACAAGGATAAGACCCAAGAATAAGGAACGCGCGAAGTCCCGAATTTACATCGGAAAAACCCTCGAAAGGTGGCGAGAACTCCGCCGGCAGAAGGGCTTCCAATCCGACATTCAGTTGCTCTGTTTTTGCAGAACAGGTAAATCCATTTTTCTTTCTAAATTGACGTTCATGTTCGCCAAAGCAACACAAGGATGTAATTAGCTAGAACTATGCAGTCAGCGTTAGCTTTGGTGAATACAACATATATGTTTCAGCTAGCGGTCAATCTCTATTGTAAATGGTCAAGCAAATTCACAGTAGGGCGACAATTTGTGTGAATGATTGTTTTCACCCACTGTTTGTTATGGATTTGAATGTTCATTTATAGGCTATCGACAACTTTGACTAAATTTGTTTACGCCGCCGCCGTTGTTTATGCTCACTGGGAAACGCGAAGCTAACGTTATCTTGCTATTATTGCGTCCTTGTATGGGAGCTATAGTTATAACCTCAGGTGGCGAAACAATTTTAAGACAATGTTTCTCTTTTTCTGCATTCTGTTCTGCAATATATAGGCCTAAAAGCATTTATCTAACTTGGTGACACTACACATTGAATGAAGTATCAGTAAAACTTTACTTTGTTTTTAGTGACTACTTTGACTTTCCTTTATGCCGGAAGGGAGGGGAGGAGGGAGGAGACGGGATGAGGAGGAGGGAGGGTCTAGCTAGCCTCCGTTTTGTTTGACAACAATTCGAATGTCAACACTCCCGGCATCACTTAGAGCACCTTTAAATCGATTTTTATTTAAAAACAATTTAATTATGTAATTAATTACCACGGTAAAACCTTTTCACTTGTTTCTCTCTCTAGCTATATACACATATAAATATATAACTATATTTAAATTAAATAAACATTTTATATATCTGCTCCGGGTGTGTGTGTGTTCGATACTCACTGCTACCATGGTATTACCTGTAATGGCATCACTGTAACACCATTTACCTTTTTTTAATAGTATATAATTATAAAATAAACTATTTAGTAACAAAATAGACAGACACACCATCTCTCGGATCATCCTCAGATCCGCTTCCTTTCTTTTCCTCCAGATTTTTGAAGTCAAACGCTTTCAGGTCTGTGGAGCTGTCAGTGTGTTTGGTCTTCTTGTTTTGTTTTCTCCCTGAAGCTGCCATAGTCTCAATGTATGAAGAGTATTTAGCAGTAGTCTGAAGATCTAACGTTATTCAAATACAAAGCAGCAACAAATAACAAACCAGCACATGCTAATCAATTAAAAAAATGTATTAGCTTTAACGTTACTAGCTCTAACGTGGTATCGTTCATAATTAAAGCATCGTATTAAAATAATTTAAACCAGATATCATACGTTATATAAAACTATTTTTACTCACAAAAGCTAAAAAAAAATACTTTATGTAGGGTTAAGTTAACGTTACTCTCTGCAAGAATCATCTGGATCTTACCTGACGAGCGTGTGTGATCTCTTTACTCTAATCAATCCTTCCAGCCTAGAAAACTATCAAAAATGTAATGACTTTCACCAAGTATGAAATTAATCTATAACTACTTAGAGAAAAATATTTAATTCTTTTAATGTTTGGCGACGGTTTTATCTGCGTCTCTGAAGTGATTTTTCGCGCGGATTGTATTTTGAGCGCGAGAGGATGACGGCGCGCAGCTCACGTGACGTGCCTGAAGATGCACTTAATAATTATTAGACTAGAGAAATGATAGGTCTTTAACTGAAACGTAAGCTATTAATCATATAAAAAATTAGGTTAAATACATTTTCTTTCCAAGAAAAGGAGTAAAAAAAAAAGTAGCTTTATTTTACGGTTCACATTTTAATACAATAAGAAATGTCTTGTAAAAAAAAAAAAAAAAAAAGGGAAAGCAATAAAAATGTATCACATTCAAAGTCAAAAAGCCTACTGACTTGAGTAATATAGAGTGTAATGTACAGTTGCCAATGTACAGCTTAGTTTTCATACAAAAACATGTGCAGTGTTCATACAAAAACATGTGCAGTGTTCAATATTTCTGTACCAAAAGACAGATAATTCATATGCAGGTCAAATATCAAACTTCTCTTCACATACATAATGTCCATTTTCCTCATAATCGTCTCGTGTGACCACCATCTCTTCAAAGTCAGGATTTTCGGCCAATAACTTCCCTCCTTCCCATGGGTAGCAAATAGGACTGCAAACAAAAGTGAAATATTCAGTAAAGAATAACCAGACAAAATGTCAATCAATTTTTCAGAACTCTCAAAACATACTTCTGTGGCAGAACGACAGAAACTTCATATTCTACGGGAGCGAGTGCACGGACTTCTTTGTAAACCCGATCTCTGAATCCAGGGAACAATGTGTTGCCGCCAGTAAGAACAATGTTCTTATAGAAGTGGGATTGCATCTCTGGACATAAAAAGTAGGCATACATTAGAGTACTTAAAATGAAATAACATTTTAAACCATAAATACATCTAATGCCAGATGAAATCTACCTTCCGGCATGTTGTTAATGGAGTTGACCAAAGCCTCAGGTATGCCCATCTCCTGAATGCCGATGTCGGAGGGGTGAAAGAGCATCTCTGGGACTGCAAACCTCTCATTGGTGAGCCGCAAAATCTGCTCCCCTGTCTTATATTTTCCAGTAAAATTCATCTCCTCTCGAGGCTGCAGCACAAAAAAAAAAAAAAAAAGCTGTATTAGTAAAAGACAAAGTGTACTGTGTTTTATTTTTTCATAGTATGCCAAATGGTTTACCTTGCAAAATCCCTTTTTGATAGAGCTGAAATCTGGCAGCACATAGTCTTTCATGACCATATTATCTTCTCCTTTAAATCTGTCAAATCACCAGAATTATTTATACTACATATACACTACTGTCCATAAAGTTTGGGGTTGGTAAGATTTTTTTTAATGGGACAGTTCATCCCAAAAAATGGAAATTCTGTCATTAATTACTCACCCTCATGTCGTTTCAAACCTGTACGACCTTTGTTCATCTTCGGAACACAAATGAAGATCTTCGATGAAATCTGAGAGATTTCTGTCCCTCCATTGACAGCTGCGCAACTACCACTTTAACGCTTCAAAAAGTTCATAAAGAGATTAAAACTAATCCATATGAATTGAGTGGTTTAGTCCAAATTTTCTGAAGAGACTCGATCGCTTTATGTGATGAACATTTAATTTAGGCTTTCATTCCTATTTAAACATTGATCAGCAAACATAAACCGAAGCTCAACCGAACCAGCTTGACACTCGAGAACAAACCTCTTGCTGAAGCTCAAATGTGCTGCGTAACACGAGAATGAACCTCATTAGTTCTCACACGTCAAGCGAACATGCTTTTGCTTCCGTTTACCACAACTGATGTGCGAGTTGATCAATGTTTATATGTGAATAAAAGCCTAAATTCAAGCTGTTCATCATACATAGCGATGACTATCAATGGAGGGACAGAAAGCTTTCAGATTTCATCAAAAAGATCTTAATTTTTGCTCCAAAGATGAACAAAAGTCTTACGGGTTTGGAACGACATGAGGGTGACTAAATAATGACAGAAAATTCATTTTTGGATGAAGTAACCCTTTAATGTTTTTGAAAGAGGGCTATTATGCTCACCAAGGCTATATTTATTTGATCAAAAATACAGTAAAAACAGTAATATTGGGAAATATTACAATTTAAACTACATTTTACAATACATTTAAATAGGAGACAATGTATTCCTGTGATCAAAGCCGAATCAATTTGCTAATTTACGATCAAGTTGATGCAAACTTACTGTGCAATCTCCATGTCCTTGTAGAAATCCTGAGACACATAACACACATCCTCCTTGACCTGATTGATCACATGGGTCTCATCCATCACATGCAGCTGCCTTTAAGACAAAGATTGACACAAGCTCAAGGAGAAATCTGCTCTAAGGAAGAAACACCAAAGAATTTCCCTACTCAAATGGTGGCAAGTGTACCTGTATGAAATGGTCTCCTTCAAATGGTTGGTGAGCAGCTTTCCTCCTACATTTATTCTAGAAGTACACAGAGACTTATGAAATGTTCAGCGTTAATACGACTTATATGGCTAATGAGCAACTCACCTGCAAATGCCCTCTTTCATTTTTCTTCCCCTGCAATAAGGAACTATGTGTGTGAAGGAGAAGCCGCTGTCCACCACAATGCAACACAGCTCAGAGTTTTTCTCATGGAAGTATCGATGAGCACTCAATGATCCAGCTGTATAAAATAAAAAATAATAAATAAAAGAATTTACATCCAAGTTGGCTGCATCTTAGTACACTAAACTTACCATTAATCCTGAGGGCTGACTGGAACTGATATTCTTCGAATAAAATCTCATTCATGGATTCTTGAATTGAGGTGAAGTTGAAGTACGGTTCTGTTATCACAATGTTGGTATCAGCAAAGTCCACCTGCAAATGTGTTGCGTGCTCAATATCTCATACTGTACAATTATGAAGCAGATAATGTGATAGGTTTGTAATCATTTAAGTACCTTAAACATCTCCTTTCCAAACAGATGATCCCAGACTTTACGCTGCACATCCCAGTTCACAAGATAACCCTAATATAGATGCAGACGAGATCTGAAGTAAGACACAATACGATTTATATAGAATGCAGTTATAATTCATATCGATGCAATACCTTTTGAAACGGGAGGATATAGAAGAGTCCGGACGGGTCTTTGATTTCATCCAGCTGATTGGCAGTGAAAGTTTTCAACCTGGAGGTCTTCGAACGGAATTGGCTATTTGGGATAACACTAATGGGGGGGAAAATCGGTATGTAGCTCAACATAACTACCATATACTAGAATACGTTTTAAATAACAAGGAAATGCATAATAAAAACACTATACCTGACTTTCTCATGGCTGTAACCGATTTTGGCAAAGTACGCACCATTATCCAGTACGAGCGTTGTCATTTTTACATCTCAGTTATTCAAACGTACTGGTTTAAATCACAAGATGAGATAGTCAATTGCATTAAGGTACAAATTATTAATCAAACTGCATTTAACTGAGTGATCTAAATAAACATTGAATCAGCTCAATGATCATGCCGCTCTATGGGCGTCTTATTCTATATTTCAGATACTAGAGATCTAAAAACACTGAACGCGTACTGCCCCCTACTGTATGGGAGTTTATTTGTGTGCGAGCACATCATAAAAAAAATGACAACATTGTAAATTTAACATTTATTGTACCTTTTGGGGGAAATAGAATTCATCTCTAAAATACTTCAGATCACCATAATTACATACAATTATACACAACAGACGACACAAATAAAGAGAAGGTCACAATCGAAGACTAATAAAGCACAGCAGCATCCAAGCTCCCTCGTTAGATTCATTTCATCAGTTATTTGAAATGCTCCAGTTAATTTTTTTTCTTGGCACAGTTCCCAGTACATTTTGCAGGTCCTCTAAAAAGACAAGTCGATCAGTGGAGCCGCGTTCTCAGTATTTTCCTTCTTGTCCTCTGGACTCCACTTTATAAGAGGCGAACTCAGGTCAATTAACTGGGGGATGAATTAATAATTACAAATGAATATGTCATTTAAATAAACAGTATACATACATGAATAACGCAAGCAATATAAGAATTTACACTACAGTTCAAAAGCTTGGTATCTGAGGGGGCTTAGTTTAAGCCAGGATTAGGCCTTAGTTCAATTAGGACATTTGAGTAGCTTTTATAAACATGCCTAAAGAAAAAACATTACAGGTGTGCATCTTGAGACAAAAAAAAAAAATGGCACTGACATATTTAAAGATATATCAGTTGCTTTGCAACACGCATTTTAGTCTGGGACTCGAATTAAGCCTCGTCTGTGAAACCAGGGGATTCAGTTTTATTTTTACACTTTAATTCAGCATTGACAAATTAGATTGATTAAAGCAGCAGTAAAGAAATGCATAATGTTCTATTTCAAATAAATGCTGCCATTTAGAACTTTCTATTCATCAAAGAATCCTGCAAAAAATTGATTGTGGGTTCCACCAAATTTGTTTTCAACATTGATAAGATGATCTTATCGACATTGATCTTATCGACCCCAAACTTTTGAACGATACAGTGTATATGAAATGTCCTCTCACCTGTCCTCCCCAGGGCTTTTCAGAGGAGGTTTTGATCAGGTCTGGGGTGTTGGAGAGATCAATTAGCAGCTTCTCTGACAGCTGAAGTGTTTCAGATGCTAGAGGTGCAGGTGCATCCACAAGCAAAACCTACAATTGCAACATTTTCAGATCTGTTTAAGTTTTTCTAGCAAATTTGATCTAAAAATCGATTCAAACTGAGTTTATTTTACCTCTTTAACATCCTTTTTCTCCTTGTTCATGAGCAGGTTGTGTTTTTGGCTGTCGACTGTGTTTGGAAGTGTTGGAGGTTTCATGTCGACCTGAGGAGGCTCTGGATCACATGTCGAAGGCTCAGAGGGATTCTCCACAGCTGCTGGCTCACAGGCAGGAGGTCCTTCAGGCTCATCCTCCAAATTAAAGACCAGGGAGCAGGGCTGGAGGTCAGCTGGAGGGCAGGTCTCCTCATTTGACACTGAGGTTTGCTTATCTTCCTGCTTCTCAGTTTCCTTCATGTGGTCTGGGCTGCATAGATAGACAGTTTGATTTCTACTTATACAGAGAATGAGACAAGCTATAGATTAACTGAGATCAACTGAAGTATCTTAGAAGCCCATAAAGTAGCACCTTGGATGAGTGGCCACTTGGCTGGAGGTCGATGAGCGCTCCGTGAGCTGGGAAGGTTTACTCAGGCGTGACACGCTCTTGGGTGTGAGAGCAGGGATGCCAGAGATACGACGGTTGACTGGGGTGGGAAGAGCCGAGGGTCTCCGCAGTTTACTGCCCATAGCCGAGGGCGTCAGGAGGCCCGCAAGATGATCAGGAATACTACCAAAACATGTATCAGAGTTAAGAGAATCCTTTAAAAGAAATGGAATGATGTTCTGAGAAAATATTACTATATTACCTATCCACACTGCAAGCAGATAATAATTTCTTTGGCTTCATGATACGAGGAACGTCAGGCGAAGAGGAAACTATAAAAATCAATAGAAGTTAACATGACTGAATGCAAAAATGTTAAATCCCACAAAAAAACATGTTTCACAGGGCACATTTCACCTCAAAATCCCCCCCAAAAAATTTGGAAATTATATTCAACATAAAAATAACTCTCTGTAGGACCATTAAGATTTTTTTGCATTGTGAGATTATTTTCTTAAAATAAAATACACTTTTTTTTTGTTGCAAATTCTCATTGTAATAGATACTTTAAATACAATATTTTAGTAAGGTAATACGTATTAAATTAAATTAAATATAGAAATTATAAACAAAAATATTTATGTGTGCAAAAATAATATTTTAATATGAAAAAAAAAAGTCACTGTAAACATATATTGGGTATTTGTACAGCATTTTATTCTTTATTTTTCTCAAAATACTTTATTTTTCTTTAAAATGATTTCCTCCTCAAAAATGATTACGGTTAAGAGAATTTGTGGATAAAATGTCTTAAATGGTCAAGAAAACAATTTCAAGCAAAAAATCTTGATGGTCCAAAAAAAAAGCTTAATTTTCCATATTTTAGTGTGAAGTGCTCTTGACACAGGTTGAGTGAGATTCATCCTAACAGTTCCTATACATTAACACGATTATGTTTTTCCTCACCCTCGGATTTGTGAACTCCCTTCAGGTAGTTAGTGGGTGTTGGCACCACTGGGACCTTGAGTTTAGGGTTTCCCCGTAGAGCACTTCCAATCTTAGCATTAGATGCAGAGATGCTGGAAGTGGTGGTCTTTTCAGCAGTAGTCTTTGCTGGGGTATGAAACTGTGGAGGTGGGAATGGGTCCGTTTTCTTAACGGGCGTAGCTTTGACAGGCCTGGGGAGAAGTTCAGATGCTCTCCTCCCCTGTGTAGAGATGGAGGTCCGTCTGCTGACGGGGGGCTCTGGGTTTCTGGTAACAACAGAGGATTTGCGGCTAGAACTGGGCAACCTGCTCATACTGCTGTGTGAACGAGCACCGATGCTGTTAGTGCTGGAGTTCAAGGATGAATTGAGTTTGGCTGGTGAGAGAAGGAGTTGATATATGTAAATAACCAGCAGATGGCAGTAGATACATAAGTTGCATTAAGGTGCATCACTTGATCACAATGAAATCAAATTCAACCACATTTTCTTTTCAAAACTACATATTCATAGGCTTGTAAACAATTAAATCATAAGAAAATGAACAAATAAATCATTTTGAATGCCTCACATGGATTTAAGCATCACAGCATTATAATGTAAAGCATGAAAAATTGACACTCATTTTAAAATTTGCTAAAGATCATTATAACCTATTGAATTATTAAAAACTATAAGTAAGCATTAGATGATGGCAAAGGTCACCTTTGCTTCCTGGGGAGATAGTTAGACTAGAGTTGATGCTGGACACAGAAGACGACGAGGACGAGGTGTTTCTCCTCCTGTCCACAACCCTAGAGCTCTGAAGTGAAGGAGCTTTAAGAGCAGATGGAGCTCGCATTTCTGTCTGAAGGATATTGAAAAATGTTTAAATACATAAGTATATTTTATTCTGCATTGTCGAACAATTACCTAAATCGTGCATCCTCCAATATTAGTGGTAAATTGCACTAAATTACAAAACAAGCCTATTGTGCATTTTAAAAACAATGTACACTGCTGTTTAAAAGTCTGGTGAAAAGATATGCTTAAAGATATTAATACTTCTATTCAGAAAGGACGCATTCAGTTTTATCAAAAGTGACAGTAAAGATTTCCATTTCAAATAAATGCTGTTCTTTTGAAATAACTATCAAAGAGTCCTGAAAAAAAGTGTATCACTGTATCCACATAAATATTAAAGAGGTCATATAATGCTTTTTAATGGTTTCCTTTTCCTTTAGTGTGTAATGTATCGGTTTGTGCATGTATACGATCTGCAAAGTTACAAATGGCGCTTTTCCACTGCATGGTACGGCTCGGTACGTCTCACCTTTGGAGGGTTTTCCACTGTCAAAAGTACCTAGTACTTTTTTTAGTACCACCTTGGTTGAGGTTCCAAGCGAGTCGTACCGATACTAAAATGTGACGTGTAAACACTGCAAAACTAACACTGATTGGTCAGAGAGAATCGTCACTACCAGCGTCATTGGATTTGGTGCAACCTCAGCCTCGATCCAAGTTTAGATATTACTACCTCAAACGTACACAACGTAAAATATTGCCGCAAAGAGAGAAGACGAGGCTTCAGTGAATTGTAATCTTGTCACCATGTCACGGAGACGCTGATGCGAAAGCAAAACCACTTTTGCTTTCAGAGGTTAAGATTTATTTCTAAGATCTATTTCTGTTCCTGAGCAGTATAACCCAAAAGTTTGCTTGTGCATAGCGCTTTTTACAGAGGACTGCTTCCTGAACCTAGGAGAGCACAACACAGGCTATATACAAAGACTACTTACCACTGTTAAACATTCTGATCAAGTCATGCTTGCAAAGTTGGTAAAGTACGGTCAAAATGAAGACATTATTATCAACTGCGTGTTTACAAATGGTTTAGATTGAAGCTGAAGCTTGTGATTATGGTGAGGGGCGTTACATATCTGACACACGCTTGAGGTGTTCAGCCAATCACAAGGCACTGGGTCAGCTGGCCAATCAGAGCACTGAGCTTTCCGGAAGGAGAGGGTTTGTAGAAATCAGCTTTGTATTTTTTATCAAATAAATGCAGCCTTGTTGAGCATAACAGACTTCTATCAAAAATAATAATAAAATCTTACTAACCCCTGACATTTAAACAGTGATGTATGATCATTATCAACAATTGTTGAAGTACATTTACATTTTTTTACATTTATTCATTTAGCTGACGCTTTTATACAAAGCGACTTACAATTGCTATATATGTCAGAGGTCGCACGCCTCTGGAGCAACTAGGGGTTAAGTGTCTTGCTCAGGGACACATTGGTGTCTCACAGTGGATTCGAACCCGGGTCTCTCACACCAAAGGCATGTGTCTTATCCATTGCGCCACCACCACCCCTATAGACATTTGGTGCGTGTGCTTGGCTGAGGAGCCACTGGTGCGAAGCTACCATCTGCGGGATTATGACTGAACGCCTCTAAGTCAGAATCCCGCCTAGAAGGAACGATACCGCAGCGCCGCGGGACTTTGATTGGCCCCGGATAGCCGGCCCCCGGGCCGGCGAGGAAGGCCGTCCGTGACCGGAACCGGGGGGCGGCCGAAAGAGCGTCGCCCCTCTCCCCCTTATCGCACCTCAAGTTTGTGGAGAACCCGGTGCTAAATGACTCGTAGACGACCTGATACTGCAGTACTGCAGTATAAAACAACATACAACAACGACAGGTCCTTTTACCTTGTTCCGGGCTGGAATGCTGCTTCTTCCTTGCAAACTAGTGTTAAAAGAGGAATCGCTGACATCAGAAGCAACACTGGTGGTATCAGAGAGAAGGTCTTCAGAAGAACCAGCTATACTTGTGTTTCTACTGCTAGGACTGCGCTTCAGCCCAAAATTACCCTGAAAGACATTGAAACACTAAAAATAAATCTCATGTGTCAAACTGTAATGGTGTATAAATAAATGGAGAGAAGTATTAATACTTTGCTGGGAGGAGGAAGCCTAGTTTTAGTGGCTGCTGGCAGTTTTGTGCTGGAGGAAAGTCGTGAGTTCCTTTGTGCTGTGGGTTTGCTGGGTAACACCCCACTACTAGCCACAAGGGCTTTGCCTCTAGAAGGCATCTTAGGCTGCGTCACAACAGTCCTGACTGGACTCGACGTACTGAGACGTGGCTTGCCAAACCTGGCCATCCCGTTAGACTTCAGCATTTGCTTCTGGATGGCGGGTGGAAGCTGCTTCATCGGGCTGTCCTGCACAAGAAAGGTCTCTCTTTTGATGGGACTCAAAACAACAGCTGGCTTGATGAACATACTCAGTTTGGCTGTTGTGTCCTCCTCGAACGCCTCAGCTTGGCACGAGGACACTGCGCTGCTCTCGGCTGAAGAGTCAGTGATGGTTTGCTCGAGGTGGCTGGCGACCAGATGAGCTTCTTTGCAGATTTCATCAAACTTCTCTCCTGTGAGGGGGCTCCAGCTGGGCTGTTCTCCCAGAGACGGGCCGCTGCTCACACTGTCCTTCATGTGAATCTCCACTCCATGAGAAATGCATTTCTCTTTATGACCAACCGGACCCACGAAGACCTCATCCTCAACATCATAATCTCCTTTAGAGCTATGAGAGAACATTTCCATAGGACATACATCATCATAAAATGTTAAAACCACATTATAATTCATATTGTATAGCACACATTAAAATTGTAATGGCTATGGGAGTTAAAATGGGTTTTTTTTGTATTAATACTATAATAGTATTTATTCATTTTGTTGAAATAGCTTTTATTTTTATATTTTCACTTTTTTAATGTAAGGTCAAGTTTGAGTCATTTTGTTATGTACTTATGTCATTTTTATTAGATTATCTTTTATTATTTAACTTTCCTCCCCCCCCCCCAGTTTTTATTCTAACTTTCATTTTTTAAGTTTAATTTTGTTCTCTAGTATTTATATTTTATTTTATGTCACAAATAACAAATTATTTTTAATAGTTTTAGTTAACAATAACAACACTGCCTTAAACAAATTAAACATTGAAAACAAACCTCGCAGGAGACAATGAAACATCAAAGTCAAATTTCTCCTCAGCCAGTGAAACAAAATCTAGAAGTAAAAAACACACAGTTTTAACCACTGATAAAATTATGTTAAAATATATGTTTAAACATGCCAAATCAGTGTTTATTTTCTTTAGCTTGTTATACTACACTTACAAAAAAGTACAAATACTGTGGTGTTTCTGGCATGTACCAATTTAATGTTTTTTTTTTGGCTAGTACCACTACAGTACTTTTTTGTAAGTTTAGTTTAGACATATAGTGATCAGATAAAACGTCATTACCACTGTGAGCCATTGATGCCATCTTCAGCCAGGAAGGAAAACAAATGGAGGCCACAGTCCTGCTAACATCAGTTTACAGTTAATGTGGTTCCCCTTTTTGATTACAACACGTTTGAAACACCAAAAAGTACATTTTAACCCAAATGCAGTTTAAAATACTCGAAATAAAACGAACGGTACTCAATAAAACGAGCACTTTATCTTATAACTAACCAAATACATAAACATAATAGAAGTCGTGGAAGCTCATGGATTCATTCGGTTTAATCAACGATGCTATTCTAATTTAATCTTAAAAACAGATGATAAACATTTACTACAGCCAAAATACTTACTGTTCGCTTGCAGTACAGGGGTTATATTTATTAATCTTAGTGTTGTTGTCTGTTCACAAAAAATAACTGGCGATCTGTTTCCACATTTCAAATTTCGTGGCCAGTGGCCAGTCTGATTTCGAAGATCACGTGACAGGAATCCTGTGACAGGATTGGTGGAGCAAGTTTCCGGAACCCAGCAGTCGTCATGTTGACGTTGAGCAATGCGCAGAACAAAATCTAATGACTACTTAAAGTGATGTTCCAAACCTGTATGGGTGTTCTTTCTGTTGAACACACCTTAATATTTCTTGTTTTGTGTTCAACAGAACAAAGAAACTCATACAGGTTTATTAAGATATAGGCCTACTCATTAAGATGACAGAATTTACATTTTTGGGTGAACCCTTTAATTGAAAATGTGTATGACCATGATTATGCTATTATGTTTTTACTTGAATAACTTGAATAAGTCACTAAAAAACATAATGCTTAAGAAATTAGTAGTTCATGTATATTTAAATATGAATATATGAAGCAATTACATTTCTAATTTAGTTTAATGCACATTAATACTATTATATAATGTCATGATGCTCATATAAATGTGGAGTGTGTATTCTATAACCAATATCCAAATTAAAACCAATGATTAGGTTAAGCTAAATATGAATATTTTATTGGCAAAAACCATACACATACTTAAAGACTTCCAAATGTAAATTAAACCACAATAACCATTTACATTTACAAAATTATATTCCATAAACAGATGGAAAATATTCATTCCCAAAATGTGAATGAAACTACAGTGAAATAACAAAATTAACCCATAAATTCTCTCCAATTCTTTCCTATTTGCTTGTACTACTCTTATATTGTTTACACTTCTGTAACAAATCCTAAACCACATTCTGCTGAAACCATATTCATGTCCCCACATATTACCATCACAATATTTCATACAACAGGATCTTGACTGAACCTCATAATTGTGTACTGTGCTTGAGCCCTCGTCTGTAGTTTAAGGAGGTGGAGTGGATCAAAGCTGATAAAAACACTTTAAACAGAAAATACACTGTTACATTTTAGCGTGGCCTCCCTGAACTACCACATGTCCTTTCTTCATTTTTATTTGGTCAACTAAAGAAAGAAAGAATTTCATTCCCTTAATAACACCTTGGATGTGTCATTTTTGTGAGTACAGTTACTTTTCATGAAATAAGAGTCTCAAAATCAACATCTTTAAAGGTAAGGTAGGCAATTTTTTTCATAAACACTTTTTGTTACTCTCTTTACATCCTGATAGCAATCAATAATAGAAGTGGCCTAAATATATATTTTTTTACATATATAAGTGGAAGTCTCAGGACCAAAAAATTGGTCCGACTGCAATGATACAATGTCCTACTTGCCTGTCAACATATGTATTTACATACCTCCACGCACCTGCTCGCACAGACATCACACGTCATCAGCCTGTTCCGTAAGGCTATGCAGAGTTGTAAACAGACAGCCACCGAGCACCACAAACAAACAGCCGCCGCCTTTTACAGTTCCTTCTGAACCAAAACAACGAGCTTGTACTGCTCACGCCATCCCGTAACCATAATTACAAGATGGCAACCCGTGACGTTCTACCCGGAGCTGTTTGATAAGTCATCAACACTATCAGCGCAGACATGAATCTGCAGCAGTTAGGTGGTACAAGCGTTCATTATTATTGTAATGTTGTGTGCTTTGAGACACAAGTCTCTCGTGACACTTTGCAGACTCTGCTCTGGCTGTTTTGAAAAACACTCTGAAGGGAGGGTGGGATGTAATGCTTTCAAAGCTAGCTTGCTATTGCTAGCCTCTCCGAAATTGCCTACCCTACCTTTAACTGTCCTGCAGTACCCCTTAACATTTTTTTGAGGGATTGCATCTTTTCCCATTTAATTTTCATCTTCTAGCTTTCTAAAAATCAAAATCAAAACCTATTTAGAGGCAAATAGTGCACCTTCAAAAAGTTTTTGTGCTCACAATTAAACAGAGCAGCAACTACATGTGAATCTTTTTTTGTCCAAAAACGTCTCAAAATGGTTTAACTATATGAACAGCCACATCATTTATCAAAATTTATAAGTGAACAAAATATAAAAGGGAAAGAATTTGAACAATTGAGCAACACTTCATTCCCAAACCGTACACTTTCCATGTGTGCAGGTAAATAAAAAACAAAGAACGAAACAACCCCCCTATGAAATTAAAAACAAAACAAAAAAAAACAAGTTTTGCTACTTTTCCAGTTCACTATCAGAGGCCCAGAAGCCCTGACCTTGTCCTTAATGTGCCCTTGGTTGTTGGCGTGGTCTGACGTAGGTGGTAGTGGATTAGAGAGAGGTCTCCAGGCTGTGAAGGGGGCTTCCAGGAGTTGGAGGAAGGACAGTTTTTGCTAGATCTTTGTGGTGATGGTAGCCCCTGTTGTCGGTTGCATTATTGTTCTGATTAGGGGAGGATAAAACTAGAGGCAGTGGGGAAGGAACCGTGTTGCGTTTAGTAGGTGCGTCCTCCTCAGGGTCGGTGTCATCGATGAGGGGGATGGACGGCTCTGAATCCTCGATACGGAACTCTGGGTGGCTCATGAAGTTGTGAATGGAGCTGCGAGACTCCGGCGTCTCCAGGCCGTCGTAAGGGGACATGGTATCCCGGAAAGCATTAACAACACGGATCTGAAGAAAAAGCACCAAAACCCAATGGAAATCAGAGGTCAGTGAACTCAGAGAGCGAAACAACATAACCCTTCACCACCACCAACAACATCCCCAATTGGGCATTTCTTTAACCAATGACACTTTCTGCACTGCAGATTTAAAATATCAATTTAATGTTTGAGGTGGGTACGATTTTTTTCATATTTTTGAAAGAAGTCTCTTATTCTCACCAAGGCTGCATTTATTTGATCAAAAATACAATAAAAAAAAAAACTGATTTCTTCTATTTTAAAATGCAATTTATTCCTGTGATGCAAAGATGAATTTTCAGCATCATTACTCCAGTCTTCAGTGTCACATGATCATTCAGAAATTATTATAATATGCTGATTTTGGTGTTCAATAATCATTTTTATTATAAGCTATTTTTTAAGGATTCTTTAATGAATAAAAAAATCAATCAATTATTTGTCAACTAACCATGTCAAACAGTACACATATATTAGAGAAGTATTATTTAAATTAAATTCCACTACAGTGTCATTTATACCACACTGAATCAAATCAAAATTATGTATTGTTTTAATATCCTTCTGTGATGGATTACATTTTAAGTCTCAGGTGTCCCCAGAATGTGTCTGTGAATTTTTTAGCTCAAAATAGCCCACAGATCATTTACCATGTGGTAAATACCCATTTTTAAGTGGAAGCAAAAACATTATGTTTTCGTGCATGTATCTTTAAATGCAAATGAGTTGCTGCTTCCCATCCAGAATAGCACTGTGCCTTTCCAGCTCATGCCTTGGATACTCTGACAAAAACTAACAAAACATCTGTTTGGTTTTGATTATACTCTCACGCTTCGTCATCATGAAAGTTCATTATTTGCATGCGTTTTAAAGCCATATCAGTTTAAACCTTTGATATATAGTTTTCTGAGCGCACAGAAAGCTGGCTGTCAGACAGCAAGTCGAATGAGTATTAAACGAATTCCTCTTTCGCGTCTCATTGCGCTTAAAATAACAAATACACACAAGGTTATGTCTGTGAACCTAAAAAGCAGGGAGAGAAATCGCATGTGTATATTAGAACTGTGTATTAAAGTGAAAGCAGCGTAATAAACAGAATATCTACTGCTATATACAGTATGATGTTAATATGAATCAACAACAAAAGAAAAACAGAAAATCACTCACTGCTCTTGATTGAATAACTTTAGTAGCTTTAATAAGAATATATTTCTTACTTAAATGCTGCTGTTAAATGCTCTGGCAAGGAGATAAACATGGCGGACTGTGTACAGCTCACTCAGGGAGCTAAGGAGCTAAGCTAATAGGGCAGATTCAGTGCCAGTTGTGGGCGGGGCCTGTTCCAATGTGAAGTCACATTGGAGTACATTCCTGGGGTGCGTTTCCTAAAAGCATCGTTAGCCAACTATGTTCACAAGTTCCGTCGTTATCAGCATAGTTCAACGAGTCAGTGTTTCCCAAAACCATCATTCTAACGAACATTCACAAACAGCATCGCAAAGTTGTGTAGTTGGAACGACAGCTCTCGACCTTTGGTTAGAAGCATAGTTTCTAGTTTGCATGACATGTGGACTTAATAAATCCTTATCTTGAGCAAAATATGCAAGCTGACATTCAGTACAACCTGTGTCTTTTATTTAGAATACATACAAATGTCATTTACGTCTTTTAGTTTGTCAAGAGATTTTAAAGCACCGTTTTTGAAGAGTGCGCATGTGCGAACGTGCTCTACTATGTAAGAACGAGCCTATGATTGGAGTAACAAATGGAGTGGATGGATTTTACCACAATAGGGTGGTTGTGTACACACACTGCGGACACATAATTATGTTCAAAAAATATATTTTTGCATAACAGGTTAAACATTTTTGGAATAAAATGGAAAATTCCTTTGTCTTGCTAAGGCTAATTTCATAGCTAGCATTTTATTCATGTTAAATACACAAATATTTTCATATTTTATACATAATTTGTAAACAATTACAGCTTGATTGGCAATGACAAACAATTAATATATTCTGCTCACAATCTCTCACTGACACTGTTGTGTTTGTCTGGTTGAAATTGTGAATTTTGTGTAATTTTTGAAAAAATAATTTTCACAATATTTTTTTTCTCTTTTAGATTATAGGTCTTTAACATGTAATGATTTTTATGATGGATTTTATATTTTAAGATTGAGAATCTAGGACAGGGATAAAAACAAAATCTATGCATAGAAGGCATCTGAAAAGTAGCAGAAAGTATCAGTTTTGTGACCTTTGTGAATATATGTGACCTTTATATATTAAAAATAATGTTAGCTTTAATAAAAATGTAATACTGGGACATAAAAGTGCCTGAAGTTGAAGAAACATCCACATATTGATTAAAAAAACAACTAAAAAACAAAGGAGTGAAAACTTTATTCAGTACCTGTGTCTGAATTCTGTTGAGACCCCTACACCACAAAACCTGCCCCCTTCTCATCTCCATCTCAGCATGGTCGATTTCATCCATGTCTTCCATCTCCTCCAGCTCATCCTCAGGGATCTCCTCCTTCTGAGTGCCATGACCTGCTGTCATCAGGAACTTCAGGCGACTTGTGGGAATGGTGGTAACCAACTGTCAGAAGTCATAGGGGTTTTGGTGAGGAAAACTATACATTTCAACCAGTGCATCATATCAAAGTTCAGCAGGAGTTGTTGTATAGTAATTGATTGGTTGTTTTGTACATGTGTGGTTTCTTTAAGAAAAATTAAAACAAACAGACAAAAAAAGTCAGCAGGAGTTTAAATGCTCTAAAAGGCCTACCTGCCCCCAGAGAAGAGAGCCAAAACCGATGAAAACACACCACATCCACTGCTCAATAGAGAGACCTACACAGCTAAAAGGCTTCCCTCCAAACTGCACGATTACGATCTAAAAAACAAAACCGTGTTGGAATTCAGAACAACTGTTGATAATTGACGCAGGCTTTTAGAGATTAAAATGCAACGTACCTGGATTACAAAGGTCCCGAATACGATGGTGCAGAAGATCATGTTTTTGAAGATGCCCTCAAAAACGTTTCTCTCACCGTGGATCTTTCGAGCGTTGATCTCGTTGAAGAGCTGCATCATCACGAAGGTGTTGAAGACGATGGTGTAGTGCTCTGAAGGAGGAGCGTGAAGAGGAGCGTTCCTTCCGCTGTCAATGTCGAAGATCTGCTCACCTATGAGAAAGGTAAAGTCAGAGATATATTAGCCGGTTTACTCCGATTGGATGCTCTAAATATTTCGGGATGATGCTCACCGGCAAACAGCAGTGTGAAGATGATGGTTAGCTGATATACAGCATGTCCGAGGATGTTCTTCATCATGGTGCGGGAAATAAGGGGCTTGTTGCGGCCGTACGGTTTGCGCAACAGTAAAGCCTCATTAGGAGGCTCCGTCGCTAGAGCTAGTGACGCAAACGTGTCCATGATTAAATTAACCCACAGCATCTGTACAGCTTTGAGAGGGGAGTCCTGTATACAAAAAGCAAAAAGTTTAAGGGAAAGAATGAAGTGGTACAAGATAGATAGACAGAAGAAAGAAGAAGCAGTACTCTGACCTGTGTAATACAGGCTCCAGTGAACGCCACAATGACAGCCACCACGTTAACGGTCAGCTGAAACTGGAGGAACTTGGAGATACTGTCATAGACGTTCCTCCCCCACATCACTGCCTTCACAATGCTGCTAAAATTATCATCTGTCAGAATAATGTCTGATGCTTCTTTGGCCACATCTGTACCAGCAATGCCCTAAAAATGACACATTACTGTCAAAATGTATTCACTTACTCAACATTCATTCAATGTTCAACATGCATTCCTTTTCCAACTAAGTATGTTCATGCTATTTTTGCGATATTGCATTACAAATGAAAGTGACTTTGGTGCGAGTGGTTCTTCATGCATCGTTACACTATTGACAATGGATAAGGACCGTTATTTGCCCAAGAAATTTTAGTCTAATAGAATGTAATAATGCGACTGAATGTGGTTTAATGTGACCACACATTAAGATAAAAAAAAGATTAAATTAAATTAAATTAAATGTATTATATTTATTACTAACTTCCCTGGTGATTATCCTGGGGAATTTTCATTTGTGCTTATTTCGCCATAAGTAAACATTTTGTTCTCTTGAACACACGGGATGAAACACTGCTTCATTTGCTCATTATTTTTTGCAATATTCAGATTAAATTTGCAACATGGATTGAAACATAGTGAGATTTTTTCATTTGTCGTAACTTCAATACTCATTTGAAAGTGTTAGGTCTGTTACAGTGATGTGCTAATCAGTTGTTTAAAACTGAAAAATCATACCATCGCAAATCCAACATCAGCTTTTTTTAGCGCAGGACCATCATTGGTTCCGTCTCCAGTGACAGCAACTACTTGTCTCTGTTCAAGGACGGTGCTATCGATTATACCTTGAAGAAACAGCACAACATTTCAAATGCAGTCAGACTGTAATATGCACCACAAGTATTAGCAATAGTCCCGTTTTAAATTGATTACCTTTGACCAATGTATGCTTATCAGTTGGAGAAGATCTTGCAAGTACGCGCAGTTTGGGCCAGACCTTGTCCAGGCGCTCCTGCTCAATCTGAAAAGACGATGAGGCCTTTAATATCAACCTTTTATTTAAATGAAAAATGATCAAGAACTTTTTCTGACCACCTCACCTCTCCCAGCTCATTGCGTATCCGCCTGTTAAACTCTTTGCCTTCAATGCACAAGAAGTCGTCACCGGTATGGATAATGCCACACTTGGTTGCAATAGCTCGAGCGGTGTTAATGTTGTCTCCTGTGACCATGCGCACAGTGATACCTGCTCTCTGGCACTTCTTAATAGCATCGGGGACCTGTGGAGATTATACCACCCAGGGTTTAGGTGTTAACAAACACATGCTGACTCACAGTAATGAGCACTTCAGCTCGTCCTTGCTTTGTTTTCACTACCAAATGCACATTTTCCATGTATGAAAGTGGATGGAAGAGGATTAAGGGTCATGTGAGCAATTACCTCCGGTCGAACAGGATCCTCAATGCCCACCACACAAATGCAGGTGAGACCAGTCAGGATATCTGCCTCATCATCCCAATCAGGCTCTCCATCTGAAACAGGGAAGTCCCTGTAGGCGAGGCAGATGGTCCTCAAGCCCTCAGAGGCCATGGGCTCAATCACCTTTTTCACCATGTCATCCCGGTCTATGGGCTTGAAGACTCTGGCATCGCCATTGCTTGATAGGACTTTACAGCACCTGGGGAAATATAAAAGATTATAACTTGTAAGTTAATGATACAAGTACGTAGTCTCGCATTCAAAGCAATTAGTATTACTAAGCTTTCATTTGTAACATTATCATTTTCATTTGTATTAAATGTATTTGCAGTCATTTTTGATCAATTTATTGCATTCTAGGTAAATACAAGTGTTGATTTCTTTCAAAAACATAGAAATATCTAAAAACAGGAATCAGCAATATCTGTAATTTTTCATAAGGGTGAAACATTTCCCCAAGCATATCCAAGTTTTTGTCCCATATTTTTTCCATATGAATGGTGCTTTGTGCATCTATTGACAACAGACAATGGACCTTTTTTGGCAGTTAAATTTCACTAACATTTTGGTAATGTGACTGTGCCTTTAGTGTTTCCAAACTATTAAATGCTCCATCTCTTCCAGGAAAACTGGATCAAAATTAATGATGACTCACCCTGAACTATACAGATTTTTGTCCACTCAAATGCTGTATTGAGAATGTTTCTCCACCCTAATAATACCACCAGTAACCATCTAGCAAGTAGCAAATAATCTCAAAATCATTCTCATCTGAAATATTAAATGCGTACTTACTTTTTCAGGAGGATTTCTGATGCTCCTTTGCTGAACATACGGTAACTTCCATCTGAATTTTTGAGGATGGTACTCATGGATTTCCTGACTGAGTTAAATGTGTATACTTTGTACAGTTTTTCCTCAGGATATTCACAGCGAATGGCTTGGTAATCTTTCCGTAAATCAGTGGTAAACCCTAGCAAGGCACATTCAGTTTTGTTCCCAACTTGTCGTGGCAGACCACCCTCTTTCTCAGCAACCTAGACAGAAAAAAGGGATTTATAAAAATCATGAAACCAAGTCTAATCTAACAAAAAAAGAGCTTAAATCATTTAAATGATGACAAAAAAAGTTTTAACGTAGTGTGGTCCAAAAGTCTGAATCCACATTTATTTATCTTTAAATAAAAATATATATTTCTATAGACATGAATTAGAAATAAAGGTTATGACATAAAATGAAGAAATTAATTAAATATAGTATAATATACATAAAATGAAGAAGACATTTTTATATAATATATTATACTATATTATATTTTATCTATTATACTAACTTGTGACACTGATTATTTTACAGAAGCTTGTGGAGTTCACGCAGCTCATGTGTTGGTGCCATTAAATCAAAATGGGGCATAATTAAAGTCACTCAAATTTCTATACTAAGTGATAATATCATTTGTAATGAAAAAAAATATGCAAATTAGAGGCATTTTCTCCTGTGGTCACATTTTTTAGAACCCACTGTATATTTAAAAGTATGTTGATGACAGTTGCTGGTCTTTGAGGACTCTCTCACACAAACACACATTCGTGCAAAATATTGTTTCTTACCATTATTTTTGAAGTATACGCACAGTTAACACTGATGCCTGTGACGAGCAGATTCATGATGTTGCCAGGAATCATATCAGGTTCTGGGACCTTCCTGTAGTATCTGTCTCCAATATACACCTGAACCACTGTCATTCTGTTCATCGTAAGTGTGCCCGTTTTATCAGAGCAAATCGCAGTGGCGTTGCCCATCGTCTCGCAAGCGTCCAGATGTCTCACCAGATTGTTGTCCTTCATCATTTTCTACAGAGAATGACATAGATGACTTTACTACAGTATGTACCTTTTGTATGTATAAGTTTGTCATTAAAGTTCTGTAAACCACATACTTTCACAGAATAGGCCAATGAGATGGTGACGGCAAGGGGTAAACCCTCAGGCACGGCAACAACCAGCACAGTGACACCGATGATGAAGAACTTGACAAAGAACTGGATGTAGATGGGAGTGCATTCTTTGATCCACGGAAGCCCCTGGACCCAGAAAGTGTCCACCAAAAAGAACACGATAAGAATGATGACTGTGATGCCCGACATGAGGAGACCTGTCAAAAAAAAAGAAGAAAAAAACACGCACATGCACATCACCTCTATGAGTTGTGAAACAAGGCAACACATATAAATTGGACCAAAATGAATCGTAGTATCTAACAAATTTTAAGAAATCACAGATTTATGTTTTTTTTTTTACCTGCTTTCCCAATTTGTACAGCTAGTTTAGTAAGCTTCCCTTGAAGTACCGATTTCTCTTTCTTTGGCATCTTGTTTTTTTTCTGCTCTTCTTCTGTTCCATCATCACTGTTGAGGGGCTCCATCTCCACTGTGCCTCCATCCTTCTCTGAATGAGGCAGAAACCAAAAAGTTAAAGGTGCTCTAAGCGATGTCACACGTTTTTTTAGGTCTCGTTAAAAAACGCGGTCTCTGTAGACAGCCCAGGCTCCACAAACGGCAACAAAAACAAATTGGCCCAGCCTGGACCACGAAAGATAACAAACAATGTTCCAGCCAATAACCGACAAAAATGATTTGGGGACGGGATGAGGAGGAGGGAGGGTCGAGCTAGCCTCCGTTTTGTTTGACAATACTTCGAACGTCAACAAGAAGTGACGTCACCAAACATCGCTTAGAGTGCATGTATCGAACTGTTACTGAACTCAAATTATTTGTCATGTAACCTAAAAATGTGTCTTTTAAAATGAAGAGGTTTCATTGAAGTCAAAATGACTGAACCCGAATACATTGCGCTACGAAATACAAAATATACGAAATAGCTTCATAATGTAACTGCATGTTAACTTTTTACAGTGTTTATTAACTTTTCTATTTTAATATATTTAGGGCCCGAGCACCGATGGTGTGAAGACCCTATTGGAATTGCTCTGTTTATTTTAAAATGTAATTTATACCTGTAATGGCAAAGCTGAATTTTCTGCATAATTACTCCAGTCTTCAATGTCACATGATCTTTCCGAAATAATTCTAATATGCTGATTTGTTGCTCAAGAAACATTTCTCATTATTACCAAAAACAGTTGTTCTGCTTAATGCTTCTGTGGAAACTGTGACACATTGTTTACTGTGGAGATCTACAGTTTGTGTCTGCCTGCATGTGTTTGTATGTGGACAAGAGGAAAAAGTAGAGCTGTAAGGCCAAAGGCGTTAATCTTCTTACTGCTAATCATATCAATCTTCTTACTGCAAAAGAGCAACTATTGACTGAACAATGTCAGTGACTGCTACTTCCTGTAACTAATTTTCCTGTAGTGGTTCTCAACTGGTTTTGTCATGCAAAAGTGAAAATGTCCTTAATTTTTCCCCCCAAACCTGATTTTTCCCCCCAAACCTGTTCAGCGGAAATCCCGCCCTGATTCTAAAGATTTCATTGGTCATGTCAATCACTGTACTGATTGCCTACTAAACCAAACACTGATCCCTAAACCTAGCCGTCACTGTAACCTTAACCAATGAAATTAGCTGAAGGGCGGGAATTACGCTGAACTGGTTTGGGGGGGGGATCACGCTAAACATAAAACATTTATTAATATTATCACTGCATAGGCCCATCAAAATGACTTTGTGACAATGAGGTCATGTCATCTACCTAATTTGACTAGATTTATCCAAGTGGCAGATGAATTTGCACCAAAAAATACTGTCTCATTGGTTTGATTGATCAACAACCAAAGATATAAGAAGCAATGCCTGATTAAATGGTTAGTCACATTTTATCATTTGCATTTAGAAGTGTTTTTGTCAGTTGTCAAAATCTGCAACCCATCAGAACAGACTTGCGGCACATTTATGTCACGACCCACCAGCTGAAAACCACTGATCTAAAGGAAATGCTATGATCTACGACTACAGCATATGTGCTGATACACACCTTTCTTTTTATCTGTTGCATCTGGCTTTTTGTCTGTTGAAAAGTGACATGGATCAATCACATATTTGTGATATTTATAGATACAGACCATTTGGAGATGATGTGAGATTTTAGTCATGTATGTTTAAAATGATGCATCTACACAGTTCCTGGCCAAAATTACAAAAGAAATGCATTTCAAATTCTAAACTCGGTTAGAAAAGAATCGATACTTGAGGAATTATTTTGGAAATGCATTTCAGAAACTCATCTTGAGCAACGTACTTTTCTTTTTTTCTTTCTTCTCCTTCTTCTTCCTCTCTTTTTCTTTCTTTTTCTCCTCTTTCTCCCTCTTTTTCTCCTCCTTCTCCCTCTTTTTCCTCTCTTTCTCCTCATCGTCATCATCATCATCGTCATCATCTCCGCCTCCGAGCAGAGTGAAGATGATCCCCGTCTGAGAGTTCACCCCCACTGCAATGACCAGCATTTTTCCAGAGCCCTCCATCACATGCGTGCCTGAGCAAACAGGATAAAAATGAACATGTAAATAGGGATGTGAGTATTGCAATGGCCTTTTGAATTTTACGATTATTGTCACTCCAAGAAAAGCAAAGGAAAAACCTGAAAGAAGCATGGGGTCTTTGTCCAGAGTTTTTTTGACATGGTCTGACTCTCCAGTGAGGGAGCTCTCATCAATTTTCAGATCGTTGCCTTGGATTAGTACACCGTCAGCAGGAAGGAGGTCACCTGCAAGCACAAAGGACAGATGGTGTCGTCTGAGACACAATAGACAGATGTTTGCAAGCCAAAAGAGAGGTTTTAATCGAGCAAGACCGATGCAAACCAAAACGCAAGAACAAAAAACAGACTAATGCAAGAAACCTGTATTTTATTTTTAAAGGAATAAATAGTTCATCCAGAAAAGATGATTTTGTCATCCTCGTGTTGTTCCAAACCAGTATGCAGCTTGTTTCCCCTTCATACAGCTCTTTTCATTCAATGACAATTTAAAGAACCACAACACCAGTTCACATGACTCCCATTTACTGATAATATTGACTTCCCTTGAACCTTTCATCTAGCACTTTCACATGCAAAAAAAAAACAAAACAAGTGTCCTTTTTTTAAAGCTTGACAGATATGGTCACCATAAACTATCACTCTATGGCTAGAGCTGTATACATATTCTTCAAAAATTCCATCTAACAGCATAAAAAATATGTCAGACTATATTAAAAACAGTTTTGAATCAGAAGGGAGACCATCATTTTACCATATTTTACTTGCGCGATGTCTCCAACCACAATCTCGGACACAGGAATCTGAATGACTTGACCGCCTCGAAGCACAGTAAACTTCTGTTCTTGTTCGATGCGGCTCTGCAGTCCTCGGAATTGTTTTTCTTTGCTCCAGTCGTTGAATGCCGTGACAAGAACCACACAAACGACGGACAAGAGGATGGCAGCACCCTCAATCCAGCCCGCATCTGCCTCCCCCTCGTCCTCAGCTCCTCCAGCCGCCCTACCACAGTCTACACCAATGTGAAAGTAACTGTAAGAAATAGCTACAATGGCAACTTGTGTATATAAGTCTTAGATTTTAAGACTAGATATATGTTAAATGCACACTACCTTTCGAATTTTTCTTTTTTTTCCTTTTATTCAGCAATTAAATTCAGTTGTGACAGTTCAGCAGTGACTTTTATAATGTTACAAAAGATTTCTAGTTCAAATAAATGCTGTTTCTCTTTTACTTTCTATTCATCAAAAATGTATCACTGTTTCCACAAAAATAATAAGCAGCACAACTGTATTTTATCATTGATAATAATAAAGCAATTCAGCATATCAGAATGATTTCTGAAGGATCATGTGACACTGAAGACTAGAGCAATAATGCTGAAAATTCAGCTTTGTATCACAGGAATTATTTAAAATAGAAAACAGCTATGTTAAATTGTAATAATATTTCACAATATTACAGTTTTTACTGTATATTTTATCCAATAAATGCAGATGATTAGTGTATATAAGTCTGAAGTGTTAATTTAGGAGAATTTCAGGTACTTTAGTTGCATGTGCAGCATAAGCAGGGTCCAAATTTAACATTGAGAGACTGACTCATCTTGAATATGATGCTGCAACTGACCCATTGACCCATGTTTTTTCAAATAAAAATAATACAACATACTTGGGGCCAGCGCAAACCGTCTTTTGGCATTAAAAAACTACTGTCTGGATTTACTAAATACCCGCAGTGAAAAATCAGCGATGAAAGGGCATGGACACAGTAATTTTTACTCCTGACCTTATTGCATATGCATTTGTAGGACTTTCCTTTTCATCCGCAATATTTATGGGAGGAGAGTATTTAAATGGATCATGCAACATGATTTACTAAGGTTTGTGGTAATCAATTCACTGGTATTTGCAAGATTATTTAAAGCCACAAAAAAGCATGTCTTAACCCATTCTTTGCCTGTGTTGTCAGTAGATCACACACACCCGATTATCATCAGCTCTGTTTGTTTGCGACCTTATGCAAATTTGTCTGTGTCAGTAAATAGCATGCAGAACTTTCCACTCCCATTGGTGCTTTTACAGGATTGCAGTCTCACGTTAAAGGGATAGTTCACTTTGAAATTAATTTTTGGTATGTTTTAGCTTACCTCAAGGGCATCCAAGATGTAGGTGTCTTTTTTTCCGCAGTAGTTTCAATTTTTATATTTTTAGGTCAAACCGTTCTTGTCTGACAGTCATATAATGCAGGTCTATGGTCATTATCTCAAAACACAAGCACAGAGTCCAAATTAAAACAATTCCCCGTCGTCCAAATTAAACAATTCCCCATCGTAAGTACACATTGATGGCCTAAGACACGAAACGAGCGGTTTGTGTGAGAAAACGAACAGTATTTATATCGTTTTTACCTTTTATACGCAGCCATGTCGAAGTGATCTGATCTGACGTGTACGCAGACTGGTGCATAGATATATACACTAGATGTCGCCTTTAAGACATTCGTTCCAATGAACTGCCGTAGACAAGGCGACATCTAGTGTGTATATATCTATGCACCAGTCTGCGTACACGTCAGATCAGATCACTTCGACATGGCTGCGTATAAAAGGTAAAAACGATATAAATACTGTTCGTTTTCTCACACAAACCGCTCGTTTCGTGTCTTAGGCCATCAATATGTACTTACGATGGGGAATTGTTTAATTTGGACGATGGCGAATTGTTTTAATTTGGACTCTGTGCTTGTGTTTTGAGATAATGACCATAGACCTGCATTATATGACTGTCAGACAAGAACGGTTTGACCTAAAAATATAAAAATTGAAACTACTGCGGAAAAAAAGACACCTACATCTTGGATGCCCTTGAGGTAAGCTAAAACATACCAAAAATTTATTTCAAAGTGAACTATCCCTTTAAACTGGCCCATGGAAGGCAATTTCATAGATGGCAAAATGTCAGTTTTGCACCTTGTTTATAAGTAAAGGATGCCCTGCTGAAAATCCGGCATTGCTGTTAATCAATAAAAGGTGTGTTTTGCATGATGGTACCAGAATGGGAAACGGTAATGGGGGTGGACTAGCTACACCAGCTCAGTTTTGATTGAGAACCGCATGACTATTTTGGTTCACTAGCTATATCAGCACTATGGAATTTATGGAATTTATGCTGGATTTTTCAACAGGGTTTGCAGGACTTTACTGCTAAATGCAGAGCAGGGCTCAGATAAAAGTATTTTTTTAAATATTTTTTGCTAAAACCAGAAGCCCTGGGTGAGCTGAATGCATAATAGCACTACGTCACCTTCAGGCCATGTTACAATTTCAAATTCATTGTTATTCCAGAGTACCACTGAGCAAGAGATACAGAGGCATATTACTCATTGCAAGCTTAAAAGCCCAACGATACTCACATTCTCTCTCGCCATCAGGAGGTTTATAGAAGGAAAGGCCTAAGGATATTATGGCTGCAACTTCCAAAATAATTAGAGTCACATCCTGCAATGCTTCCCACACCAACTGAAGGAATGTTTTGGGCTTTTTAGGTGGTATAAAATTCTTTCCAAATTCTTCTTTTCTTCTTGCAATGTCATCAGAATTACCACTTAATCCTAGACAAAGAGAAAGAGCAGGGTAAAATTACTTATGCATTACTATTACAGAAAACATTAAGGTATAGATAATAAAAATGTTGTGCAATAAAACTGGATTTTAAGGGCAAATAACCACAACAAATATTGTATTTATAATATTGTATTAAAACAATTTCTTTTATCTAACAAGGTTATGGTTCTGATTGTAAAAATATTATACCGCCATTACAGTCAAAGAGGATTTTCTAATTGCATAATTTAACACCCCTGCATTGTTCAAAGATGAAGAGATTTCTGAAAGGTTTTTTAGTAAGATAATGTTTGGATTAGATTTGACTTTTAGATGACCTAAACATCTTTAAATCACACCTTATGGGGTATCTATGGCTACATTCACACTGTCAGTCCAAATCAGATTTTTGTGAATCTGATCTAAAATGATCGACTGTCCACATTGTGTATTGCACCTGTTCAGATCCGAATTTTGTCCTATGCCACTCTTTCATTTTCCAGAATATCTGCATCGGTTTCTATGGAAATGGCCTTGTCCTAAATGGCACACTTCATATGCACTTTCGGTCTTATGGACCTACAATGGCTGCCGTGTGCACGTGCGCATGTCCATTAAGTCCATGAGAACATAGGGTGTCCCATTTGTCATTTTAGGTTTCAAAAGAGTGCGAGCGCCCCCTTTGCAGTTGATAGGCACCCTTGATGCCCACTTTTGCAGAGACTTGTAAGAAGACTGCGAGCGTTTAAGGTGCCATTTTGGACAGGGCCAATGATGTTGCGTTGGTAGGTATACGCCAAAACACAACAACAACCGCAACATGGAGGGGTTTGCAATACAAATGTTGTCTTATTTACAAAATGACAATGTGTAGACGCCACGCTGGACTACTGTGTCTTATGAGGCAGTGGGAGAAACGTACAAGGCTGGTATGCGTGCCTTTATTCCAAAAAATGTATGTGGACTGAGTCTGAATAAGGCTGAGGTTAATATGTACTGAGTTTGCAATTGTAAATCATTTTGTAAAATGACAGTGACAGATGGATCAAGTTGAGTGAACAAGTCAATCCTCAAACTTGGACTTATTCTAGTTCTATTTTACAATGCTTGAGAAATTGAATTGGATTTGGAGAGGGTTTATATTTTGTGTTGTTTTTCATTTTAAACATAATGGATTCCAAAACATATCAAGCCAACCCCTGCGCAAAGCAAGAGCACAGCCTGAACACTAACACAGTGTAATCCCTCTCTTCCCGCCCTTGCTCAATTGCAAAACGCTAGTCCGCTGTCCCCACAAAGGTTTACCCACTGTTGGCAAGGGCAAAAATGAATGTAAACCCCATGCAGCAGAGCAGCGGCCAGTGAGATTAGCGTGAAGCGGTGCAATGAAGAGCCTGCCTCGGTTTGAGGTGAGTGGGATTACATGAGGTAAACTGATCTGGTCCCACCTGTCACAACTACAACTGTCTGTTATGGCTCATGACAGAGCTAAATATGTCAGCACAGAGCAGTAAGCCAGTGCAAATCGAACCAGACAATATAGATGGATGACAAGATAAATTGGACTTAATGCACCAATAATCAAGATCAGATTGTTACAAGAGAGTCTTTCAAAACAGACAGACCGTGTATTTATAATGCACATAAAAATCTTAAATGAAAGAATCACAAGAGTAGTTGTAAACATATTTCGCTGGAATTATCAAGGGAAACATAAGCTTATCATGGTGTAAGACAAATGATTGGAGTTGAGTTTGTTGAAATATTATGCAGATGGATTGGTCTAAAGCACAGAAGGAGATGAATAAAAAGGGAAATTTGCAAACTGGAAAGGGTCTGAAAAATCTAAGACGACATGGTCACTTTGATAACCATGACGATTAAGTGACAAATGCCAGATGCCTCTTGCTAAGCAAGAAAGGCAATCATTTCCAGTGGTTAAAAATATTTTAACTGACTGACACATAATAACTGAGATTTAACTACAAGTGGTGTAAGGCAGGTTAATTCAACTTTTAAAATATTTGTATTCATTATAGCTTTGATTCCTAACCAGGGGCACTTAGAAAGACTTGGAAAAACAGAAATAATGACTAAAATGTTAGGGTTGTCAATCATTTAAAATATCATTAATACTTTACAATAAGGTCCCATTAGTTCATGTTTGTTTATACATAAACTAACATAAAATAACAATGAGCAAAAAATACAAATGTTCATTGTCCATAAAAAAAATATTAACAACAGATACAACTTTTGATTTTAATAATGTATTAGTAAATGCTGAATTTTACATTAACTAAATAATAAATGCTACAAATATTTTCATTGTTACTGTAAGTTACTGTACAAATTAAACATTGTAAAGTTTTACCAAAATAATTACTATTATCGTGATTTTTTCATTTCCTTTTCTATGTAATGAAAATTATGTATGTTATTCATTGTACATGTTTTATAAATTTGTATTGATCACACTGTTTTTTATTTAAAAGTGACTTCAATGGTAATGCAAAATGACATAGGCCTATACTGTAAGACATGAGTTAAGGCCCATTCACACCAAGAACAATTACTATAACGATAACTATATTAGCGTTCACACTAATGCATGATATCCTTCTGTTTATTCTCAGTTTTGTAGCCTGCCGTTTTGAATGCTCACGCTCTTTAAAGCAGGATGGATTCTGATTGGCTGTCAATGCTTTTATGTTCATTAGCTGGAGAAAAAAATCTACACGCGCTAGATGAAAATCCTCCCTAATATGGTCAAAAATAGGCTGCATAAAGTGGTCACCTGGAGCATGCAGATGAACTATGTACCTCATTATGGGCTCCATCGTCCACAGGAGATGCTAAGAGAGTCTTCAAAGCTAATATATTGTCCTTGATCAAAGCTATATGGTCCTTGATGAAAGCTACAATGCTACGCACACAAGCAAATGGAAAAAGATGTCTGAAACGTCTAATTGCTAATTAGTTATTTAACTGACGCATTTATCCAAAGTGATTACAGTACACTTGTTACAGAGACAATCTTCCTGGTGGGGCCTGAGGTTAAATGCCTTGCTCAAGAGCGAAATGGTGAGAGGTCATGGATCAGATTCAACCTTTGCTCAGCTCAGATCTATAGTTTAACCACCAGACTAAATCAGCCTCAGCGTCACTAAACTATTTGGTTTAATAAGACCTGTGGCTCAGCAGAGCTGAAAGTGATGTTTTTTCTAGGCATGCATGATATATCGGTACCATATCGGTAACCGGACAATATTAGAGATTTTGTACATTTATCGGGATCAGTTTATATTGGATTTAATTGTGCATGCTTATTTCCTATGCACTGTAATGCAAATAAAAAAAGATTAATAAGTCATGGCAACAGTTTTTCCATTACTTTAATTTATCAAAATAATTTGACCAATTTCAACTTTATTTTTAAGTTATACAAGATTAATCTAGGCAATATTTAAAAAGAATAGTTGAAATGACTTTAACAGCTTGCCTTCTACAGTAAATTTGATAGTTTTCCAGGTTAACCAAATATAAAGTTAAATATTTACCCTCTGTTGGTGATGATTTTAACCTGGAGCAGAGTCCTTGAACATCTCCAAAGTACTCCTGAATCTTTTGTAATCCATCTGTCCCTCTGAATTCCATGAGAGAGCGTAGCTCTTTGAGTGTACAACCAAACTCTCCATCATGATTGGCCTCTGCCTTGTACTTCGACCCACGGAATGAGTTTCTGGCCATGGTCCCGAAGAAGCGCACCAAAAAACTGAGGAGAAGTGGCTTCCCCCTGGGCAAGCGGTGACAATATCCAGACTTATTTCCTCAGGGATGCAAAAAGCGACTCTTTTGATGACAAACCAGGTGTAATTCGAATGCCATTTCTACTTGATTTTCTGGTGTATCTTCTCTCATCTTCGTTTGATTGGGGTCACTGAAGGTCAAATCATCAGATGTGCACCAAGTTACATCTGAAACAAAACCATAAAGCGAGTTCATTACATGCTCTATCATTCAACGTCAGGTTTTATGAACATTTAGCTCTTGAAGCCAAATAAAATGTGACTATTCGTGTCCTGTCACAACTGCCAGATCCAGTGATACCACTGTCAATCAATAAAGGAAGTCACATCAAACCATGTGTCACTGTGATGTTGATAGGAATACAAAGTGACATTAGGCTTTTGTAATGACCCTTCAGTGGAAAGATCCGTTACGTCTGCTTTAAGAGCGGAATGCTAAAACTAGTTCTGTTACATAAAACTGGCATCTCGTCTAGAAGAGACCTGCCAAAAACAATAGACGTGACTCAAAAGTTCTGTTCAAAATACAGAGAGTGGGAAATAAAGTTTTAGAGGATATAACTGAATGAACAGATCAAACCAGTGTTATTTTAGTCTTATTTATACTATTATAGTTTTCATTAACATTTTGCAAATAGTTTACTTAACAATATTAACTCTGGATTGAACAAACAAACAAATGAACAAACAATTTACACTGCAAATCAGCAATAAAGTCCTGCATTATTGTAATTGTAAATTATGTTAGGATTTAAAGGCTGTTTGGTGTGACATCTAAAGTCCTCTCAAAGGTCATAGACAACACAATATGTTCTGGTTATCTTGAACAAATGTACAGTTTTAAGACTTTAAAGCACCTCATATTTCTTCAGACATTAAATGCAAATTTACTTTTGATCAGTGTCAAATAAGTCTATATTCCCAATTAGAGAAGAAAACAATAAAATCCAACCTTGACATGCCAATCAAACGACTGAAATCATTATTTTACAGAAGCGCTAAACTAGAACCCACCGTGACAGTCGGCATACTTCAATTCATTATCATTAAACCGACGAAAAAGTATATATACTCACAGATTTGTTTCCATTCCTGCAACGAGACAAATGCAGCACATTGACCAGCACAGTCAGAAGGTGCTGATTTCAGGGACTGTGTGACTCGCTGTCATGTACAATTACCCCAAACAACACAATAGTCCGTATTACAAATCGACATGCCAAAAATGATCCTTTACTTCAAATTATTTGACCTTCAGTTTACAGTCTTGAAGAGCACAGTCTCCATTAGAGAAAATGGCTTGCTGAATGATTATCTTAGGAAAGCTTCTTGCTTAATCTAATTAGACAATCCGTGGCAGTAGTGAGACACACAGCCAGGGCTTCTGTATGGAAGAGTATGCGCTGTTGAACACAGACAAACACATTTACTCATTCCTAGATAGTACCCTCAGTTCATTCAGACTTCTGAGGGAGCCAGACAGAGCCTGGGGCCCAAGTGTTGCTCTTCTGTATTTAAAAAAAAAGAAGACGCTTTTATTTGGTACATTTATTTGAATCACAAATAAACTTGTACCAGTAAAAGGGGAATTTTATAAAGAACAATATGTCACTATTTGAGGTTTTATACACAATAATTTGATGTGAGATCCAAACTGGTATTGTAAGATTATAAAATCTGACTTTTATAAAGAATGTCCACACACAGCTGCACCTTTTTCAATGTGTCAAACCAAAATCCATATTTATCCATGCTGTGAATAAGAGGTGTGAGTCACTTGCATCATGCTCTGGAAGTCAGATATGGAATAGTGAGAAGTGTTAATGAATGAGCATTTGACAGGAATATCTTGTTGTTTTACAGGACTTTAACTATATCTAATATGTTCAGTATTGTATATTTTTGCTGTATGACATCAAATATCACATGACTTTCACATAACTCTTATCACAATACACTTTCTATAGAGAGGCACAATGTCTATAGTCTATGTTGGCAATGGTTATTCCATATTTAGGCCTATGGCAGAAACAAGAATAACTAGTGTTTTAAAACGGCATCAAATAAAGTATTAAAAGCCTTTAAGGCATTAAGGGATTTTTATTTGATGTTTGTCGCACACCCCAGGTTGTCACCCCAGCGAGTTAATAGTTAGCTATCTTTAAGAACTTTTAAACCAAAATACTTGTGACAAATGTGTAAACCCATAATAAAAAGATAAATAGTGGTATGTACGTTTCATTGACGTGAGGAAACCTCTCGAGCAGCTAACTGTTGCTATGGTTATCACCATCTGTTCGCTAGTGTCTGTGTATATTAACTTTGTGGTTACTTCAACAACAACAAAAAAACGCTTTGAGATCCCATCAACGTTTTGGGTTACACTTTATTTGGTAACACTTTTTTTTACAGTGTCCTACATGTACTTACCATAATAATAACAGTAAATTATGCATAATTACAGGCAACTACTAACCCCTTAACAAAATCCTAATCCTACCCTAACCCTAAAGTAAGTACATGTTGCTTAATATTACTCAGTACTTAAATAGGCCTATATAATTACAATGTATCAATGACAACTTACAATAAAGTGTAACCCTTTATTTTAAGATGACGTAGTTACATTGTAATTACTCAAATAAGTGCTGAGTAATATTATTAACTACATGTACTTACTAGAGTTATGGTTAGGGTTTGGTTTAGGGTTAGTTACTTGTAATTATGCATCATTTACTGTCATTGCTATAGTAAGTACATGTGGTAACGTCACCTTAAAATAAAGTGTTAACATTACCACAATTTGTTTTGACTACTGCCCACAATTTGCACCCTCACTGAACAGGATAAAATGTTAATATTATGACATTCATCACCATCAAATTATAAACATATTCTACTATTGGTCTATTTTATAAACATAAAATTATAAACTTGAAATGACCTACAGACAAATCAAACCTAAAGCTCATGGCCCCCAAAGCAGAAAGCATGATGCAGGCAGTTATGATTATGAAGTCATTGTGTCATGCAAAAATCCTCCTGGCGACACAAACAGCATTGCGCGCAGTAATGGGCCCATAAAGGATCCCTGTGTTGCAAGCGCTTTATGGGCATGAAGTTGGGCTACAACAAGGAAGACTATCGAGTCTCAATCACAGTTCTCGTTTACTAACGATTCGACTGACACACGCGAACTTTATCAGAAAAAGGCCTTAGTATCTAAAAATGTAATACTGCTTTACATTAGATTCATCTGAGAGAAAAAAAAAAACACCATTATTTTTTTCTCCTCGTTGCATTGCCTAAGTCTGGTGGAATATTTAGAAAGGGACGGAACAGTAAGGAATTTTCATAAAGAATAATTTTTTGCTGTCAGAAAGTATAAAGCAGAACATAAGGAGGAAATCTTAACAGGCATGCAAAAACGACGCGATTTCCACAAGATAAATGTAAGAATAACTTCAAGTTGCCTATGTTTCCGCTATTAAACCGAATCTGTTATCACTTGCCATTTGATAAAATTTGAATTTGGTCCCCACTGTAATATCTGAAACAATCATATCAACATAATAATGCATTTTATTGCATACATGGGTAGGCTACTCACTTTGAACCGGTGCGCGTCAGTTCCACTTGGCATCAGTAGTCTCGCGCAGTGGATCTACAACTCGATCCGTAAAGACCCGCCCACCGCGCTGGAGTCTGTGGAAGATTTACGTCAGAGGCACGGCTCGGGATTTAACGCAGACTCCCATTGGCCAGCGCTTGTCCCAGGTACAGGTGTCATCCCATGTTGAAACAGCTGTCATCACCAGCAAAGATAGGGCGATGTGATGGACAAGCGGGCCATGATAAACTTGATGTATTATTATTAGCAACAAGAGGAGGGCCAACAGAATTATCTTATTGAAGGCTTTGGTTCCACTATCCAGCCACATAAGAGTGAATTGGTATTTTTTGTCTAAAGATTGAGAAGCCATTGAAGAATACTATTTATAAAATATATTTTTTTTCTTCTTGAAAATAGTTGGAATGTGTCGTCCCATATAAGCCAAATAAGCATAGAAAAATCCCCTGTGATATTTATAATGCTAAATAGCCCCTTGGGATGTGTTTTTTTGTTTTGTTTGGTACGATGAACCAAAAGCGCAGGCGATGCTCCTCGTACGCTGTCACGCGAGCGTTTAACTCCACGGCTCTGTCTCAGGGACGGTAGAGAGCATGACCTCGCTTAAACAGGATTAGCTATAAATAGTGCTGCCTATCCTCTACACTCGCGACGCGCGCTCCATCGCTAAACCCGCTGCACTGTAGCTCAGGTTTGATTGAGCATCCATCCCTACCTCCACCTTCGCTATAAGATGGAGGCACAATCAACCCCTGGTAAAAAAAAAAAAAGGGAAAAAAACAAGTGTGGTTATTTGAATGTACTGTGCACGTGTAGTGTACTTCAAACCTTAAATGAATATGTAAACAAAAAAAACTAAAAAACTAAAATAAGGGACTTGCAGATAGCCTAATATTAATCAAATAAAATGCTTCTTAAGTGTACTTAAATAGAGTATCATGATGTTTCTTAACACACTTAAGCACAGTTTTTAAAAAGTGCACTTTGTAATAAGGTCAAATTAAACATTTAACTTTAAAGTACATTTTGATTCATATTTTAATAATCCTTTGTCATGTTTTAAAGAAGTACATGTAACCCCTCAAGTCCTACTCGCCCCGCTCCGAGCGGGACTCTAACTGGCGTCTCCGGCATGGGAGGCGGGCGGACTAACAAGGACGTCAAAGACCGCAGTCTCTAGCGTCAGTCGCTACAGTGCCTCTTGTGGCCAGGCGAGTGAGGTTCACTCACAAAGCTCTTATTAGCTGGCCTCCGTTACACTCACCCCTCTAAACCTCACTCTCAACCGGGTCACGGCACCAAATGTAATCGGTCCTACTTGACCTGTTCCGAGCGGGATTCGAAACGGGTTCTCCGGCGTGGGAGGCAGGCGGACTAACAAGGACGCTAAAGACCGCAGCCTCTAGCGTCAGTCGCTTTACAGTGCCTCTTGAGGCCAGGGGAGTGAGGTTTACATGCACAGCTCTTACTAGCCTACTTCCCGCTCCGAGCGGGAACCAGCGTCTCGGCATAGGAGGCGGGCGCATTAACAAGGACGCTAAAGACCGCAATCTCTATAGCGTCAGTCGCTAGTACGCCTCTTGTGGCCAGCGGAGTGAGGTTTACATGCACAGCTCTTACTAGTTGGTCTCTGTTACATACACATATTTTGATGTGTTGACCAACATACCAAAGCAGATGTGAAGTAGGCCTACTTGATAATAATTAAGTGTAGTGTTATTTGATATTACATTTAGGTACTAAATTGCAACTTCATCACCACTACTGATCGCTTAAATAACACCTGGATTAATACACATTCCCATTTTTTAAACCCACAATATCTGCAGCATGACACCAGATTTTTAGATTGGTTAAAAAGTTGGAACAGCTGATCTGAGACTACTTACTATCTTCATCCTAACTCCAGTTTGTCATTCCGAACTGGTCGTTCCCCTCCCCCAGCCACGCCGCTGGTAATTTAGAGATCAAGCCAAATGTCTTTCCTGATCCAGGCCCTGCCCTCCTGTATCACCTCAGTGCCGCAATGACGGCTGATGATGTCAAACCCTGCCCACACATGGAGTCGAGTGTGTGCCTGTGCAGCCGGCCATATGGCGTAAATGATACTAAACGCACAAGGCATGTATGCTTTAACTTTGACGACCATTCACGTGCACAACTGCTCGCTGTCATAGGATTACATTGAAGACACACACTCGAGCGAACACATACATACACACACACACACACACACACACACACACACACACACACACACACACACACACACACACACACACACACACACACACACACACACACACACACACACACACACACACACACATAGCAGGATTACCAACACAGTTCCACACAGACATAGCAAGATTACAGAGACACATACAACCCCCTCTTCTTCCCCAACACAGGATACAGACTGCTGGATTAGAGAGACACAGATTCACATAGAGGGAAATTGCAATACAGTGCATGTCAAAAACTCTCTCAAATGCTCTGTTGAGAATAAAAACACATGCATGCTCTAATAAGATCGTATTTATACACCTAAATATGTTAAATACACATCCGTATCTGATCCAGATGTTGATTTTTTGTATAAAATGGCCATTTTGGTCATTTGAGTGACAGATGCAACACTTTACATAAGGGCCAACGTGATTCTGAAAGACAAGGGCTTGAGGTTTAATTGTTAGTTGGATCGATCAGGCTCTGTTGGAGTGCTCACATTGAGATATTGAATAGCATCCTTGCACAAACAGAACGTAGAAGTCACAAACAGAACGTAGAAGTCACAAACACACCATCAACCTTACACACTTCATGTGCACACGCGCAGGCACAAACACACCGTCACAGAATAACCTCACTAATCTTCTCTCAATGGTTTAAAGCCGCTGAAGAAGCTTAATAATTTAAGAGGAAAACAGCATCAGTGCTTTTAAGGACATATGCACAGAGATTAGCCCCCTTGCACCACGCAGAACAACAAAGGACACCCTTTCACATGACTGAACTGATGATGCAAAATGCATTTTGTTATCAATACGATAAAGTAGAGTGGGCAATATATCGATGTAACAGAGTTTTGCTCGTTCTACTTCTGTATGATGTTCAATATGTGCCAGAAAGGAATCGACTGCTTTTTACTATACATTTGTCTATGTCATTGAGTACTTAAAGTCCCCCTGTGGTGAAAATCAAGCTTTTAATGTTGTTTATATGTCTATGTGGTGTTTTGAATATGCTTTAAGACAAATCATGTGCAAATGCATAAGTTACACCATTGCTGAGTATTTTCTCCTTAAAACTGCAGTGAACAAAAGACAGTCTCAAAATTGCAGTTTGAAATCGCTGGTGTTTCTGACGTCACAAACCACCTTGTATTGTAACCAATCATGTCAACGAGCTGGTGCGAGTGAGTGGAGGTGGGGCTAATTTGCATATTCATAGAACTGCGTGTACTAAATAAGGCAACGGTGTAGAGTTACATTCAAGCTATTTTAAGGCATGAAGACATTGAAGGAAAAAACATTTAAATATGTAATTTTGGTGATCAAAGATGAGTTTTAAGGGATACAATTGTTGACGGGGAGGGCTTTATGAAAAATGAGATGTGTATGTTCTTTGTTTATGTCATGTTGTTCTGTCGTTTATGAAAGGCTGTTTTAAAAAAAATTACAGAATTCTGTTTGTGCCAAAAACAAAATCTGTTGGGGTGCTTTTACACAAGCAGTTTTGGTCAGCACTCGGGTGCGATTGAGGTCGGAGTTCGGTTTGTTTGGATGATGTGAACTCTGCTTTCCGAACTCAGGTGCGCACCTGCGAACCTTAGCCGAGTCCACATAAAAAGGTTTGGGGGTGAACATGATTTCACCAAGCAGAACATGTTCCTGGATCAACATTACAATCAACCAGTCAAATTGAGAGATATGCTTACAGTTTAGACTTAAAACAAGGGTTAGAGGCTTTTACATCATTCTTATTCACCTATCATTTCCCTCTGATTTTAGGGATAAGTAATGGGCATGGTTAGATTGCAGACTATGTTTTTGGCCAGGAATGTTGTTCCAGGATCAACAAAAGATGTTGATCCAGGAACATGTCTAATGTCTTTACTTGGCAAAATCACAGTGACCGGCAAGGGGTAGGGGTGAGCAATCAACCGCAGGTTCAGACCAGGCAATCGAACCACGTGTGAAAGCACCCTAAAACTATAAACATTATGACGGAGCATGAAGCTGAAACATAAAGACTATAGGCCAATTCACACTGCACCACCAGACACCGACAGACAGCAACAGACACTTCGTCTGGTTTTGTTGGATCAGTTTGTTAGCCCTGTCTGAGTCTGTTGGCATCTGTCTGTGCTTGTTTTCTCGGGATGAACATGGTGAATAGGCGCTTGTCGGGTTGTAGAATGTCAATACAGGTGAAACAATAGACATAGACAAATGCATTGTACAAAGCAATCAAACGGCAATCAAAAAAAATATGTTTTTGGCACAAACGGCATGCCATATTTACACACTTTCCTGTCTTTTAAATGCATCTGATAGTTTTATGCATCAGCTGCTTGGCAGATCTAAGCATTAACTGGGCCACATCTCTCTTGTCCAATTAGTTGATGATTTGTATGCTGACACTCCATCCTGACAGGACTTGTTGACTGTTTCTTCATTAGGGAAGAAGTCCCTCTCTATTATTAATAGTTTAGCAGAGGCTTGTAAAGGTCAAATGCATTGGTTGAGATTTCAAACATGCTACATGAAGATCTGGATAGGATAATAGCAGCTGTTCATTTATATAAAGAGCACTGTACTTATTTTATAAGTAAATCTTATGTGGAGATGTTTATAACCCATTATTATTATATTAATTATAACCCAGCTCACGTCGTGCCTTCGTGTAGAGTGATACAATGTTCTTTCACTGGGCAAAGGGCATATAGCCTACCTTTCATAGACCCAACTATTATTATTTAAACTTTTACATTTTAATCTTGTGGAATTTGTGGAAAGATGTACTTTTTCATATCCTTCATATCCATATTCATAAAACAACGTCCATCTGCTTATATTGGGATATCTCATTTCTCACCTTCACCATTGGGTGGAAATGTGTTGCTTGGTTATGTTTTCTATGATGGGACAAAAGTTGTCTTCCTCCAGGTGGCGCATGGCTGAGAACCGCAACCTCCACGAGTACATTAATAAAAATTTCAGGACGTTATTATTGGATACATTTGTTCACTAAAAAGTATAATTGGTTAAATCTATCAATAGCCTATGTTAAAACGTAGCATGCAAAACTGACCCACGAAAAATTATTTAAAAAAATCCTCATCTTCCCAAACGACTTTGATTGGTCAATTCTGATCATCGCTGAGAAAAGTAACAGTTGTCACCAGATTGTATTGTCCAGTGGTGCCTGTTATTTTTCTCAGCGCTGTTCGGGATAGACCAATCACAGTTGTTTGTGAATACCGTATGACAAGAATATAAACCTAAAAAATGACACTAAAAGACTAAAAGAGTCTTTTAAATGAAAATAAACAGAGAGGAGCTAAAAATGATAATTTATACATATTAGAGACAACCTCCGGTCCACTAAGCCACGCCCCGTTTAATGTTAATTCCTTTCTTTGGTCTTTAGTTTGGTCTATTCTAGCCAGTAGCCATAGAAAGAGCTCGTTAGTGCGTTTGAGTTTAATGATTTAAGCACACGTAGTAATTCTGTTTAGGTCAAACTAGATTTTGCATTTCGACACGTAGATCTATAAGCATTCCAAAGACGCATATTCGCTCCTTCAATATAAGGGCACTTAGTAGGCAGCCTATCCAGGATGTGCTCGTACGGCGCCATTTTCCTTGGGAGGGAATGTTAACAGAAGCACACTGCCAACGTGCACTATTAAGGGCCCTAGAAATCTGTTTTACGAAGTGATATAAAATATGGATTCAGCGTCGACCAGCTCTAAACACATCTATAAAAGTAAGTCGTTCGTTTTTGCGCGAAACTAATAAGTAATGTGAGCTTTAAGCTAACTAACTGCCTGTTTTATTTGCACTAGTGTCTACTGAGGATATCACAAAACTGATACAGCTGCGGTCGAGCAACTCAGCGCTTTTTGACGGGAGGAAAAATTCGTCAAAAACAGCCTGGAGGTGCGATTTTTAACCTTAGAATTTGCCCTGATCTCTCACAGCCTGTATTCTGATTAAAAGTTATTATATTGTTAATTGTTTCCCCCCAGTGCAATACTCAGAGAAATGGGGCTTGATGAAAAGATGACAACTGAGCAGATTGCCAAAAAGTGGGAAAACCTGAAGGCAAGATATAAGGTTGGTCTCACTGCCATTTGTGTTTTTCAAATGCCAACATATTCAACAGTTTAATGAATTTACCAATTAATTACAAGGATGCAAAATATCCTCCCACCGGTGTGGAGAAGAACCCCACCTGCTGGAAATGGTTCAATCTCATGGACGATGCTCTGAGTGAAGAGTTTGAAGAAAAGATCAGCCAGCAAGTGATCACGTCAGAAGCTGAAAATGATAATGCACCTCATCCGAGTAAGAAGTTACGCCAGATCAAAGTCGGAGGGGAAATATTGGAATTTCTGGAAGAGGAAGGAACTTCCGTGAACGTGCCAGCAGCCACCAAAACACATCTGGTTAAGCAGGGAATACAAAAAGGCAAACAGACAGCAGAGAGCTATTCATTGGACATGATGAGAACCAAACTTCAAAGAGATAGACAGCTTCTAGAGAAAGAGCTCGGAGGCCTGGACAGAGAAAAAGCCCTTCTGGAGCGGGAAAGGGCCCTTGCAGATCGGGAAAGAGCGGCTCTTCACCGGGACAGAGCCCAGGTAGAGAAGGACAAAGCTGCGGTTAAAAGAGACAAGGCGTCATTGGAACAGGACAGAGCCCGACTGCAGAAAGACAGAGACGCATTGGCCTGGGACAGAGCGGCCCTTGAAAGAGACAGAAGGTCGGTGGATTTCACAAATCACGTAAAAAGCAGTTCAGGATGCAATGGACTGGACTGTCCTCATGAAAAGAACAGAGAAAAATTAATATTCTTACTTGAAAGAGTAATTGAAAAAATGTGAAGCAACTCTGAGAATGAGGCAAACCTCAGGGAAAATACTGTGAGATAATGGGATATCTGAACACTCCTTAAGGATTGGGTTGTTGTCTTTGCAGTCTGAAGAGACATTAAAACACCTTATTTTTGACTATTAAAATTATTCAAAAAAAATGTGTTGTAATTTTCACTCCTAAATCAATCACATTTGTCAAACACAGTCTTGACCAGACTGGAGTTTACTTACCACATACATTGGCAGGGTGCACAAGGGCCCCTAAAATAAAATGTTTTTGAGATTTGTTAAATTATTTGTGAGTGTTGACTGAGAAACACGGAATGTGATGCTTTATTTCTGAGATAATGTAATATAATAGTGTCTGTCAGTAAAGTATACCGTTTGTGCCATACAATAAAGGTCAAAACCCAAGATTGGCGGTCCACTGTGTTTTCATTAAGATGCGCAAGGGAGAATTGAATATAGTTTACCAGGGTGTTAGTTTTGTAGCTTAACAGGTAAATGTATTACTTTAGTGTTAAAAGTTTGTTAAAAAGTATAAAAAGCTGTTTAATGACAGATTCCATCTTAGTCACAAATGGCTAATGTTTTTCCAATGAGCGGTAAGGTGTTCAACAATAAACCTACACTAAAAAATATACACTAGATTAAGTGAAACAACTAGGCCTAGTCTCAGTTTTTTTGTGTAATTTTCACTCAAATGTTAAAGCATGAAATAAAATAATAAATAAAATAATTATATTATTATGATAAATGTATATTAATAATGTATATTAAATAATGCAGATAAAATAAAATAAAACGATTAAATTAGCCTTTTTTTTCATGAAAATAATTCAAAATAAAAGCATTTAGACTTTTGGATCCAACTATATCAACGTGAACTCTTAATTCTCTCAGCAAAATCTAACTGTTGACAGTTGACAGTACTTACAAATTAGTCACTGATTGCAAATTACATGACAAAAAAAGGTAAATAGTTACGTAATTCATTACATTACTCATTTAAATTAAGATAATATGGCTTTTAGATTACTTTTGACCTAATGTCACAATGTGTTCGTCAGGAGTTGATTAGATATGCAGTGTTGCAATGTTAAAAAAAAAAAATAAACAAAACAGTTCGTGAAAAATGTTCTGTAAATCCTGTGATCATTTGCTTTGGATCTCAGTGTGGAATTCCACAAACCTGGAAGACCTTCTGAATGTGTATAAGCAGTAGACTTTTTTTAGAATAGGAAAATGAAAAAGATTTACAAAAAAAAGTAGGAGGGTGAATCAATGAATTATGAATAATTTACTGCCATTGTGAGAATAACATGTAATCATGTAATCAATAGAAAAGTAACTGTAGTCTAATTACTTATTAGCATAATTACTTAGTAGCATATTTAAAAATGTAGGCTAACAAGTACTTACTTTTTGGAATCAGATACATAATCCAGATTACATGTAAAAATTTACCCAGTGCCTGTTGATCAGCATTATTTTAGTGTTTACAGTTTTGAATAATCTTTTGAACTAACTTTTATTTTTAATATTTTCAGTTTTCATGTTAATTTTCTTTTTTTATGTTTTTTAATTTTTTTATTAGCTTTTCAGGATATTTTTCCAGTTATTTTATATTTCCAGTGATTTTAGTTGTTCATCTTAAACTTATTTCAGTTACTTGCCAGGAAAACATTTCTAATATTCCTTTAGTTTGAGTTTTTAATAATATTTATAATTATAATATGTTCGTTGAATTTTATTTTAGCTTTTATTTTATTAGCTTAAAAAAATGATTTAGCGTTTTTTGTTGTTGTAGGATTTAGACTCGATTTCTCATAAAACGTGTAGATTTAGGATCTTTAACTGATTATGAAATGTAATTTCATTCAGCTGTTTTGCTCCTGACAACTAGAGGGCAATAATCTGACATCATTCGTTTGGAAATGGGAAAAGCTGTGAAGAAGTGCTGTCTGCAACAGACACACTAACGGTTGATGAAGTGAAAGAAATCCATAATATTCATGATATTACGTTATATCTCATTAGAGGAGTTTGGCCACCTCTCTCACTTTAAGAAATGGCGCAACCATCTCAACAGTGTGAGTGTCATTCTGTAAAGCTGCACTGAGTCTCCACGCATGCAAAACTTTCGCACATTTCTGTAACTCTCTTTTATGAGTTCATGTGTAATTCAGCGTGGATTTAAAACCAGTTTAATGTACATGACATACGCAGTTGCATTAGCTTAATAAATAAGGATTTATTACTATTATTTCAGACAGCCAGTTATCAGTGTTTATAATGTGGTTTGACTGGGCTGTTTGTTTTGTATATAAAATCACATACAAACCTACAGTGAATTCATATTGTCCTGTTTGTTTGCATTGCGGTTCTGTTTCAGGGTCTCACAAGGACACAGAGACACTGATCAGGTGGCGCATGGCCCATGGCTATTTATTCTCAGGCTGGAGAAACACATGCAGAAATGGCTGGGAGTATGTATTCATTGTGATTCATTTTGCATCTGTAGTACATGTTTATATACTCATTTTCTATGCTTATTGTTTTTTGTTGCAATTGTTTTACAATATAGGGGTTTTCACATTTTTCTTACCAGGGACCCCCATTTATGGTAACCGCCTTTCTAAAATTTTAAGTCACATACTTCATCTATTATAATTACCCATATTGTGTTATATTAACAATACAAATATTGATTATATTAATTATTGGCTGTATTATATATAAATTATTTACGTTTATTTTTTATAAGTTGCTATGCAATTTATAATAATCTTTAATCAATTAATATTTTTTAATGTTTAGTTATGATTTAGTTATTTTAATTTGATTTATGTATTTGTTGCTACTCACTTTAGATTAGTTAGATTACAATTTAATGTTAAATACATTTAATAATTTTAGCAGTCTTCACAATAAATATAGTTACAAAGCAGATTTACAGAGAATATTTTCTTACAGCACCAAACAAGCCAGATTAAGGTCACAATGGCAAAAGAGATCTCATTAGAAATAAACAGCACAAGTAATGGTTCAAATATAATATATTTTTAGAAATTATTCTTAAATAATTAAATAACAATATAAAAAATCTATAAATATAATAAGATAATAATTGTGTTAAACATGAAAAAATAGTAAAACAATTAAAAAAAAATTAAATATCTCACATTTTTCATAGACATTAGTGTCACCCAAACAGTTCTAAAAACCCCAGTCTTAATCTATATTCAGTTGCAAAATCAATTGAAATTGACAAAGAGAGTTTTCTGTTTGTAGGATGTTCATTCAAGAGACAAAATCAAACCTGGATGGAAATATTACTTGTCAAAGAGCAAAACGAAAGTGGGAGAACTTAAAATGCAAATACAAGGTAAGATGGATGCATAGGGTGTCTTATATTATTAAAATGATTTACTTGTATAGCTGCACACCACTCATATTTTATTTTCTTCAGAAAATATACAAATCTAGTTATAAATTAAATATATTTGCATGCAATTGTTTTCTCTACGCTTTTTGCCTAGGTTTTAAAAGCTCTTGCGAAGGATGTCGAAACGGTTAAACCTGAATCCTGGCGGTGGTTCAGGCTCATGGAAAAGGCAGTAGATGGCGATCCCACTGAAGTCGACCCTCCTAAACCGACCTTACTGACCAACCTGGCGGATGAGACCGAATGTGCAGCCCAGCCCTGCAAGAAGATGTATCAGGTAGAAATGGGGAGTGATATTTTAGAATTACTGACTCATTCGGTCATCGAGGTCAATACTCAAGCGACGGTAGCCGATGATGGACCCTCATCAGATACAGCAGAAAGCGTGAAAGAGAGACCGATGGAAAAAAGCCCCCCAGAGACTAATGACGAGCTACACTTTGAAAGAGCCAAACTCAGAAGAGAGCGACAGCTTCTGGAGAAGGAGCACGCGGACCTGGACCGAGAGCGAGTGCTGTTGGAGCGCGAGAGAGCTGTCGCTGACAGAGAGAAAACGGCATTGGAGAGAGACAGAGCCCAGTTGGAAAAGGACCGAGCTGCAATTGACAGGGAAAGAGCGTCTCTGGAACAGGACAGAGCGAGACTGGAGCGGGACAGAGCGGCCCTTGAAAGAGACAGAGAGACTTTAACCGCCATGGCTCTTGAGACAAATGGCACAGGACACACTGAACCACACTCCCCATATGCCGAGGACAGAAAAAGATTAATATTTTTGTTCGAGAAACTAATCGAGAGATTTTGAAATCATTCTGAAGCACTTAAAAGCATCAATGTTGCTCATTCTGTAGGTATTTAAAATAATAAATTATTTAAGGTAAAGTGTTTCATGTTAAGGTGCCCCTTTTACTTTAGACACATTTAGAGGAAATGTGTTCAGAGCAGTAAAGTTCTAGTTCATTGGAGTTCAGTACAATACATAATGGATAATTCATGTTAAGTTTATTCCCCCTATTTTCAGGTTCTTGGATGCATTGATTAAAGTTATTGTTTCAGTTTTTGAGCTGAATCATTCATATTTATTTAGTGCCACACAATCTAGGCCCTGGTTTCACAGACAGGGTTTAGATTAAGCCAGGATTGGGCCTTGGTTCAATTAGCTTTTAGAAACGTGGCTTAGAAAAATACATTACTGCTGTGCCTTTTGAGACAAAACAATGGCACTGACATGTTTTAAGATCTGTCAGTGCAAGTTGCTTTCAGTTGAGACAGCTCAAACATGCAATTTGGTCTGGGACTATTTTTAAGCCTTGTCTGTGAAACCGGGCACTAGACTAGAAGAAGAGCTGTGTCCCTTTTTGAAGGCTGCATATGTCATTGAGGATTTCTCATTTCAGAAAAGTAACCATTATAAAACTGACAGTTATTCCTCACGGAGCATGAATTACTCTAATATCATTCTTGCTTTGGAATGTAATGGTTACTTTTCTGAAATGAGGCAGCTTCAATTATGTATGTATGTGACCAACAAATGTGACCTCAGGAGGATGTAGCCTTCGAAATGAGAATTTTTTTTTTTATGGAGATATTAAGTAGAATATGTTTTCCTATTGTTTTGTTCATAGAGAGTTGCTGATGAGGTGACTCATTTCGAGCATTGAAATGACAGCTTAAATTGAGATTAAAGGAGGGCTCGCATTTACCATTTACTGTAAATTTTAGCTGTGAAAATCCAGTAATTTTAATAGAAATCCACGCAAACTGGAATTACACACGAGGGTTGAATATTTCCCCATTGCAGATTTTGTAACATGGATTTGCTGTGTTGACCAACAGAAAGCTACTTGGTTTGAATTAGAATTTTTTTGTTACTGTAAAATCTGCAAATCATTTACTGAAACTGCATGGCAGGTTTGCATTAAACAACATATGCAAAAGACAAAACAAAACATATTTTTATTAGATTTTGCAATTCAGCTTTTGTGGTAACTGTTTCCTCATTCAGGTCTCGCCAATAATATCATAGCTTAAATATACAGCACAGCGACTGTCTTTCAATAATTTACTCATTGTGGAATCTGAGTCTGTTAAACTATTAAAAATGGACTTTAAGAAAACAATTATTTTCCAAGTGTGATAGTTGAAAAATAAGCACATGAAACACGCTAATACAATTTCTATACGAATCAACTAGTTCCCATAAAACAATGACCAAAACCATGGTATATTTGCATTCTGTTCTTCCCTTATTTTTTCCCTAACTCAAGGTCGGTTCAAGTGCTGACCATATCCTTTCTGTAAAACTAAATTCTGCTTATGGTTTACTATTGTTATCTGTGGAGCCCCCTCCCAAAACCACAGACAATATTAAACCTATAAAAGTTTCATAGTATGCATTTGACACTGAATTGCCAGGACTTATTGTCTGACCAAACTTTCTAATTGAAACTAGTTCTCATTAAAACACATTTGCAGCTAAAAGAAAGCACTTTTAAGTTGTTTTAGGATCAATCAGTGAGATTTATATCATTTCAGTCATGGACAGCTCACCAGAAATATTGGATTTTGATTCTTCAGATGAAAATGGGTAAGGAACTTTTTTTTATTCTGCACTTAAACTTACAAAGCAGGCTTCAAACTTTCTACAAATCAACCATGCTTCTTTTTGGAAACAAATTCAGTGTAACTGTCAAATGTGCGTTTTTAAGTCCCGAGAACAGTGGAATATTTCTGCAGCAGTGGGACGCACAGGTTCGGCCCTACATTGAGATGATTGACTTCATGAGGCGGATTGGCATTGAGAGGGAACTTGCACTGCCGGCCATTGCAGTGGTGGGAGACCAGAGCTCAGGGAAAAGCTCTGTTCTAGAGGCGCTGTCAGGAGTCGCTCTGCCTCGTGGGAGTGGTATGTTGTACACCTACAATATACTGTATATATCTTATTTACATTCTTCTGCTTATGTTGGGAGGCATCTGTATATTCTGATGGTCCATTCAGGTATTGTCACTCGCTGTCCACTGGAGCTTAAACTCAGGAAACTGAGTATTGGGAGCAACTGGACCGCCATAATCTCTTACAATGATGTGCGAGAGACCTTTCATGATCCCACACAAGTTGAAAGTTACGTCAGAAGGGGTGAGGTTATATTTCAAGCTATTATCATTTATAAATAATCATTATAATATTAGCTTAATATATAATGAATGAATGAATGTTGAGTAAGTATGTAGTATTTGTCTTTAACAGCACAAAATATGCTTGCTGGAGATGGGGTAGGAATCTGCGATGATCTCATCAGTTTAGAGATCGCATCACCTGATGTTTGCGACCTCACACTGATCGATCTACCTGGTATAACAAGAGTACCCGTAAAAGGGCAACCGGAAGACATTGGAGACCAGGTGATACGAAAATTGTTGCACTTCATTTTACAGTATGTGCACTTAAATTTACTTACAGCGTATTTACCTAAGAAGTACTGGATAATATAAGGTAATAATATGGGTTAGGTTTAGGGGTAGGTTCATGGTTAGTACCTAGTTATTACTCCATTATTACTAGAATAAGTCCTGTTCCCCGTGTACATACTATGTACTTATTACAATAAGTTTAAAGTTTGTACTAATTACAATAACTGGGTGTAACTAGGTATTAACCCCTGTAGTTACCTTATAATACCCATTATTTTCTTGGTACAGTGTAAGTACATGCAAGTACACGTATTGTAAAATAAGGTGCATCCAAAAATGAGGAAAAAAAATCATGAATTAAAACCTGCAACATGATGATGTTACATGCATACTATCTAGCTGTAAACTCTGTTCACAGTAATAGTTATCTGTATATTATATTCATAGGACAATCTATCTGTAAATTTTTGTTTATAATAGTATTCAACTCTATATTTATTCAGTACATATCCATGTTCTGCACTTATGGAACCACTGTATATCCTGCACTTGCTGCTATTGCACTTCTGGTTAGACCTAAACTGCATTTCGTTGCCTTGTACCTGTACTTGTGTAATGACAATAAAGTTGAATCTAATCTAAAAAAAAAAAATACTACAGTTTTAAATGTTTCAGGTCTTCATTGTCTTATAAATTAGCCTTTGATTAACTGCAGATTCGACGCCTGATAATGAAATTCATTGGAAAAAAAGAAACCATTAATTTGGTTGTTGTTCCCTGCAATGTTGACGTCGCAACCACAGAAGCACTTAGAATGGCTCAGGGTGTTGATCCTGATGGCTCAAGGACTTTAGGTATTATTACACATCTTAGTACTTAGATTAGAAAATGAGTTTTGCTTGATACAACACATAATATCACAGCATGGCAATTTCATTCATGTCTGTTCAAACACTTTTTATTGCTTCAGCAATATTGACAAAGCCAGACCTGGTAGATAAAGGAGCAGAGGCTGACGTCTTACAAGTACTGCAGGGTAAAGTGGTTACTCTCAAAAAGGGCTTCACCATTGTCCGATGTAGAGGCCAGAGTGACATCAATGAAAACGTTTCTCTGGCTGAAGCCACGAGACAGGAAAAGGAGTTCTTCGCCAATAACACGCACTTCAGGTATTACGTTGCATTTAACCTGGTAGATATTCTTTAGTTATCTGTTATTTTATGTAATGTTCAAAGCCACTTAAGAGTCTTTTATTCTGTTGCCACCAGTTATCTTCTTGAAGAGCAGAGAGCCACAATATCCTGCCTGGCCACCAGACTCACTAAAGAGCTGGTCGAACACATCAAGGCAAGTCTAAACATTGCAAAATAATCTAAAACTTACTCTAAACACTAAAGTTATGAGTTATTCCTTATTTTACAGGCTTCACTTCCATCTCTAAGAGATCAAATTCACATCAACTTGTCTGCAGTGAGATTTGAGCTCAAGAGTTATGATGATGGTCCTCCTTTAGAACATGAGCGCATGGGGCCTTATCTCAGCAAGGTACAGTAAGTGCAAGCATTAGCTGTTACTTGTAATGTCCAATATCTGAGCAGTCCTGGCTGAAATGAACTTCTGTTTCTCTGCACGTGTAGAAAATCTTGGAGTTCAGTGACCAGATAAGTGAGTTGTGTAGAACAGGAGATTCAGACAATGGGAACATCTACTCGCTCCTTCGACCAGTGTTCAAGCAATGGGAATGTCAGCTGAGTAACTCCAAAGCATTGTGTAGGTCATACGTCATTGTGACTTAACATTGTTGAGAACCATTTTTTCTTCAGTTTTTTTTAGTCTTGGTATGATTTAGCACAATTTGGATATTCTGTCTCCACCCATTAGGCCCAAATTACATTCGCTCCTCCTCGCTGGACATATATAGCGAGTAAGGCTATGTTCACACTTAGCGTCTTTTTTCAAACTGCCAGCGTCTGTTCTACATTATAACCCTATGGAGTAAACCGTTTTTTCAAAAAAGTCCTGAGCGCTTTTTTAGACGCCACCGCCGGCGTCTTTTTCTGCAGCTCAGAGCGTCTTTTTAAGTTGAAAAAAGTTCAACTTTTCTGAAAAGAACGCCCTACGTCAAGCGCCTTTTTGACAGCTGACCAATGACAAGCGAGTAGCGAGACCTGTCGTTTCCATAACAACAAGAACAACTGTCTGTCGTGCACCCACAAACGTCTTTGTGAACCGACATTCTCCTCCCCGGTAACTTCAAAAGCCAACGCAAGAGCCAACTTTCTCTTTCTTGACATTTTTTGCATCACACAGCACTAGGCTACTGTTGCAGCTGTTGTTATAGCAACAAAAGACGCGCTCGGCTGCTATTTGTAACCGAACGCTGCCGGCGTTTTTTTTTTGCTAAAAAAACGCCGTTGTCAACTTTTTCTTGTCAAAAAAGACGCTAAGTGTGAACATAGCCTAATACAGTGAAAAGAACAAAGTGCTGCTGCTCAACCAATCAAATTTGAGGAACTAACATACAAAACTTTCACCATTGACCTTTAATCTTATAATTTGTGGTAACTATCCTAAGTTTATTTTATTTTAGTCAGAGAGTCTGTAAAAGAGATGACAGAAAAATATGACGAGGCCCATCGTGGGAGAGAAGTGGTGACCTTCAGTGACTACTGTGTGTATGAATCAATGGTAAAGAAACATGTTGGAGATCTTAAACAACCAGCATTGGATACTTTGAGGCTCATCCGAGGTAGCTGCCTGAACTTTAACTGGCTTTTTTTTTTAAACGTTGTATATGGATTTCATTTGAAAGTATTTATAATAACAGTTCTCATTTAAATATAACCTTAGGTATTGTGCAAAAGGAGTTCAGGGTCGTGTGTGAGCTGTGTTTCCCAAACTTCCCTCATCTGAGACACGTAATACTGGTGTGTTAAAATTACACTTGTTGATCACATTAAATCATCTTAAAAGACAATAAAAGTATTAAACATAACATATCTGATGTTCCCTTAGAACCATATCGACGAAATTCACTCAAAGCAAGAAAGCAAGGTGGATAAGAGGATCCATGAGTACATTAACATGGAGAAGCTTGTGTACACACAGGATCCCATTTTTACCCAGAAAATTGTAGACTTCAAGTTTGTGGAAATGAGACAGCAGCATGAGTCCATTTGTTTGGATACGGGAGAGAACGCAACCTCACCCAACAACTGTGCTGTGTTTGACACCAGGAGCCTGACACCTGATAAACTGATCATCTACTACGAGGTGTAAATCAGTTTCTGACTTCATTAGCTGCTCGTGTTCTTTAATATTTGGTTTTGATTGCACTGAAAAACTCCCACATGGTCTCTCAATCAAACAGATTGTGTATCAGCGGCTGGCCGACTACATTCCCATGGTGATCCTGCTGTTCATACTGAAAGAAGCTGCCGTGATTCTGCGGGCTCATGCGATGGACCTGCGGGATGGAGCGGATGTTGTGAAGCTGCTCCTGGAGGACACAGAGGCTGGTCGGAAGAGAGCAGACTTACACCAACGCATGGAGCGGCTGCGTCTGGCACAAGAACAAATCACTATACATCTCTGAGACAGAAGTTTTCTCTGGTAAAGAGCTGTCCTAATGGACCAGCCACTAAAAATTAAACAGGCTATTTTATGGTCAGCAGCAAAGGAAAGATGATGATCAACATTATAATCTTCTTACAAAGAGTCCAGTGTTTGTGGGATTTAATGAACATATAGATTTTTCTTAAATGTATTTGATCAGATTGAAACTGTTTAAGCTCCATTTAAAAATAGATATGTATCTGAAATAATAAACCCTCACCAAGATAAATGACTATGTGGTTAACTATATAACATTTGTAAATGATAAACCATCAGTGATAGTTTGCTAAGCTACTGTAATAAAGATCATGTATACTCATGTATATAACATACCGACATGTATACTTACATTTAAAATACAAATGATCTTACAAATAATGTCTTCATTCAAATAAAATGTCATCATACGTTTTCTTATATATTTTTAAATATACAGAAATCAATTTCTTATAATACAGTGCAACATCACCTCGCATTGTTATTTTGTGTGAGAAAAATCACACTAAAAGAAAGAGACAAAAACGTTTTTTCATTTTTTCCTTGATTAAAATTACTCGCGTTTGATTGGCTTATACAGTGATTATTTTATATATACAGTGGCTTATGAGTGCTTATAGATTATTTTATTAATGAATCCTGTCAAGTGAAATTAAATAAAAGACAACTCTGATCAATCCAATTCAAGAACAAATCCTTGAGTCGGAATTGCCAGCTCGCTCAACTGATTCACTGAAAAGAAATATGAACTACCAGCTCAGGATGACCTAATAATAAATGTTTCAAATTACAACATGGAAGGCACATAGCCTGAGGCAGAGACTGTTGTAAAATATAGCACACCTCTACAGCCATGATGTAGCCATGGTTAGCATATTTTGTGATGCAGGACTAACCCACATCCCTAAAAAACACATGGGGTGCTTCTCATTTCTTATTTGTGCATCCTCGTTTCCTTTCCTCGCTTCCTTTCCTCGCGTCTCAGCTCCGCCCCCTGTAGGATGCGAGGGAAGGCTGCAAGGAAAAGACGCGAGGACGGAGGAATCGAATGTAACTTTTTTAAAAACATTGGAATACTTGATCACTCAAGCGTCACTTCATCGCGTCATCAGCAGCGCTCAAAGGATCTGCCCTTATGTTGTTGAAGTTTGTTTATTTAAGAAATTCATAATAAATAATAATAAAGCAAGATACCCTGTTGAAATATGTGAGATGTGTGGTGTATATAAACTGCAAAGGTAAAGTATAAATTAAAATGATTGTGACCGATGTGAAGGGGGAGGAGAATTTAGACGTGCGTCACGTTTAAGTCGATAAAACTCTTCCGCATAGGATACACCTGTGTATCCTTGCTCATGACTCCTCAGGAAGCCTCCTAACTCCTCGATCCTCGACTCCTCGCGGTGCAATTAGAGAATTGAGATGTCCTTCAAGATGGCTGAGCTCGATCGGTTTCCGGGTCATAGGATGGAGGACGGAGGAGAGAGGAGACGAGGAGGGATATTGAAAAGCACCCATAGTGTGGATGAGAGCACAAGAGCCTAAACATCCATTATGATTATTTCCCCTTCCTTACTGGGGCCCATTAAAATCTATTGCTTTTAAATTCATCCTTAATTGAGTAAATCCTGCAAAGACCAAAACAATGGTACATGTTTATTCATAACTGAATCAAGACTCCAAACAAATAATTCATTCCTATCTGTGAACTTCAGCAGGATGAATAAAACACAGTATGTTTGTTTATTTGGTTACACTTTTTTAAGGTGTCCTTGTTACTGTCACGTGAGGTTGCAGGAAGGCAGACGGAGACAAGGATATATTTCCAACACAAATGTTTAATGCTAAATGATAACAGAACAGGAAGCAACACGGGGATCGGACAAAGACTGACTGAACAGACGGAACTTTAATGCAAACACAGATGACACTGATTAACGGAACAAAGGTGATACAGATGAACTGATAATGACAGTGAAGATGATACGTGACGTGACGACAGGCAGACAAGTCCAAATGAGAACAAACTAAACCAAACACCACTGTGACAGTTACAGTGTAATTATACATTTAAGTACAGAGTATAATTATCAATTACGTTATAGGGTAAGGGTTTGGATGAGGGTTTGGTTCAGTTGCATGTAATTATGCATAATCTAGTTATTACTAGTAACTAAATGTAACCTGTAATAAGGACACTGTAAATAAAGTCTTACCATTTTTTCCAGACTTTGATCATCCATTCAAGTGGATAAAAGCTGTATGACCAGTGTTGGGGAAAGTTACTTTTTAAAAGTAACTTGTTTGTTTTTAACAACAATAAAAGTTCTATTTTTTGGCAAATGTAAAGGCCCTTTCACACCAAAAGTAAAATGAATAAGCCTCAGGCTGAAGGAAATGCAAATTCATGCCTGTACAGTAGAGGGTGCAGCACAAACAAACCTTTCAGCTGTGCTTTCATTTTGGATCGAAGAATAGGATGCAGGAAAAGAAAGTTCAACAAGCTTACTTCAGCAATAAAAGAAAAAAAAGAAACATAAATGTGATGTTTATCAAAAGTCATTTTAGCTTATTAGTAGGCCTATAGGTTGAAGTGGAACCTGTCGAAATTCAGCAGCAAATACATTGGTTAATAAAGTGAGATTATATTAAAGTATATTTGTGCAATTTAATATATTTAATTATTGTAGGTTTGCGTAATATTGTGAGATTGTATTTCACTGTTTTTATCAAATTTGAGTAATTCTGAATCTTTTTTTATTTTTTTGTTTTGCAAGTGAGATGAGTAAATGCCTGCTCACATTTAGTCTAAAACTACAATAACTATCAGTTTTACACAGCGCACACAACACCTCTGCACTTAAAATTTCTCTCAACATAACTCATAACTTGCATATTCAGATATTGTATTGTAAATTTAAAAGTAATGCATTACTTAGTTACTTGTAATCTGATTACGTAACTCAAGTTACTTGTAATGCATTACCCCTAAGATTGTATATGACTACAAGTATATGTTTGGAAATAGCTGTCTGGATGCAATACCAATATTTTAATCCCTGAAATGTGTCACAGTGTCTGGTTTTGTGTATCCCCGGGTAACCACTAGAGGTCCTCTTCCCCCATGGTGTCATTCATCATGAACTGCATTTCCCATAATCCTTTGTCTGAACTCATCACTGATCATTGCACACAGCTGTTTCCACTCACATTGTTTGTACCTGTCTATTTATACCCTGTCTGTTTCTGTGATTGTTGTGGATTCCTTGTTTAATGTCTATTTGCACTTCTCTGTTCCACTCCTGGTTGTGTCTTGTTTATTGGACTGTCTTGTATGGATTTTGACCTTTTGCTTGGCTGGATTGTGAGTACGGATTACCCCATTAAACTGCACTTGGACCTACCTTTTTGTGTGTGCATCCTGTGACAAAATGTTTCTATGGCAATAAAGAGTGAGGAGGAATGCATAAACTGCTTTGACTAGTGTTACAAGTTGGTCATACATTTCTGGCCATAACTTTTTAAAGTCAGCTGCATAAAAAAAATATATATTGGTCAAATTAAGACTGATTTAAGAAAGTATTGCTTTTTAATAAATAAACTCAACATCAATTAAAGAGGAACATTGACATTTATTAACAGCAGCCAAAACAGTGGCATCCTATCACCATACACACTAGGCCATCTCTGTTCACTTTCTGCATATGAGGCAACATACTAGACAGGGTTGCCAATAAAACAAACTGCTATCATTGCACATGGAGTGCAAAACAAAGAGGACCATCAGAGTCCCACCTTTTCATGGGGTCTCAATCCGCTTCCAATTGAACTCTGGTGGGGTTTGACTGAACTATGAATGCAACACGGACCAAAGACATATGATTGATTAAAAACACGACGTGATGTCACATGATGCAACCCTGAAAAGGACAGAATGCTCAAGCATACCTGGTTTCTCTCATCATGGTTGCCCATTACGGGCATCAGAAGCGCCATCTCCTTGCAGCAGATCTTCATGTGTGTGTAATTCCTGGTGCTGTTTTGACTCCTTTACACATTTTATAAGTTCTTCGTGAGTTCTCAACTGGTCAAAATAAACCATCACATGTACGCACAAAATATGAGCACATTTAGCCCAACACACAGGATTCTTTTTGTCACAAAATGTACAACGTAAAAGCTGTTTTTTTGTTTTTGTTTTTTTTGGACTATATGTATCCTTTTCTTTTTTGATCATGGATCAAAAGAACCAAGCAAACTACATAACACATCCAAGACACAGTTTAACATAGTTGCATTGTGCAACTGGCCCCTGATCCTGCCCTGCAGGCACATCAGGTACACGCACAAATGCATTTCCATTTAATCAAAATTTATGAAAATGTCTAACATTATTCTGTCTACTTTCAATTTCATTCTTATACACTATAAATTCAGTCTGACACACACATTTCAACTCTCTTTGATTTCTCAAATCAACATGAACACTGTGTTTGGGTGAAACCTAAATTGAATATTTGTTAAGAGTTATCCAAAAACAAGGACATTAACTGTTCCCATAACTAACTTTGTTTTTTCCTCTTTTGTTTTTCTATAAAATGAACAGTTCAAGCGTATTTTCTTTATTCTCTTCTCGAGATCGAAGAAGTGATGATGACGAAGACAGTGATAGCTCTCAAAACGAAAGGTTAGTCAAAAATTTAATTTGCTTGTTACTAAACTATTTTTTTAAGATAGTTAATTGTAAATTTATTTAGAAATACATATTTTATGTGTTTATAGGCCTAATTTATTTCTTGTTATGTACAAAAAATTGGAAATTTATATGGTAACACTTTACAATAAGGTCTCATAGTAGTTAATGTATTAACATAACTAACAATGAGCAATGCATTTGTTACAGTATTTATTAATCCTTATTAACATTAGTAAATAAAAAAATACAACTGTTCATTGTTTGTTCATGTCAGTTCACAGTGACTAATGTTAAAAACACAAATGTTGGTTTTAATAACATATTAGTAAATGTTGAAATTAACAGGAATAAATGCTGTAGATTACTTAGGTTCTTCTTAGGTCATGTTAACTATAACGTATTTTACTAATGAAACCTTTTTGTAAAGTGTTACCATTTATGTTAATTTATACATTTATTTTTAAAGTTCTTTACATTTGTATAATATTGAAAGTAGTTTTTTTTAAATCAAACCATTATATCATACAAATAAAAAAGTCATAAATAATAAAAATAAAGGTTTAATCAAAAATGGATTAAAACAAATTAAAGGGAAAGCATGTTGCCTACATGAAAGGACATAAACTGAATAAGATAATAAAGGTTTTTTTAAACAAACGTAAATTTTTGTCTTTATAGTGAGCAAATGAGGGGAGAAGTTCACAGTCATTTAGAGAAGAGCATTCGTCCATTCATTGATCTCATCGACACTCTGCGGTCAATTGGCATTCACAAGGACTTGGCATTACCGACTATTGCAGTGATCGGAGATCAGAGTTCTGGGAAAAGCTCTGTGTTGGAAGCGCTATCTGGAGTTGCACTACCAAGAGGAAGCGGTGAGCAGTGTTGGGAAAGCTATTCAAGAAATGTTACTAGCTAAGAGTAGTTTACTCTATAGAAAAGTTGAAGTTGAAAGCTGCCTTTCAGAGAAAACTAGCTGGTTACATTACAAGCTTGGAAAAACATGGAAAAACTAGGGGTGAATTCAGGCTGATTGGGACACTTTTTTCCAGTCATCTCAAAGGCAAAAAATGTCCCAATCAACCTGAATTCACCCAACTTAATTTTCATGCGTAATATAGTTTAAATTGTTGCTAAGTTTTAATTTGTTCACATACATATTTATTTAAGCACACTTCAAGGGGTATAAAAATAGTTGTTTTTTTTTAAGGAGAGAAAGTGACCTCAGAGAGATGGATAGACACAGTGAAGTGTGAGGGTGCGGATTCAACAAAACAGACCATAATTTGTTCTGATTCTAAACAGGAGACAGACAATACTACTGTAAACACATCTTGCTAAAAGGTGCTAAAAATGTAAAGTTTTAGCGTTTCATAGTCACCCTTCAACTTAACCAATAAAATAGCTTCTACTGAAAAGAAATTTAGAAAATATGACATTTCTGCCCACATTCTGTTTACATTCGAAATTGTTTATGCATGGGCCTATTGTTCTTGCAACGTTATCAGTTTTCTAATCATTTTTAACTGAACTGTGTTTGCTATAGGAATGGTCACCAGATGTCCACTAGAGCTGAGGCTGAAGAAGGTAACGGGTGGAGTCAGCTGGAAGGCTGTTATATCTTACCGTGATAAGAAAACTGAATTTGTGCATTCTTCATTGGTTGAAAGACATGTTGAAACAGGTTAGTAAAATTACTTGCAATCTGTTTGGGCTTTCTTTAAAAAGTGTTAAGAATAAAGTGTTCAAAGCTTGTAAAAACACTGTTGCCTAATTTATCTACTGTTGTTTTAGCTTGTCTTTTTCATTTTAAGTTAGAACTGCTTATACTCAGTTTTTTCCCTTGTAAATTTATTAAGCAAATTGCTTTGTCAGTGTGGGGGCATTTTAGGAGGCATTTTACCCCAGCTGTGGGTCAAAACAACCCCTTGGTACAAATTAATGTAAGAATCCAATAACAAGAAAACGGTGGACATTTTTGATACTTGGTTTATGATTTGTCAATGTCACTGAAACGATAACTATTCTAGACACATCTAAACACATTTCATTCCTTGCTGTTTATGTTAATATCTTTATGGTTATCTTTAGTTAGCCTATTGCTCTTGGTGTGAATGGGCCTTTAGTCTACTACAGTATTTTCTGGAAATGAAGTCGCACCTGACACACTGCACTGACACCAACGCAATCACCAAATTACAGTTCATATTTGATCCTATAAAACAATTAAGTAAAACAAATTTTTTTTACAGCCCAGAATGAGCTGGCAGGAAAGGGGGTAGGAATATGTGATGAGCTCATCACTTTAGAGGTCATGTCACCAGATGTGTGTGACCTCACACTGATCGATCTACCTGGAATTGCCAGAGTCCCAGTCCCAGGACAACCAGAGGATATTGAAAACCAGGTGAGCCGCATGATCTGATTTTACAAGTCACATTCGGTACCATACCAGTTTTAAAACTATGTCTCATGTCTTGTAGATTAAAAGTCTTATAACAAAGTTTATTGAGAAGCAAGAGACTATAAACCTGGTAGTGGTTCCTTGTAACACTGACATTGCAACAACAGAAGCATTAAAAATGGCACAAGAAGTAGATCCTGAGGGCAGAAGAACTATCGGTAATGTACTCTCACCAAATAACTTTGATTTATGAGCACCTGTGTCAACAAATGCACATTTTACTGTTCTTAACTTTTTTTTTTTTTTTCTTCACTGATGTAACTATTCTTATTTTTAACATTTAACTATTTTTTTAAATGTTTGATATATAATTAAATGTTTTGAAAGGATTATCCTCGGTCATCTGGGTAGACAGTTTTCAGATTTACAAGATCCATTACAATTTGCAAATCGAAAAGGTGTGGGAGTAGATGATGTCATACTTTTTATGTTGCATAATATTTATAATCATTTGGAAACAATTGCCAGTTCTGTTAGGATTATGTTTAACGCTATCTCACGACCTCATGATAAAAAGGTGGCTAATTTGTACAAATTCGTACGATTTGTCTAAACCCACGTGATGGGTAGGTTTAGGGGCGGGTTTAGGGGCGGATTCAGGGGTAGGTCATTCAGTATGAATTCATACGAATTGGGCAATTCGTAAAGATTTAGCAAAAATCGTACTAATTCGTACGAATTAGCCACCTCGTAGAATTTGTACGAATTGCCGTGAGATCAGGCTGTTTTAACCTACATAGTACAACTATTGGATTATATTCTATGTCGACCCCAGTTTGTTAGGCTGAGTGATAAAATGTCTGACATTATTATGACTAAAAAAAGTTTTTTTTTTACTTGCATTGTATACTTCTGACTAAAGGCACACTCAGACATTTTGTATACAAATGTTTTCAGACGATACTGCCCTTGTGGGTTTAATAAATCAAGGTAATGATATGGGCTATAGAGGAGAGGTTGAATTATTTCTTTCATGGTGAGATGAAAATTACCTACAATTGAATGTGGAGAAGAAGTAGATCATTGATTTTAGACGGAAAAAAAGAAGTGAAACCCACCAATGACAATTAAAGGTCAATAGAGATTTGTTCAGTCTTATGAAAATATTGGCGTCCATTTGGATAGTAAATTAAAAAGGAAGAAGAACAGTGAGACAGTTTTTACGAAAGCAAAATCAACACTATTCTTTTTGAGGAAGTTGAGTTCCATTGGTTCCAAGATTAGTAATGCCTCAGTGTTCTACAGAGTGATTTAGAAGGTCTTTTTTTCCTACTGCAGTTAGGTTTTTTAATGAAGTTGTGTAATTTTTTGTATGTATTGATTGTTGTTCTTTTTAATGTTCAATTGTCTATTTGTGTTGTTTGTAATGTGCAATGGTGGCAATTGAGTTTCCCCTTACAGGATTAATAAAGTTTAATCTTATCTATTTTTCATTCTCATTTTACAGCTATTTTGACCAAGCCAGATCTCATAGACAGGGGAACAGAGAAGGACATTCTGGCCATTGTCCACAACAAAGTGATTCCTCTCCACAAAGGTTACACCATGGTGAAGTGTAGAGGACAACAGCAGATCGATGAGAAAATTCCTCTGGAGGAGGCGATACAAATAGAGAGAGATTTCTTCCAAAACCATGACCATTTCAGGTTACTGTCTGTTTTTCTAATTGAACTTTGTGTTCCCAAAAATGATTCTGAAAGATTTGATCACACTGTTTAGGTCAGATTTTGTTTTCAATTTCAACCAGTTTTCTACACTCACACAGTGGGGTTCACAGTGATGCCACAGAAGAACAGAACCTTCTTTTTTGGATACATTTTTTTCCATGGACGTTACTATTCTTAATAGCTGGTTAGCAAGATATTTGGAATAAACTAAACCACCTTACAAAAAGTGCTTTGTCATTTTCAACAGATGCCTCTTGAATGAGGATAAAGCAACTATTAAATGTCTTGCTGTCAAACTGACACAAAATCTTGTTGATCATATCAAAGTAAGTTTTTAAATGTCTCACTCTAAAGGCCTGTTTATACTTAACATGAATTCACTGTAGATGTATTGCAAAAATGCAGATAGATTGCGAGACTATAATTTTTTTTAATGTTTTTTTATCCATCTTTGCCAGAAATCACTGCCACAGCTCACTGAGCAGATAAAAACACAGTTGTGGGAAGTGAAGAATGAGCTCAAGGAGTGTGAGGCTGGACCGCCACTGGACACTAAGGGAGCCAAACAGTACCTCATTAAAGTAGGATCTCAAGTCATCACATCTTCTTGCTTCTGAGAATTATCATTTGGAGTTCAAGCTGCTAGAACCATATTGTGTTTGTTGTGATTTTCTCCTTCTTCCTTATGTAACGGCTCTAAAAATATCTTGGCGTCAGAGATAGTCTCAAATCTCATCACTGTTCAGGCACACGTACACCCCACTGTCTGACACTAGGTGGTGCTATGGTTATGGTAGAGTTCGTATTCTAAATTATTTTCACACCCAAATGTCTTTTTCTACCTCCCCAGAGACAACACTTTTGCCGTAAAATGATAATATACAATAACATGTTCATGTAACAAATATTTTCTCTTTATCACAGATCCTAACAAAATTCAATGGTCAAATCTACTCCTTATCATCAGGGGAGCTGATTAATGCAGATAATTTGTTTGTCCAGCTTCGGGCTGAATTCAAGAAGTGGAATGATCATCTTAACAGCACAAAGCCATCCTGTCAGTATATTTTCAATACTAAACATTAAACCTTGAATTCACTGTTGTTGGGATTTTACAAGAAAGTTAAAGTTAATTTAATGAGAAATCCATCTTGTTCCTAAACAAGTTTGCAGTTTGAAAGAGTTTTGCCAGAATTATAGAGGGAGGGAACTGCTCGGTTTCAGCAACTACAGAGGGTTTGAGATGGTTCTGCAGGAGCATGTGGCCAAACTTAAGAAGCCAGCCATTGAATTGCTCATTGCAATCAAAGGTACCATCACACATCTGATCTCCATTATAAAACCAAAAGATTAGATCACAATTGAATTAATGTTTAATGGCACATATTGTGAAACTTGTCTTTCTGATATTTGTATTTCTCCCGAAGCCATCATCCTCAAGCAATTCAAAGATGTGTCCTATAGATGTTTTCAGAACTTCCATGTACTTCAAAACATCACTGTGGTAAATATTGCTACAATAATCTTTTTTCTCTCTCTTTTTTCCCCCCAGTTATTTGGGGGATAAAATCTATTTTATTGGCCTAATGTCATTGTTTTATTGTTTGTTTTTGCAATAAATAGAGAAAATAAGAAAGAAAAATTACAGAACAATGTTGGCTTTCTGACAAAAAGTTAAACAGTTCAGGTTTTTCAATGGCGAGTGCATTTTATTATTTAACAAAAAATGTTCAAACAAATATTATTTTAATTATTATTGAGTTTTTCACAGCAGTTTAAAAATTCAAATTGCCTCACTTGCCGTGCGCTCTTGTGTTTTTAACCAAATTCTTTGAAAAAGAAGAGGAAGCAAGAGTCAGAATTAAAGGGTTAGTTCACTCAAAAATGAAAATTCTGTCATTGTTTACTCACCCACACGTCGTTGCACGCACTTAAGACTTTTGTTCATCTAATTAAGGAACACAAAATGAAGATATTTTAAATTAAATCTGAGAGCTTTCTGTCTCTCCATTGACAGCTGCGCAACTACCACTACCACAGACAAGTTCATAAAGAGATTAAAACCTCTCCGTATGAATTGAGCAGTTTAGTCTAAATTTTCTGAAGAGACACGATCGTTTTATATGATGACCAGATTTAATTTATTTTATTCACAATTCATCAACTCACACATTGGTTATATAGTAAACGGAAGCTCAAGCATGATTGTTTGATGTGCAAGAAGTCAAGTCAAGTCGAGTATATTTGTATAGCGCTTTTCACAATACAGATTGTATCAAAGCAGCTTCACAGTATTCAATTAAAATAATACAACAAAGTTTGTTTCAAGAGGAATTTATTGATTGATAAAATTAAATGAAATATCCCCAAAATATCCCCGACTGAGCAAGCCAAAGGCAACAGTGGCAAGGAACCGAAAAACTCCATCAAGTGACCTAATGGTGTCCTAAAACTCCATCAAGTGACCTAATGGTGTCCTAAAACTCCATCAGGTGACCTAATGGAGAAAAAAAACCTTGGGAGAACCCAGGCTCAGTCGGGGGCCAATGAGAACCAATGAGGTTCATTCTTGTGTGTTACAGCACGTTTGAGCTTCTGCAAGAACCTCAAGAATGTTGAGCTTCGGTTTATGTTCTCTGGTCAATGTTTATATGTGAAAAAAGCCTAAATTCAGTGTCTGTTCATCATTTAAAGTGATCATGTCTCTTCAGATTTTTTTTTACTAAACCGCTCTTTTCATATGGATTATTTTTACGATCTCTTTCTGACAAAGTGGTAGTGGTAGGATTTTAATGACATGAGGGTGAGTAAATGATAACAAAATTTACATTTTTTGATGAAAATATCCATCTTTGCAATGATAATCAACATTATGCCACAAATGCTTTTAATTGAACTGAATTTGTACTGATCCAGAAAAATATCCCTTTAATCAGGTACTCTTTCCTCCGTACTTTTTTATTTGAAACCATAGAACAAAATCTACAATATTCAGTCAAGTCAGGAAGACAAAACGGAGCAGAGGATCTTAGAGCAGTTTGAAATGGAAAACATGGTCTACACTCAAGATCCCATCTACTTGAAGTTCTTGAGTGAGATTAGCGAAGAGACATTTTCAGAAGATCAGTTACCTGTCTTTGACATAAAGAGCAAGTACAGTGAAATGCTCCAGGCATATTATGAGGTAGATATTCTTTCAGTAACAAATATAATTGTTTTTCTCCATGACTGAATGGACTGCAGTACTTGTGTGACTGTGAGGATGTTACTCTTTGATTGTCTTTCAGATTGTGGTGCAGCGAATGGCTGACCAACTGCCCATGATGATCTCATTTTTCATGTTGAAGCAGACTGCTCAGCTCCTGTCTACTGACATGTTGAGTTTACTGGATGGGGCAAATGTGGGTGAGCTCCTGTTTGAGGACTCTGAAGTTGGTACAAGACGCAGATTCCTACAGGCTCGCTTGGACCGTTTAACTGCTACTCAGGAAGCACTTAGTGATTTTAATTGAGGGACCTATTGACTTGTCATGTCTGTTTTTGGTTGGAACATGTCATGTTATTTCTTGATCTCCTCATGCGTTCTTCTACTTCTTTTGATGTCTTATGGCAGTTGTCAAACCAGCTTATGGTGCATATTCCACCACCTACTGGGATGGAGTGTGAGGTGTTGATATCAAGAGTAAATGTAAAACCTATATTTCATTATATAACTGTAATTATCAGGATATTTATAAGAGTTTTATGACCTTTATAAGAACTGTTTAGCCCATTCTGTAATCTCAGAGAATTAATGCCATTTAACTCCTCTTAACTGGAGTCTTTCACAATCAAATGCCTATACTTTTAATCAACACATGCTCTACTGTTTCTGGAAGTCCACAATGATTACACTGGCTGGATTCATGTTTTTGATTGATTAATCAAGAGTAGAGTGTCCAATTTTTCACCGAGATATACCATCCCTTCTATAACCATAAGCAGCTCTTACATGACCAACTTTTTTTAATGAATATTATACAAATATTGTCCTTTGTTTTCTTTATGCATCTCTCTTGCCACATCTTTCTGACACCCACTTTAATTCAATCTTTATTTTACTCTTCTTTCAAGATGAAAAAATTTACTCACATGGTGTCAAAACACTCTTTCTCCAGTATCTTCACGAAATCTTACCAAAACTTTCCACAAATTAGCGGGACACCGTCTTCTGGCAGCGAGAGAAAATAAGCGGAAACACAACCTGCTTTACCCTGACTAACTATGTAAAAGGTCCGTGTTACATATAACCCCACGTTAGGTTGTTCCCCGCGCTCTGCTACAATGGTCTCATCCCCACAGAAGTAAACCAAAGGCTAATAAAGGTTTTAGGAGTTTAGAGATATCTTGCTTACAGAGAAGGGTGGGTGTTTCATGCAAATGTCATATTGTCCTTAAAAAGGTGTAAACCCTGGAGTCCGTGATTAATGCAAATTCCCATTGTTATAGCATTTAGGAGCCTTATCTTATCTAACCTTTGTCTGGTGGGGTATACTACACTGTCAATAAAGTTCTTAAACCTTAAAGGTGTAATAAAAGTGTGTCTGCTTGATTGTTTAATTGATGCAGGGGAATGTCAAAGCACACCTCCTTAGTTGTATTTTAACAAATGTACTGAGCTCTTTATTGAGCCTCTGCACGGCATTCTCCAACAAAGGGTCAAATTTTCATGATGTTACAAAGTCCTAACCTAACTACTGGTCTTCAATCAATACCTCCTGTTTCATTGCTGTCCTGGTTGGAGTTATCGTTGTAGAACCCAAATGAATAATTTACAGGGAGCGATAGCTTTTTACTATTTAAAAATATTTTCATTAGCTATCTGAGGATTTTGAGAATTTATATTCTAAAGAACCTCTTGAAAGAACCTTTTGTGCAAAGAATGTTCCATGGAGGTTTAAGGTTCTTTACGGTACCATTCACGCACCTTGTTTGCGTGTCGGTCAAAAATGACCTTTTTTTTTTTTTTCAATGAAATGATTGTACTATATTTTAGTTCGATAATGTTTTTTAATTAATATGTTGTATTTTCTAGGGCATATTTATGAAAGACTTTTTACTGTAAAACTGTGAGAAAATCAAAGCCATAAATCTAAACAAGCTGTGTTCCAAATTTGAGGTTGATATCCACTAGAAGAAATTCATCTCCCATTCATTTCCAATACGATCATTTTTGATCGTGAACAAAGTGTGACTATTTTTTTCAGGACCATTTAACTTTTTCGAATCATGTGCATTTTTTTTTGTGTGTGTTCACACAGCAAGTGCCAAAACCTTTACCAAGTTTCGTACCATTCCGAACCAAAGCGTAAAAATTTTCGGTCAAAAATTATTAAACAGCACCAGAGCAACCACCCAGAACACCCTAGCAACTGCCTAGCAACGCCCTAGCATCCACCCAGAACACCATAGCAAAAAGTGGGTTAAAAGGGTGCAATAGGACTCACTCACCTGTCTGTCACGTGTTCTACCTCTGTCTGCTTGCATTTGCATTGTTAACAAGGGTGTGTTTCACTATAAATTCAGTCTGAAATATAGATTTAAACTCATTTTGATTTCTCTTCAGCATCACCTCAAATGCTCTTTGGCTGAAACCTAAATTATACAATTTACAAGAGGCATCTAAAACTAAGAACATTATCTTTTCTCAGAACTGACTTTTTAATTTCCTTGTTTATCCAGAAAAATGTCTACTTCAGGCTTACTTTCTTTATTCTCATCTCCTGATCGAAGAAATGCTTATGATGATGATGAAGATAGTGACAGTTCTCAAAATGAAATGTTAGTATATTTTATTTGCTTATTATTGAACTAATGCTGAATTTTTATGTAGAAATATTTGTACATGCTTTTATTGGCCATGTTAATTTCTTGTTATCTAGATGTAAAAAAGAAAAGAAAAAGAAATGTACATTTGTATACAAGGCAATGTGAGTTTATTAGGGCAGGTCACTTGAGTGTACTATAGACCTTTTTCAGAGCAGCGCCATGACAAGTATTAAAAGCGAGGCTGTGAGGAATAGACTTACCGTCTTTTCAGTGGCATCCGCTGTAAAAAGCTGCATAAAGCTCACAGATCACTTATAATTTTACATAGCTAATTTTTTTCTGGAGTTTTTTGTCGACTGAAATTCTCTGAAATATATTTTTGCAGTGTTTCAAAACAATTCAGAACAATCCAAAAACACATTAAATAACACAACCCTCTGAAGGGATGAATGTCTATCCCTCTATCCCCCACAGAATATGTTCTATGGACCTGACTAAATACTCACACTTGCGGTCTTTGCACTTGACCACTTACATTATGTATTTCCTGTATTTGTAAGTGTTTGTACTGCAAGTGTGTAGAACTTTTGATTACCCGATGGGACACAGACACACTTATAGTGTTGCAAAAACGCAAGTGTTTACAGAGCTTTTTTTTATTTGTATTTTTCATTTTAAATTGTAGCGCTTCTAATTGTGATAAAGTGATAAAGAGCAGTTGCTAATGTTGCACAAAATATACACACACTGTTTAAAAAAATCTATAGAATCTACTCAATAAAAGTGAGGTAAAAATTTGCACTCATTTTGTTTGGGTAGATTTCATCCTATATTTTAGTAAGGAGTACCTGAATTTAACAGCTATGATATAATAAATTAAATTAGGTAAGGTCTACCTAATATTTCTCAATACATTACACATTACTTATAAAAATTGAGTAATAATAACTCTATTATTAGCAGAAAACAGTTATTTAATAATAATTCATAAAAATAAGTCAATAGAAATAATTAAACATTACTTATTCAGAGATGGTTAAATTTACCTAAAAATGGCATACACGGGACTCTAGAACTAAAAGGAGATTCATTTTAGTGACAAATACAGTGGCCCTTCAAGCTCAGTGTGCTGCAATTTAAGAAAACATGCAAATAGACTAAGACAAGCTAATTAAGAAAAAAATCAATCTGACAACACATGTACATGTTCAGAAAAAGCAAACAAAAATGTTTTCAGTGGACATTAGTGCTAAACACGGCTTAGAAACGCTTGCTCTCGGTGTGGTTTGTAAAAGTGGGTTTATGTTTATGTTGTGGGCTGCTACTGCTACTGCTACTGTGTGCATGCATAAAAAGCAAGTGCTGCACACAACTCACAGGACCTTGCGGAGCCAAAAGAGAATAAAGAAATGAGAATTTAAATGTCGTTTTAATTATTTTGAAAGACATTTGACATACCATACATGTATCCTGCTTAATAATAATAATAATAATAATAATAATAATAATAATACAGACAAGATATATCCCAGGGTATAGGCTAAAGTAATGTTGCGTCCCCAACCCTCTTTGGATTTAACTCGCCTAAAGTCCTTTTAGGATGCAGCACCGGATTCAGATAGTGTCTCTCAACTGAAATATTTTTTTTGCATCTAGTATTTATATTACTTCTGAGACAAGATATTGTTTACCTTTGTTTTAGAGGAAAGGAACAGGGGTGTATTCAAGAAAGCAAGGTTAGATAGCTGTTAGTCTCGCATAGCCAGACCTTCAGACTGACGGCAGAAGGTCTGGACTCTATCGCAGCATTTCTTGGCCAAGGACCGCCCAAGAGGACGTTTGACTGACATGTAACACAACCAATCACAGTTTGTTTTGTACCGAGTCATATTTAGGGGCGTGACAATATAATGTTGATGTCCCTACAATAACAGACCGGCGTGCATCTAATAAATTATTTATTCAAGAACCTTGTGCAAGTTTACTGCATCAATGGAGCCGCGAACTTCACATACTTTTGAAAATACAGCGTTTAGTTGATCGTGGTAAGCGCTCATTGTCTCAGTTGTAAAAACAACGGCTTTCTTCTTCCACGAGGGGTTTTGGCGTCATGACATTTGTTTCCCGGCGGACCGAAAATAAACGCGACACTCGCGCCCCCCGGAAATCAGATAAAATTCAACCAATCAGATGATGACTTCGACATTCCTGAAGTGTTTCCAGTTAAGTGTACCATATGCATCAGACGTTTAGCCAACGTTCCGTGGGCGTGACGTCTGAGGCTGAGACTAGATAGCTGTGAACACGGAGCGGAGAGCACAGCGCACTCACACAGCGGAATGCGCTTCGAAGTTGTGCATCTTTGGAAGCGGAGCGGCTTGCAAAGTCACAAAACATGCTGAGCCAGAGTAAAACTTGATCGCTAAACACGGAGGGGAGGCGGCATATTTTGGCCTTTTTTCTCTTTAGGGCAAAAAACGAAAATGCCATTTTCGGCAGATAACTTTCTTTATAACTTTGCTTGTTTTGCCTATTTGCATGTTTTTTTAAGTTACATTTGTTGGGCTTTCAGGGCCACCATAGATACTTGTTTCTGAAAATAAAATTGTGAAAAGAGTAAAGCAAAAAGAGACCTCATTTACAGTGTTCAGGAGAGGATGCATCCTGGTACCAAAACTCCTCTTTGGCATGCATCAGCTGCAGAAGACATGGTGTGTACCTGTCAAGATTCAGCATAAATGTCTCTTCCAAGGAAATTGTTGTTATCCGTCGGAACTCCTCTTTGATCTAGTAAAGGAGTAAAGGGACAACATAAAAATACAAACATTTTCTGTTATAGTTACTAATTATAAAGGTCTAAAGTTTAATTAGACAAATGAGATGACAAACATTCTCACTTGAGCCTATAATCCCGGCCACCTCTCTCTGAAGTGACTCCAGTCTTCGAATTGAAAAGGTTTTCAAAGTTTTTTCTTCAATTTCTTTTGCGTTGTTGTTCATCATGTCAATACAGACTAACTCAAGCCTCTCCTTTTCCAATGTGTCCTGGTTTTCTCCAACAGGATGTGGAGAAAATTTACTTTCTTTTCACATTTTTGGCTGGCGCTGCATTGGTCGGTAGCTTCCTCTTCAATGTATTTACCTCCAATTCTGGATATGTATATTTTTGTGATTTCAGGCTTGGCACGGAAATTGTGCATATTGTACTTGAGGCATTGCTGCCAGCCATACATCCCTGCAAAGGACCCAGGCTCCTTTAAGCATGGAAACTTCTCAACAAGGGTTTCCGCCACTGAGGGGTAGGCTGTGTAAGCAGCTTTGGCAAGGTCTTGCATTATTGCAGTTTTAACACTTGTATCATGAAAGTGCATTCCAGAGGCATGAAATGAATTGTTTGCCTCTGCAAGGATAAGTTCAATGTCATGGGAAAACTTTGGCACTTGAAACGCCACTGGCCATGGAGCTGGGAGAAGAACATTATGTTGTGAGCTTGACGGTTCACCCCCATCTGCAAGGGAGGTGTACATTACAACGTCATCCACAGTGTGGGTGTCAAAGGTACTCAGTGTAGGGGACAATCCTGATTCATCTTGTGGAAGCCAGTCAAGGATGAACAAAGGCTCTTTTCTAACTAATTTCACGGTGGCCTTGTCTTCCAGGTCGGCAGTTGAAGTGACGGTGAAAAATTGGTTGCCAAAGCTTTTGTCTTCATAGAGTAGTCCAAATTCCCCTTGTAATTCGAATGTTTGAACAATTTAAGAAACAAGATCTTCTACTTTATTTGGAATTCCCGATGGAAGCATAAATTTTCAGTTTTCTTCAGTGATGATTGCAACTGGACCGACATTTTCTTTCGGCAGTTTGTGTTCAGCAGAAAGAAAAAGAAGAGATAGCAGTTTGTTAACATTTGGCACGTTTACTTGGCACACCCACACATCATTGATAAGGCATGAATAATTCAACTGAAGTGTAAAACCTACTCTGTTATGCAAATGGAGTGTTTCAGGGACACCATTCGACCATCTAGTGCTTTGTATGCAGCCAAGGGGGATGCATCTTTCAATTCCGAATACTGAAGAATTTTAATCTCTCCTGTGGGCTCTATTTTGAAGCTCCTCAGGTGCTCATGGTACCACCCACTTAGCAACTTCAGAACAATGACAGGATTGTCATGCACAATGATTATTTGGAGTATTTCTCCAACCCTCAGGCAACCCTCCTGTCGATCCGAAAGGCAACAACATTCCAGCACAATAGTCAGTGCCTAAAATGGTGACTTTGTTTGTCCTGTTCACAACAGTTGCCCTGGGAAACTTCTTTGCAAATGATTCCTTAATAGTGTATTTTTAGAACCTCCAATGCCACTTGAGTCATTCTGGACACAGAGAGTTTTGGCTTTGGAATGTTAGCATCATGGATGTGATATGCTATCATTGATTGGTGTTTTCTTGCCATTGTCATGAGAATGTTTCTGAATGATCCAGTCTGCCTCACAATTCTTTTGAAGAATCTGTGTTTGGCTTCGAATTGCATGGTCCAGAGAAACACAAGTGGTCCAAAAGCAGTTGTTAGCAATGGATAATGTTTAAGGAAGTTGTGACGTGCCTCTGGGCCCGTATTATTGTAATGAGTGTTGTTTGAGCTAATCATGATGTGAAACACCTGCAGATAATGATAAAAGGTGAGGAGTCACAGACTTCAGCCTTTTTGGTTACCCCTTTGTCATCTGTCGTTTTGAGTTGCTGCTTTATTTATTTATTATTCGTTTGTTTTGTATTAGTTATAGTTTGGGAAGTTTGCAGGCCTGTATTCTTTGGAGTATACATTTTGTTTATTATGTAGCTTATTCTTTATGTTGATTCTCTGAACGGAATGTTTTCCGTGGTGTTTATTTTGGTTATGTTTGATTAAATAAATACTTTTAATTCGCTTTCGTTCTCGTTGCCTCCCTCATTTGTCGCGGCTCAGAGCCGGCTGTGACAGATATGGGGGCTCGTCCAGCCATTCGTTGTAATCAGGAACACCGGTTGGTTATTTCCTGGTTATTTCCGACTCTGTGAACGAGTGTACAGCGTGCGCTGTTTAGTTTGTTTGGGAGGCTTCGAGACGAGTAATAGTTGATTGGAGAATAAGCATATGATTTTGGTTATAATTTGAATTTGAAAAACACTTTGTGTAAGTTAATATAGCCTAGTTGCTGTTGCGTATTGATTGGACTGTAGAAGAGACGAATTTGGTAAGTTACAAATTAACTGAATAACTTGATTGTATGTGTACAAATATATGTATTTATCAGTGTTTTTTTTTTTTTTGTTGTTGTTTTGCTTAGTGATTGGTTTTGTTTGCTTGGTAATTTCGTTAGGGGTAGCTGAAAAGTTAAATATGACTTCCAATATTGAAGAGTTCATTCATAATCCGTCGGAAGATCTTTTAAATGAGTTTTCAAAGGATCAGTTGTTAGCGCTTGCGAGTCATTATGATGTTGTGCTTTCTGTTGCTGATAAACGGTTAAAGGAAAATTTAAAATCATTCTTGACAGCTGCTTTGATAGAACAGAATGTTCTTGAAGGAAAACAGACAGTGTCTACTGTTCAAACTAGCAGAATGTATTTGACTTATGAGCAACAGAAGGATTTACTTTTGATAGAAATGAAGTCTAAGGAAAAAATCGAACAGCAAAAAATTGAAGCAAGACATGATATTGAAAACAAGAGATTGGAGCTTGAGCGTTATAAATTGGATTTGATAAATGCTGGGAAAATTTCTAGAGGAGCCAGAAGATCTTCTGGTGAGGGTAGTGACCAGGATTTGCTTGATTTTGATGTGGTCACAAATTTAAAACTGGTGCCCAAGTTTGATGAAAGTGAAATTGATTCCTTTTTTTCACTGTTTGAGCGAGTAGCTGGTACTAGAGGTTGGTCTGATTCAGAGCGTGTTTTGCTATTGCAATGCGTTTTCACGGGAAGAGCTCAAGAGGTTTTTTCTTCATTAAGTACGCAGGATGCGGAAACTTATGAATGCGTTAAATCAGCCGTTTTGAAAGCTTATGAATTGGTACCAGAAGCATATAGACAGCGATTTAGAGGTTGGCAAAAATCTGAAAGACAAACGCATGTGGAATTTGTGAGAGAAATTCAAACTCATTTTACCCGCTGGTGTTCTGCTTCTAATGTCGAAACTTTAAGTGACTTAAAAGAGTTAGTATTGTTAGAGCAGTTTAAAAATTCAGTTCCACCCCGTATTGCTACTTATGTAACCGAGGCTAAAGCTCGTACGGCGTATGATGCTGCAGTTCTTGCAGATGAATATACTTTAATTCACAAAAATCAGTTTGGACAGAAGGCATTCAGAGAAATTAGACGAGAACCGGGTTGGGTTGTACATGATAAGAGTAGGGAAAGTCCGGATATGTTTAGAGGAAGATCGTTACATTCATCTGGGGAGATTGAATTAGGTGATGTGTGTAATTATTGCCAGGCCAAAGGGCATTGGAAAAATGAATGTCCAATGCTAAAAGCCAAAGCTCAATATTCATCAGGAAATAGAAAGCCCCAAAATGTGCTGTTGGGAGCAAAATCAGTAGGACTAGTAACATCCATTCATCCGTCATTCGAACCAGCCATTGAAAGTGATTGCGAAACCTTGAATTCTAGTTTGTCTCCATTTATCACAGATGGTTGTGTCTCACTAATAGGTTCTAACGAGAAAAAACAAGTAAAAATTCTGAGAGACACCGGTGCGACGGAATCGTTTATTTCTGAGAATGTTCTGTCTTTCTCCAGTGAATCTTATACGGGAAGCAATGTTTTGATTAGAGGAATAGGACTGAATGTAGTATCCGTTCCTTTACATAAAGTCATGATGGTCTCAGATTTGGTTCAGGGAGTGGTAACACTTGGGGTACGTCCCTGTTTACCAGTGGTAGGTGTAGACATTATTCTTGGAAACAATTTAGCTGGAGGTAGAGTGTGGTCTGCTGGTTCCCCAGCTTTGATAGTGTCTCCCTCTGTATTGATTTCAGAGGGGTCAGAGGATGAAAATGCCCAGAGTTTTCCAGAAGTGTTTGTATCTTCTGTTGTGACTCGTGCTGGGAGTAAATCTTTATCTGGGACTCAGTCAGATGTTAAGGGAGATTGTAAGACACTGACTAAAATACCATCAATTTTGACTATCTCACGTAGTGATTTGGTGAGAGAACAACAGGCAGATGTCTCGCTTGTTGACTTGTTTGACAAGCTTCTGTCTCCAGATGTCCTGCAAGATACAGCGTCAGGGTATTATCTGGATGGAGAAATATTAGTCAGAAAGTGGGTGCCCCATGGTAAAGATTTTGTAGGAGACCCGATTGTTCAGATTGTTGTTCCAAAAAATCTCCGTGATCTTGTTTTGATGACCGCTCATGATTCTTCAGGACATTTGGGTGTTAAAAAGACGTATCAATTAATTTTGAAAAGTTTTTTTTGGCCCAAGCTTAAACGAGACGTGTCTGCATACATTAAAACCTGCCCTACTTGTCAGTTGACTGGAAAACCCAATCAGATCTTGAGACCAGCACCGCTTTTTCCTATTCCCGTGGTTAGCCAACCATTTGAACATTTAATTGTGGATTGTGTGGGTCCCTTACCCAAGTCGAAGGCAGGTAGTAAATATTTGCTTACGATAATGTGCCAAACCACTAGGTTTCCAGCTGCATATTCGTTACGCTCAATTACTACAAAGACCGTTTTAAAAGCCTTAACGCAATTCATTGCTCTGTTTGGAATTCCTAAGGTCATACAAACGGACCAAGGATCAAATTTTACTTCGAAAATATTTGCTCAAATATTAAAGCAGTTGCATGTTAAACATCAGAAAGCTAGCGCATACCACGCTCAAAGTCAGGGGGCGCTAGAACGCTTCCACCAGACACTGAAGTCGTTGCTAAGATCTTATTGCACGCACATGAAGGGTGATTGGGAAGACGGTTTGCCCTGGCTTCTTATGTCTGCTAGGGAAGCGTCACAGGAAAGCACAGGGTTTAGTCCGAATGAGCTTGTGTTTGGACATTCGGTACGTAGTCCAATGTCACTTTTGTCTGAGGATTTGAAGGATGTCAATCCACCGAAGAATTTGTTAAATTATGTAAGTGATTTTCGTAGGAGATTGTATGAATCCTGTGCACAGGCAAAGGCGAATTTGGGGCATTCACAAGATCGAATGAAGCGGTTATTTGACCGTCGGGCAGAGGTTCGAATATTTAAGTCTGGTGACCAGGTACTCGCTTTAGTGCCAGTTGTGGGTTCTCCTTTTCAAGCTAAATTTGTAGGCCCTTATACGGTGTTGCGTCAGGTTTCAGACTTGAATTATTTGATTGAAACTCCTGATAGGAGAAAGAAGGTTCGTGTTTGTCATGTGAATTTACTGAAACCCTATTATGTACGTGATGCTGTTAAAGATGCTACCCAAGGGGATGCTAATTCCACTTTGAGTTTGGAGATTCCAGAAGGATTCCAAGTGAAACCTGTGCTTGTGGTTGGTGCAAGGGTGGAAACATCTTCAAGAGCTGTTCAGGCGGTGCCTGTTTCGGACGATGAGGGTCTAGATCCGGGTGAATCTGTTACACAGGGCTGTTTGGAAAACACAGAGGCACTTAAAAATTTGGCCGTGATGTTGAAGCATCTCCCTGACGTTCAATCCTCTGATGTGACTGCCTTAATAAATGAGTATGTCTCTCTTTTCCCAGATACTCCCACACAGACGAATTTAATCGAACATGATATTGATGTGGGTGACGCAAAACCCGTTCTTCAACACTATTACCGTGTTCCGTTGGAGAAAAAGCGACATCTAGAGGCTGAGGTTGAGTATTTGTTAAAAAATGGGTTAGCGGAGCCTTCTTATTCCAGCTGGGCATCTCCATGTATTCTGGTTCGAAAAGCTAACGGCTCTTTTAGATTTTGTACAGACTACAGGAAAGTAAATGCACTAACTAAACCTGATTCCTTTCCTTTGCCACGAATTGAAGATTGCATTGACCAGGTTGGGTCTGCCACTTATGTTAGCAAATTTGATCTGCTAAAGGGTTATTGGCAGGTGCCTTTAACAGCTAGAGCCCAAGAGATTTCTGCATTTGTTACTCCGTCAGGCCTATTTTCCTATAAGGTTATGAGTTTTGGCCTGAGAAACGCTCCAGCTACGTTTCAACGATTAATGAATCAAGTTATTTCTGGCCTGGAAGGTTGTGCAGTTTATCTAGACGATGTAGTCGTCTATAGTGACACTTGGTCCGAACATCTTTGTCGGATTAGAGCTTTGTTTGATCGTCTGGCTGCGGCTAACCTTACGGTTAATTTGAGCAAGTGCGAATTTGCTAAGGCCACTGTAATCTATCTGGGCAAGGTCGTAGGTCAGGGCCATGTATGTCCTGTTCGAGCTAAAGTGGCCGCAATCGATCAATTTCCTACTCCTACAACTAAAAAAGAGTTAATGAGGTTTCTTGGGATGGTTGGGTTTTATAGGGGATTCTGTCAGAATTTTTCTACTGTGGCAGCTCCTCTTACCAACCTGCTTCGAGATAAGATCAAATTTGAGTGGACTTCTGTGTGTCAGAGAGCATTTGAGGATGTTAAGTCTCTTCTCACTGTGTCTCCAATTTTGGCAGCACCTAGACTGGATAGACCCTTTAAATTGCAAGTTGACGCTAGTAATGTGGGAGCTGGAGCTGTGTTACTGCAGGCCTCAGAGGATGGTGTCGATCGTGTGGTGGGGTACTTCTCTAGAAAGTTTAATGCTTATCAACTTAACTATTCAGTTATTGAGAAAGAAGCATTAGCTTTGATTTGGGCATTAATCCATTTTGAAGTTTATGTGGGTTCAGGTGTAGGACCGTTGGTGATTTTTACAGATCACAACCCTCTAACATTCCTTCATTCCTTGCAGAATCCAAACCAGCGACTCATGAGATGGTGTATCTTCCTACAAGGGTATCATCTTGATATAAGACACATCAAGGGAACCGAAAACGTGATTGCGGATGCTCTATCAAGAGTATAATGTGTTGCTACAATGTTGTGTCTTCTGGTTTTCTGTTTCTTTCCCCTACCTGTCTCTTCTCCTAGGTGCCGAGGTTGATGAGTAGTAGGGGGAGATGAGTGGATTCTGGAAGATGTGACTTCGGAGTTATTTGGGAGTTATAAATTCTAGTCAAGGTTTATTTTTTATTTTTTTTGGTATGTGTACATCCCAGTTTAGTTAGAGGGGGGTGGGGCTTGTTTTTTTTGTTTTGGGTGGTAATCCTGAGTGGGGGTACACTTCAGTGTCCTTCGGCAGTCCTGTTTATGGGATTGTTGAGGATGCTGAGTTTAGTGTTTAAAGCCGCCCCGAGCTCGGCAAGCCACTGAAGACTAGAGAGGCTTTAGGTAGTTTGTGATGTTGGTTAGGAGGTTGGGATGTACCCTATTGGAATTATGTTTGTGTATATATATTTTTTGTTTTTGTTGGTGTGTGTGGTATAGGGGTTTACCTTTTTAAGGGAGGGTGTGTGACGTGCCTCTGGGCCCGTATTATTGTAATGAGTGTTGTTTGAGCTAATCATGATGTGAAACACCTGCAGATAATGATAAAAGGTGAGGAGTCACAGACTTCAGCCTTTTTGGTTACCCCTTTGTCATCTGTCGTTTTGAGTTGCTGCTTTATTTATTTATTATTCGTTTGTTTTGTATTAGTTATAGTTTGGGAAGTTTGCAGGCCTGTATTCTTTGGAGTATACATTTTGTTTATTATGTAGCTTATTCTTTATGTTGATTCTCTGAACGGAATGTTTTCCGTGGTGTTTATTTTGGTTATGTTTGATTAAATAAATACTTTTAATTCGCTTTCGTTCTCGTTGCCTCCCTCATTTGTCGCGGCTCAGAGCCGGCTGTGACAAAGTGATGTTTTGGTTTCTTCACATTCATTTTCTTCACTTTCCCACGGATCTACAATCCACTGCATAGTGATGTGTGGCAATAGCGGCAACATACACTTTCAGGGAGGAGGGAGACAGCCTTTGCTCCAACCTTCAGGAAGGCATCCGTGCCAAGGGTCCCCTTGGCCAGGGAGTAAAACAACTGGCAGTGGGATGTTTCTGGAGCGGCAAAAAGCCCTACCTGTGCAGCTCCGAAGCGCCTCAAGATCAGCTGGACCGCCTGGGGATGGAGTCTTCACTCTCCCAAAAGCGCAGGCTGACGTGATAACTCGTTGGCTGCACGATTGAGCACACCCAGAATATGAATGGCACGAAGTAACCTCAGATGCTTCTGACTCCATTGGAGGAGATGGCGGGCGAGTTGCGTCATGAGACGGGAGCGTAGACCTCCTTGATGATTGATGTACGCAGCGGCCGCAGTGCTGTCCGTACAGACCAGTACGTGCTTGCCTAGTTGTGGCGATTTGAAGCAGCCCAGCGCAAGCCATACTGCTAACAACTCGAGGCAGTTGATGTGCCAATGCAGTTGGGGTCCCATCCAAATAGACGCCACTCGTAAGGCCCTAGACACTTTGAAACTTTGTTCTGTGTGACAGCCTATATTCTGCATGTGTATAGTGAATCTATCCCGTGTGTTTAGTAATTGTATGTAACCGGCTTGTGTACTGTACTGTCTCATCTCCATTTGTTCTACCTCTGTTATTGTGCACTGGTCACATCCGAGGTTGGAGAAAGGGACTGTCATGGCTCAAGGGGAAAAGTCAAGGATTCAATAGCAAGTGAATACTGGTGTTTATTAACACAATAGAAATGGAAGTGCAGGTTGAGATGTCAGGCAAACAGTAGAATGACAGGCTCGGCAACGCAGGACTCAGTGGGCAGGCAGCAACAGACGAACTGCAGACAATCCTCAGAACAGGCAGACGAAACTCAGAACGGGAACACAGGAACTCGTGTCCGATCCACAGAACAGGCAAACGAATCTCAGAACAGGAATTCAGGAACTGGAGCGAGGGAGAGAGAACTGTGAGCTGCGCCTGAGAACCTCCACAACCATCTGACAAAGACAAGACGAGGTGACAAACAATATATAGGACATCCTCATTCAAAACAGCAGGCGCTGATCAGCTAATCAGCGATAACGAGCCGTGCTGATGAGCCACGCCCATTCATACCACACGCACACACATAGCAAGGGCGAGTCAATGAATCCATGAACCGTGACAGGGACAGGTAAGAAAGTTGCATGACATACATTGTGCACACCTAGGCTCCATTGAGCTCCACCTGTTGTATTTTGCATTTGGGTAGTTAGTGAAGGTCAGGTAGTGTGTCAGGGGACGTGAAGATTATTTTCATTTAATTACTTTCTTTTGGCTGTTAGGTTGGAGATTGGATATATATATATATATATATATATATATACTTCACTTTTTGTAAATAAAACACTCGCTTGCAGTTCAGTTCAGCTGTGTTTCTGTTTCAAATTAATGTTACTCCCCTTTACTCCTTAATCGACCACCTCAGGGGTCGTAACAGGAGGACTTTGTACTGATATGCCAGACCCTTGAGCACAAAATGTAGGAACGGTCTGTGTTGAGGGAGAATAGAGACTTGAAAGTACACGTCCTTCAGTTCGATCACTGCAAACTAATCTCAGGGACGGATGCATTCAAAAATGTGTTTCTGCATCAGCATTTTGAACAGGAGCTTGTTAAGGGCCCGATTCAAAACTCTCAGGTCCAAGATTGGCTGTAACCCACTTTCTTTCTTGGGTACAATGAAGTATGAGCTGTAGAACCCCAACCTCATATCGGCTGGAGGTAGCGGCTTTATCATGTCCTTCACCAGCAGGACTGCGATCTCCGCTTGTAAGACAGGAGCATCCTTGTCCAGCACTGAGGTGAACCGAATGCCGCTGAACTTGGGGGGACGCCGGGCAAACTGAATCGCATAGCTGAGTCTGATGGTCCGAATGAGCCAACGAGATGAGCTGGGGAGCTCTAGCCAGGACCCCAGGAACCGTATCAGTGGGGTCAGAGGAACTACAGAGTTCTGGCAGCGAGGTGGAGCACAGGGACCCGACCCTGAAGGCATAGCGTCCCAAAGTGGGGTCTAACTGCACGGTGCAACACATACCTGACTCCACGGTTGGGCAGGGAGTGCATGAGAAGGCATAGCATCCTCGAACCGCACCCCGCAGGCGATAGCAGAGGGGGATGAGAGTGGCAAGGCATAGCATTGTGCAGTGATATATGCGCCCTCTTGGGGCCCAGAGAAAGAGGAAACTGCTCTTTTATTGATCATTTGGGTACAAAAACAACATAAACAAAACTGAACAAAGGATTTTCTCTCACACTTTACGGGTTTGGCTGGGGCCTGGACGGGCTGTGCCACCTTCCTGGGACAGGCTCCACGCTGTGGCCTGTGTGGAAGCTACTACTGAGGCTGTGCGGGAGCAGAGGAAGTTGCAGGGGTTTGTAGCCGGCGGCAGGGTGGAAGCAGCAGCGGGCCACTGGGGCAGGATGTGTCTGATTGCCTCCGTCTGCTTCTGTGCAACCAAGAACTGTTGGCCGAGAAATCGATATTTGTCTGTGTTCTCTCTCTTACCTGAAGATCATGAGGTGGAGGCAGAGAGAAGGATCAGAGAAAGAAAACAGAGACTTTGAGAAAGCTGGACACATTACAACATTACAACTCCGCTTTGCGTCCTGCCTAACAACGCCCTTCAGCGTTGACCACAAGTGTGGGTATTTGGACAGGCCCTGTACTGTATCTGGAGCGTACAATCACACTGGTGTGATTGGAACTTTCAGTGCATCACGTGATCAACTGCTAAATTCAAATGTGCTTTCGCACGTTGGCGCTATAGACCTTTTCACGTTTCCGGGTTTCTCAGAAGCGGAAATTGGTTGGGTAAACTAGTTGGGTAACTAGTTGGGTAATTAGTTGGGTAAACTTCTATAGTGGTGAATGAGAGTCTACATTAAGTATATTTTTTGTGTTCCCATATGCTCAAATAGCAAAAGAAAAACTCCATAATAGTGTTTTCACAACTTTCAAAAAGAGGGAAAAAAATAGAGAGATTGATAATGGCAGCCAGAAGAGAGAAAGAAATCAATTTTACCATCACTCCCATAGCCGCTGCATTAGAAATACCCTCACAGCAGCATTAACTAGTTTCTAAATTTGATGCAAAATTAATATAATACAAAGTGTAGTGTTAAATGTGTAACACTCTCCTAACCGCTAGGAACAATCGTCCAGTTTCCGAAATATTAATGAGGAAGAGAAAAAACTATCAACAAGGACACAAGATCCGTTTATCCAAGTGTATTTACACAAAACAACAAAAAAATCTGAAATAACATACAAAGAAGCAAAACAATAATATTATGGTTGTGTGTGGGTGTAAAAAGTCTTTTTTGTCCAGTGGTGCACCACAACGGAGTTTAGATCAGCCTCACCGGTAAAAAAATGTCAAATCCGTGAGCAAGATCTTAGAAGTTTGTGACTACTGTAAGTCCTTGGTTTTTGAGTAATCTCTCCAACAAGTTCCCCGAAATACTCCTCCAAGGAACGGCAGCGAAGCGCTCCCAGACAGTCCACAAAAAAAAAAGGTAATCCTCAATGAATCAAAATTCATGAAAGAATGCGCGCTTCCCTCGCGGAGGTAATTTCAAATGAGATCTTGGAAACCGAGCCAAACCACAAAGTAAGGAGATGCACGAAGTTTCTACAAACGACAAACTCTATTAAAGCCAAACTGAGATCATGAACATCCACGGACGGCATGATTGATGAGCAAAGCCGACGGGTTACACCACTATATGAGATTATGACTCCAAAGATGGCGCCAGCATGTTGCACGGCAAGCCGTCATGTTCACCGTTTGTTCGCAATTGTTTATGCTCTTATGTTAATAATGCCCTTGCTCTCGTGCGTAACCTCAGCGGTGTTGATGTATGATCGCGCAACACTCATGGACATCCAAGCTTCAATTAATTACATGGATCAGTATTATATCAGCAGTGGACATAGCCATTATTCTTCCAAACATCTGACGTCGATACCACTGGAGGTATCTCGCTTGCACTGTGGATCGCACCAAAAAAAGAAGCGCCACAAAAGACGAGGAAAGCGCGGCGGACGCTTAGTAAAGAACGCGAGGGGTGCCCGGACGGTTCGTGGAAACTACACGCTTGTACGGACTTGGATCCTGGATCCTGAGCAGCCTGCGCCAGGACTTCGACCTATATTGAAAAGGATTAAACGGAGTCGACGGATGGATTATCGTCATTGTTATATATCTGCTTTCTTGTGTAATCAGATATCTCTTACACACTCTGCCGAATTAAATCAGTCACACGCTTGATAGCTTTCTACATGGCGTCTTTACTTTTCTGCCTCTTAACGTGAACTCCCCCTACATCCGGTCTTGCATACATATTAGTACACTCACATCTTAAAGATACAGACCATCATTCTAATACATGACATCCCCTCCAAAGTCGGATAGAGACCTTTAACACTCGACTATCGTCTCAGTATTGCCAAACAAATAACATGTTCATCTAACTGATGATTTTCACATTCTTCAACTTATTTTAAACTCAATTATAATATTAACCATGAACATATCAACTACGTTGTCTGCATTTAACCTGCATTCAAAAGTTCAACCAACGATAAAGTCAGCAAATTTTTGAGGTACTTTTTTTTGTCTTTGGGGCTTGACATATGTAATGTCTTGGTGACACTCAACCATAGGCACAAGTCTCTCTGATTCCTCTGACAATGTCTGTTGATCTGAATCTGTGGAACAGTCAGCATTCCCTTTCTCGCTTTCTACATATTTCTTTACAAATGTTGTGTTGCGACTGTACTGGGCTCCGGTGGGTGACTCGACAGTTATTTTGTTCCCAGCTTTGCTGACCACTGTGTGAGGTGTTGCGTTAAACGGTGTGGTAAACTTGTCCGTCTTGTCCTGCCTGATCAGAACCCGATCTCCAAAAGCTACATTTGAGAAATCTGCTTTGCGATGTTCATCTGCATACAGTTTATATTTTCCTTTTTCCTCAGCGTCATGGTCGTGAACTTCGAGATCTTTGTCTACTGGTGTGAGTTCAGGTAACTTGCCTCTCATTTTTCTTTTAAACAGAAGTTCAGCGGGGCTTTTGCCTGTGGTGTTATGTACAATTCCTCTGTACACTGTAACATACTTCCTGAGTTCCTTTTGCCAGTCAAGTCCTTCCGACTGTGCAATGCGGATTCGTTTCATGATGGAGGCATTCTGGCGCTCGACTTCACCATTCGCTTGAGCCCATTTAGGCGTTGTTTTCAGGTGTCTGATCCCGTTTTCTTCACAGAAACTCCTGAATTCATCTGATTTGAATTGAGGTCCATTATCTGATTTTAGTGTGGCAGGAAGTCCATGCCGGCTGAATATGTCCTCAAGGCTGTCAATCACTTTTGTTGCAGTGGTTGAGGTCAGTATGTCATACTCATAATACCTACTGTAGTAATCCACCACAACTAGGATTGAGTGTTTTGATGGCAGAGGACCCAATAAATCTACTGCTAGATCTTGCCATGGTCCATCTGGCAATGGTGAGGGTCGCAATGGTTCTGGCGCATCAGGACGAGAGACAATTTGACAGCCATGGCATGATTTGCAATATCTCTCGGCCGCTCTGTCCATGCCAGGCCACCATACTTTGCTCCTCAGGTGCTGTTTGGTCCCAACAATACCTATGTGTCCCTCGTGGGCAAGTGCTATTGCTCGTGGTTGTAATGTTTTTGGAAGAACAATGCGTGTTCCACGTAGTATTAAAAAACCTACCACGCATAGCTCCCTAGCAACAGCTGCATATGTCATACACTTTTCAAAGTGTCCACTTTCAATAGCTTTTCTCACCTCTATTAGTTCGGGATCTTTTTCTGACGCCTCTTCCACTTCCCTTGTGGTTAGGGCTCTCAGGGTGGCATTAATGGCTACAAATCTCACATATTCATCCGAATCATGCAAGTGCTTGTCTCTCATTGCTGTGCTTCCTAGAAGTCTTGACAAGGGATCAGCAATGTTCTCTTTTCCAGAAACATAGACAACCTTAAAGTCGTATGGTTGAAGACGCAAAACCCACCGCTCAATGCGGGCACAGGGCTTAGAACGTGGACTGTAGATTGTCTCTAATGGCTTATGGTCTGTGACCAGATCAAATTGTCTTCCATAGACATATGGGTGAAGCTTCTCACAGGCTCATACAAGGGCAAGGGCCTCCTTCTCAGTCTGGGAGTACCGTCTCTCACAATCTGATAAACTTCTACTGATGTAGCACACTGGCACCATTTGTCCTTTTTGACACTGTGTCAATACAGCCCCCAACCCTACAGGGCTGGCATCGGCTATAACTTGGGTTGGTGCATCTTTGTCAAAGTATGCTAAGGTCCCTGATTTTGCCAGTTCTCCTTTTTCGAGCCTTAAATGCACTTTTTTGTTCAGGACCAAAGATGAATTTGGAGTCTTTTCTGGTAAGACGTCTCAAGGGCTCTGCCAAGGTTGCAAATTGTGGAAAAAATCTGCTGCTGTAATTGACAAGTCCAAGAAAACTCCGAACCTCTGAGGCGTTCTGTGGCTCTCGAGCCTCCACCACAGCCCTGACTCTCTCATCAGTGGGCCCGATACCTTTTTGTGTGAGTAGAATCCCCATAAAATTTAAGCGATCCATACTGAACTGACATTTTGCAGGATTCAGAGTTAGCCCACATTCTCTCAGACGTTTCATGACAGCATGTAGACGGTGATTGTGTGTTTTATGGTCAGGCGCATGCACAATGACATCATCAGAGATGTTTTCAACTCCCTCTATTCCAGCAAGGGCAGACGCGATCTCATGTTGGTATTGTTCACTTGCAGAAGATACTCCAAAAATGAGCCGCTTGTATCTGTACACTCCATTGTGAACTGCAAACGTTGTGATCTGGCGGGACTCTGGCGTTAACTCTAACTGGTGATATCCCCATTTAAGATCTAATTTGCTGAAGACCATAGACCCATTCATACTCTGTAGCAGCTCATCTACAGTGGGGATGGGGTATCTTTCCCTAATGATTGCTCGATTGGCTTGTCGCATGTCAAGACAAAGCCTAATTTCAGCATTTGCTTTTGGAACAATCACAACCGGATTAACCCACGGAGTAGGCCCGTTCACTTCTTCAATAATGTCCATTTCTAAGAGTTCTTTTATCTTTTCTTCAACAGGAACCCTTAAATTAAATGGAATCCGCCTTAAAGGCTGGGCAACTGGCTGAATCTTTGGGTCTATGTACAAACTAATTTGCTTGGTTTTCAGCTTACCAACTCCTTGAAACACTTCTGGGTATTGTGAATGGAGCGACTGCTTGAGGTCTGTTACAGCTGCAATGTTTGTGCCGATCTTCAGTACTCCGAGTTTCATGGCAGTGTCTCTCCCCAACAGTGGCTCTTCTATCCCTTTAATTACAATGAATTCAGCATATACCGACCGGCTGCCTATTCTTGCTTCACACTTGAAAGCTCCCTTTAGTGGTAATGGCTGATTAGACGAATAAGAGAACAATTTCCTCTCTGTTTCCGGAATGTACGAATGGCATCTAATATTCTTTGCCTTCAGTTCCTCCCATGTTCTTTCATCAATGATATTGCTGGTCGCACCAGAGTCTACAAGCATTTTCAAATTGACATTTCCCAAGCAGATATTCATTCTATCAGCCATGTAGTCGTCTTGAATGACAAATGCATATTCAGCTTGCCCTTCAACATGGTTAACTGTTTGCTGCTTCACATTTTTAGTTTTGCACATTTTTGAGAAATGATCTCTTCCTTTACATTTGTGGCATGTCTGGCCTCTCGCAGGACATTTTAAATCTCTTCCCAAATGATCTGTATTCCCACATCTGTAGCATTGTTTGTTCAACTTACAGCATTCAGCTTGCTGTTTTCCCTTGAATTGTCCTTTCATCTTTCCCCCTTTTTTCCAGACGCGATTCACAGACTCAGTGTCAGGCTTTGATACGTCACTCACCGATGATGCAGCCATCTGTTCCTCTATCCGTTCACAGAGGGCAGCAACCTCCAACGCACGATCGAGCGTGAGATTAGGTCCTTCCTCCAAAAGTTTACGACGCACGTACATTGATAAACATTTGCCTACGATGGCATCCCGGATTTGATTAGTCATGTCATCTGCAAATGCACAGTCCTTTGCTGCCTGTCTGAGACGTGTTGTGAACTGTTGAATCGTTTCACTTGGGTTTTGGGAAAGTTTATAAAAAGACTGCCTTGCATACGCAGTATTCACTCGTGGCACGAAGTATGCATTCAAAGCTGCAACGGCCGCGTCGTAATCGGCAGCACCTCCCGTATCCGCCAGAGTGGAGAATATATCTTGAACATCAGGTCCAGCGTAATGCAAAAGAAGTGCTCTGCGCCGCTGACGAACTGCAGCAGCGACATCTTCTTCAATTATAAGTCCTTTACCGTCCGCATAAAGTTCAAACGATGTCAGCCACCTCGTCCATCTCGAACCAAGTGTCGCAGGATCTTTGTAGCACTCAAACGTAGGAATACCAGACTTTTCCATCGCGTGCAATCAGTGCTCACACCCCACTTGGCTGCATCCTCGTCGCCAATGTTATATATCTGCTTTCTTGTGTAATCAGATATCTCTTACACACTCTGCCGAATTAAATCAGTCACACGCTTGATAGCTTTCTACATGGCGTCTTTACTTTTCTGCCTCTTAACGTGAACTCCCCCTACATCCGGTCTTGCATACATATTAGTACACTCACATCTTAAAGATACAGACCATCATTCTAATACATGACAGTCATTTAATGGAACTAACGTACTCACCACTAACACAAGCACAGCCTGTGGATCCCGTCAAAGTTAAAGCTGCACTGCTGAATGTGAGGTCAGTGGGAAATAAAACGTATATATTACAAGATTTTATTACATCACAAAAGTTGGATTTTTTGTTCTTAACCGAGACTTGGCTCGACCCGGCGGATACTCATTCTGTCCGAGTTGCTGCCCCCAAACTACAATATTTTAAATACTGCAAGATCCACCGGTCGAGGTGGGGGCGTGGCCACACTCTTCAAGGACAGTTTTAAATGTACCCTACGACAAGTAGAGAAATATCCAAGCTTTGAACTGCAACTGATTAAGCTGGAATTGATTCATCCTGTCTACTGTGCACTTATTTATCGACCTCCGAAATACAATAAGGAGTTTATCCAGGACTTTTCAGACTTTCTTTCTCTTATTGTTCTGACCGCTGATAATCTTCTAATCATCGGGTATTTTAATATTCATGTATGCTGCCCTTCTAACCCACTTGCAAAACAGTTCTCTGAACTTATTGACTCTTTTAATTTAACACAGGCAGTTTGTGATGCCACACACAGCCATGGTCACACTCTTGACTTAATTTTATCTCTGGGTCTCTCCCTTAGCAATGTGACTATAGAAGACAATTGCATATCTGACCATAAATCTGTTTTCTTTACTTTTGATATACCTGTCATCATATCAAATGACCAACCTGTTGATTGTTACTTTAGACCTGTAAATGAGGTGACAACAAATCTTTTTGCTGAAGCATATATATCTAGCCCAGTCCCTTCTATCATCGAGGCTTCTGGGCCCTGGTTAGATACAGAAAAGTTAACGGACACTTTCAATTCTGTATGCTCCAAAATTATGAATGATGTTGCTCCGCTTAGGATTAAAAAGCCGAAACTTTGGTCTCAGCCGTGGTTTAATAATGAAACGCGGGCCCTTAGAAAGACCTGCAGGATAGCTGAACGCAGGTGGAAGAGAGACAAATTACAAGTGTCCTATGAAATGCTAAAAGACACGCTCAATAGATACCAACTTGCAGTTAAAGCTGCTAGAACAAAATATTTTTCAGATTTAATAAACAGAACAGCACACTGCCCAAGAGTTCTGTTTGGCACAATAAACACTGTGCTAAACCCGACTATTGCGCCTTCATCAAACTCTATATTATATACTTGTGAGGATTTCATGAACTTCTTTGTAAGGAAGATTGAACTAATAAGAGAAAGAATTATACCCTCCAGTATTGTTCTAGAAGCTCCCACGCCATGCTCTTCTTTATTGGATCACTTTGATGTTGTCTCTCTTCCAGTTTTAGCAGATATCGTCAAGCATATGAAACTGTCATCTACTCCACTGGATCCTATACCACCCCGACTTTTTAAAGATGTGTTTGCGACTATAGGTCCTGGGATACTATCTATCGTGAATAGTTCATTATCAAATGGGGTTGTTCCGCCCTGTCTTAAACAAGCAGTGGTCACTCCCCAAATCAAAAAACCAGGCCTTGATTATACTGACATGAACAACTTTCGTCCAATTTCAAAATTACCTTTCATATCTAAAATACTAGAGAAGGTTGTCTTACTCCAAATTACTCCAGTTTTATGTGAGAATGATATTCTGGACAACTTCCAATCTGGATTCAGAGCTGGGCACAGTACAGAGACAGCTCTGGTAAAAGTGCTCAATGACCTTTTAACAGCAACTGATTCTGGGCTGGCAGCTGTTTTAATTACATTGGATCTCAGTGCCGCATTCGACACTGTCGATCATTCGATTCTCTTAGACCGACTGGAGTGGGAGGTTGGCATCCGTGGAAGAGCGTTAGCATGGGTTCAGTCATATTTACAGGACAGAACATTCTCTGTCCATTTTCCTAATGCTTCATCCGCTACGGCCACCTTAAAATATGGTCTCCCTCAAGGCTCTATTTTAAGCCCAACATTGTTTTCTCTGTACATGTGCCCTTTGGGATCTATCTGTCGTCGCTATGATATTTCTTATCACATGTATGCAGACGACACACAGATTTATTTACCCCTCAAAGTTGGGAATGAACAGTCACTCAAGTCTTTGTTGGACTGTTTGAAGGAGCTTAAAGTTTGGCTATCGAACAATTTTCTTCAACTTAATGAAACAAAGTCTGAAATTACAATATTTGGCCCACCAAAATTTAAAGAGAAGATAGCCGACACCCTGGCTCCATTAGAAATGACGGTGAAAGATAGTGTGAGAAACCTTGGGGTAATAATTGACTCATCTCTAAGCTTTGATAAACAGATAATTCTGTTGTAAAGAACAGTTTTTATCAGCTTAGATTGATTTCTAAGATAAAACCCCTTCTCAGTTATAAAGACTTGGAGATTGTTATTCATGCTTTTATTACTTCCAGACTGGACTACTGCAATTCTCTTTATGCAGGGATCCCCCAGCGTCAACTATGTCGTCTGCAGTTGGTACAAAATGCCGCAGCAAGATTTCTGACTGGCACTAAAAAAAGGGACCACATTACTCCAGTACTATCTTATCTTCACTGGCTGCCGGTTCAGTACAGGATTGAATATAAGATTTTATTAATGGTTTTTAAAGCATTGCACAACAGGTCCCCAAAATACATTGTGGATTTTTTAGACTCTTACACAACAGGCAGGACACTAAGATCCACGAACCAATCTTTGCTGGCGGTCCCCTTTTCTAAAAAGAAGTCAAAGGGTGACCGAGCTTTTTCAGTTGTGGCTCCTAAGTTGTGGAACAGCCTACCCCTTCATATCCGGTTAGCTCAATCAATAGAAATATTTAAGTCGCAGCTAAAAACTTACCTTTTTAATTTAGCCTTTAGGTAAGGGTGGTATACACTGTAGGTATACACTTTTATTTAGTTTTATTTCTTCATACACACTGATCTCATTATGCTGGTGGGTGAGGGAGATGTTTAAGAGTGTGAAATATGCCTTCATCCGCTAGGCTTGATATGTTCTGTTTTTATATATGTATGTCTTTTTACTGTAACTGTGAAGCACTTTGGGCAACAACGTTGCGGGTAAACGTGCTATACAAATAAATAAAAGTTGAAGTTGAAGTTGAAGTTCCCTCAAACCGGAGTGCTGGTGTGGTGAATAATCCGGTTACTCGGTGTGAATAGTCCGGGCGTAGGACCCCATTAGTATGCCAGTAGTATGCCTGATCTAAATCTGTTCTCGCGATAACTTGTAGCTAACGTGAGCTGTTTTAGTGTTATTATGTGGTAGCTTTATGTAGAATGCTAACTCACGCTGCTACAGTATACGCAAGGTAAGATTAAATTAAATTGTATATTGTATATGTAAATTGTGTATATTCTATAGCTAATATTTAAAATCTCAAGTTGCGTCAATAGCAGAGGAGAAAGACCGCGAAATTTATGTATGAAAGTAGTTTTAAGAGTTTTTCAGTCGACAATGTAGTTGTTTCAATCTCAAATATGTTGTTTGTTTATACAGATAGCGCCTAATTAAAATTTTGATCTGACGTTTTCGGAGATGTGAGATCCAAGGGATCACCGGGCGCTCAGCGCTCATGTATCCGGCCTGGAACAGCCTTACCTCGGCAAGTGGTGCTGACGTTTGCTGCTGGCTTATGTCTCTAGTCTAGTGGTTAAACATGAGATATAATTCGTTTTGTGTAGGTTATATCTAACTTTGATCTCATTAATCTATAATTTGTTCCCTGGTAAATCGTTTTGGCTGAGGGCAAAGTTTAGTTTCATAACTTTATATAACGTTAAATTATTTAGGCTAGGCTATTTATCTTTAACGTTGTAGCCTGCTGACTTATGTTTGACTGAATCGTTTAACTTACTTTATTTCTTGACTAGCTTCGTATACCTTTTAGGCTACTTATACTTTTATAATGGCTATTATTGATCAATAAAACTGAAATTTAACAAAAAGAGACAGGGTTGTGTCATTTTATTTTATATAGCCTATGTAAGAATATTTTAATATATATATAATATGATATCACCAACACGGCATGTATTTTTTTTCATGTATGGGATGGGCAGTATTTCAGAGTATGTTGAATTGAAAGAAATCAAGCATCACTGACAAAGGCTCAAAAGAGACCATGACTTTCTAAAAAAATCTTTTAAAAACAGATTGTTTGTGTTTTTTGTTTTACTTTTAGGACTGGAGAAAATCTGGCAATGGGATGTCACGACTTCTTTTCTGTTTGTTAAATGCTTAGTTAGGTTTGGGATCTCTGCAAAGGAGTACCTTCTCACAACATAGCGACACTTTATAGTTAACTTAATGAATTACTAACGTAATGATAGTAGTAGCACCAAAACGTACTTTGCAAGATTAAGTGCTGTTTTATATGGATTAACCCTTTCATGCATAGTGGTCAGTACAGTGGACAGCTATTAAAAAAGCATTTTCTTAAATTTGCATGGGTTTTGATGGCATAGTTGCACATCATCCTCTTCAGTGGACCCTGGTGCATCATCCTATACATTGCAAAAGTGGCAAGCCGTTGTGTTTTGATTTTTTTCCCTTCCAAACCAAGATGGTCAATGGTCAGTCAGAAATGCCAAGTTGCTCCGGAATATCCAACCATTCCTTCTTTCCTAGGACTCTTGTAGATAAAAAAAATATTGCAGCATCAAGCAATATCTAATGTGTCATATCACAGTTAAATTTTCCAAGTTTTGATTTTAGATTGGGAGAAAAATCTGATTAATCATCTGTCCACTGTAGTGGACCTCATGCATCAATGGCTATATTTCAGCTACAGTTCATACTTATACTGTGAATATTGTTTTTGAAAATACTTAATCTGCAGTGACATTTATGTAAATAAATGTATTTGTATTATTAGAATGTAATGTGCGCTTACATAATGTATGTGACTTGTATTGCATTAATTTACTCGTAACATCAAAAAGTGATCTGATTATTTAATGCATGTTACTTGTAATGTATTACTTTACTTGTAAATGAGTAATAAATGAGAAGAGTTGTAAATGAGAGATAACTTCTTAATGAGTTTGTCTTATATAAAAGCCCTTAAAGTGATGAAAAAAAAGAATGCAATAAATATTGTTTGCATTAAAGAAGAATATGATTTACAAAACAAAAACACAACCAAGCCCCTTTAACCTTTCAATCTTTTTTGTTTAATACTATGATTATTATTTTTCTTGTTTTATTTGTATTTCTTTTATGCACCTGTTCTGTATATTCTAATGCAAAGATGTAATGATATTGCCATGCCGTTTGTACATGACAAAAAAAAAAAACGTATTAGAGATAAAGTTTTTTCACCAATACAATATTTTTGCACACATCGAAAGGGCTATATATATATATATATATACACCGTGGGTACGGAAAGTATTCAGACCCCCTTAAATTTTTCACTCTTTGTTATATTGCAGCCATTTGCTAAAATCATTTAAGTTCATTTTTTTTCCCTCATTATTGTACACACAGCACCCCATATTGACAGAAAAACACAGAATTGTTGACATTTTTGCACATTTATTAAAAAAGAAAAACTGAAATATCACATGGTCCTAAGTATTCAGACCCTTTGCTCAGTATGTAGTAGAAGCACCCTTTTGATCTAATACAGCCATGAGTCTTTTTGGGAAAGATGCAACAAGTTTTTCACACCTGGATTTGGGTATCCTCTGCCATTCATCCTTGCAGATCCTCTCCAGTTCTGTCAGGTTGGATGGTAAACGTTGGTGGACAGCCATTTTCAGGTCTCTCCAGAGATGCTCAATTGGGTTTAAGTCAGGGCTCTGGCTGGGCCATTCAAGAACAGTCACAGAGTTGTTGTGAAGCCACTCCTTCATTATTTTAGCTGTGTGCTTAGGGTCATTGTCTTGTTGGAAGGTGAACCTTCGGCCCAGTCTGAGGTCCAGAGCACTCTGGAGAAGGTTTTCGTCCAGGATATCCCTGTACTTGGCCGCAATCATCTTTCCCTCGATTGCAACCAGTCGTCCTGTCCCTGCAGCTGAAAAACACCCCCACAGCATGATGCTGCCACCACCATGCTTCACTGTTGAGACTGTATTGGACAGGTGATGAGCAGTGCCTGGTTTTCTCCACACATACCGCTTAGAATTAAGGCCAAAAAGTTCTATCTTGGTCTCATCAGACCAGAGAATCTTATTTATCACCATCTTGGAGTCCTTCAGGTGTGCTTTCATGTGTTTTGCACTGAGGAGAGGCTTCCGTCGGGCCACTCCGCCATAAAGCCCCGACTGGTGGATGGCTGCAGTGATGGTTGACTTACTACAACTTTCTCCCATCTCCCGACTGCATCTCTGGAGCTCAGCCACAGTGATCTTTGGGTTCTTCTTTACCTCTCTCACCAAGGCTCTTCTCCCCCGATAGCTCAGTTTGGCCGGACGGCCAGCTCTAGGAAGGGTTCTGGTCGTCCCAAACGTCTTCCATTTAAGGATTATGGAGGCCACTGTGCTTTCAGGAACCTTAAGTGCAGCAGACATTTTTTTTGTAACCTTGGGCAGATCTGTGCCTTGCCACAATTCTGTCTCTGAGCTCTTCAGGCAGTTCCTTTGACCTCATGATTCTCATTTGCTCTGGCATGCACTGTAAGCTGTAAGGTCTTATATAGACAGGTGTGTGGCTTTCCTAATCAAGTCCAATCAGTATAATCAAACACAGCTGGACTCAAATGAAGGTGTAGAACCATCTCAAGGATGATCAGAAGAAATGGACAGCACCTGAGTTAAATATATGAGTATCACAGCAAAGGGTCTGAATACTTAGGACCATGTGATATTTCAGTTTTTCTTTTTTAATAAATGTGCAAAAATGTCAACAATTCTGTGTTTTTCTGTCAATATGGGGTGCTGTGTGTACAATAATGAGAAAGAAAAAAAGAACTTAAATAATTTTAGCAAATGGCTGCAATATAACAAAGAATGAAAATTGAAGGGGGTCTGAATACTTTCTGTACCCACTGTATAAATATGTATATGTTACACAGGTTTTAAAAAAACAATTTAACGCGACTCATCAATAAAATATTGTCATTTTTAAAGACACTTGAAAATGACCAATGAGAATGTCTCATCACTTTTTTTTTTTTTTTAAATGCGGGACTATATATACGATTGCCATGTTTCACAGGTCCCTTTCGTCAGAAATTCTACAAAGTATCTCTGCGAAAATTTCATCTTTGGACATCTGTGCATCTCTCTGGACAGTTTCATCTCTGTGACCAAACATCTCTGGACAATTTCATCTCTGCGACCAATGCATTTACCTTACTTAATTCAAAAATACAATTTAATCATCAATTTAACTTTACATTAATTATTGTGTTTTTTTTCTCATCACCCAACATTTCAGTATGTATATCCATCACCCAGTGTATTTTAATAATGTTTAATTGTAGTTATATTTTAATATAAATGAAATTATCGGCCTGTAATAATTTTTACCGTTATAGATACTTAAGACAAAGTTCATAATTATTGCATGAGCATGCTTTTCTTTTGGAAAAAAAATATTTGCAATGTTATAGGCCTAATACAATTTGGACGAAAGTCTTTATTGCCGAATGAAGAATTAAAAATTAAAGGTCTCAGCTCGTGTAGGCACTTGCATAAATACATCAAAGCGAGTATGAGCACCTGGGCACAGTTGCATTGAATATATTAATAACTCGTGCTATCAAAGTTAACGCATGCGATTATTTTAGTCCAATTTAACGCGATAAAAATAACGCAGCATTCATTTTTTTTTTCTGTCATCCTTTAGCTAGCGTTACATTTAACATGCACTTAAAGCAAATGGTTTAAAAACATTAGAGCGCGAAAAGACACACACATGTCCTGACCATAGACTGTAAAAAAATATGGACGTAGTGTCCGTGACGTCACCATAGACAGTATATAAACTGGACACAGCGACCCCATTGGATTCAACGGAGACAAGTGAAGTCAAATAGAAGCACTAACTTCCTGATGGTCGAGCGTACTGCGCAGACTCAAACTGAGCTTGACGACATAGATGTGACGTGAGCAACCCGTCTATCTACTAGTAGCTGTGCCGAGAGAAATCTGAATCATTCCCTTCCGAAACTTGCAGAGACGGAGAATGTGAGTAGGAGGTGTCCATGAGCTAGAAGCAGGAGCAACTTTCGCTAAGTATTCTGATTAATTACTTTGTCATTTTGCCTCCACGTCCCCGCGATTGCGCGCGAGCTTCTCCTCCTGTCCATACGGTAATCTCTCTACTGTGTGACAGAGAGTCGAGTGGTTATGACGCAATCGTTAGCCTATTTTTACAAAAAAGCCAATGGCTAGCCAATGGCGGCGCCCGGGGCTACTTCAAAATAATATGAAACCCTGCCCCCCTGGACGTCACCCGTAGGTTTCTGAAGAGCATTTTTGAAGCCTAAAGTAGGCGGAGCCGGCCGGCCGTCGCCATCTTGGCCTTGCGTCACTCCCGGATAACAGAAAATAGGCAAAGAGGCGGGGCGTGAGTGGAGCAGGGGGGCAGGGTTTCATATTATTTTGAAGTAGCCCCGGGCGCCGCCATTGGCTAGCGGACCATCACCTGCTGTTAGCATCCCATTGACTCCCATTCATTTTGGCGTCACTTTGACAGCGAATAACTTTACATCTGAGGCGTTTAAAGACTCCATTTGTCCATTATTTATTTCTAAAGAAACACGAAAATGTATAAAAGGCTCCATTACCTTGTATCTTACGTTATGGCCCCGTAGAAGCAGTTTTTGTAAAAATAGGCTAACGATTGCGTCATAACCACTCGACTCTCTGTCGCACAGTAGAGAGATTACCGTAAGGACAGGAGGAGAAGCTCGCGCGCAATCGCGGGGACGTGGAGGCAAAATGACAAAGTAATTAATCAGAATACTTAGCGAAAGTTGCTCCTGCTTCTAGCTCATGGACACCTCCTACTCACATTCTCCGTCTCTGCAAGTTTCGGAAGGGAATGATTCAGATTTCTCTCGGCACAGCTACTAGTAGATAGACGGGTTGCTCACGTCACATCTATGTCGTCAAGCTCAGTTTGAGTCTGCGCAGTACGCTCGACCATCAGGAAGTTAGTGCTTCTATTTGACTTCACTTGTCTCCGTTGAATCCAATGGGGTCGCTGTGTCCAGTTTATATACTGTCTATGGAGTGGAGCTGAGGAGCCTTGCTATGATTCTGTACTATTCTGCTAGTTGAAAATGTATTATGCAGTAACTTAATATTACTCTGAGAGTGTGTGTGACAGTGATTTATGTGCTTAACGTTACATGTCAGTCACTCTCTTTTTATAGTCTATGGTCCGTCAGCGCGGCATCGCTCAAGTTCGTAGAGAGCTTATTCAGTCCATTTTAAATTCTGATTTTGGCCGCCTCTCAAATGGGTTAAACCATGATAGATATAATGCCTATGAAGTTCAAGTAAATGCGCTAGAAAATCCGCGCTCATTCATGGATGTGCATTTATTGCATGGACGGAGAAAGCGCCGACACCTGCAAGATTTCATCTGACGGTACATAAGCATATTATAATAATCTATCTGTTCCGTGAGAGCAGAACGAATGAGCCTTTATTGACGTTTTTAAATCTGAAAACTCCAAAAAGCAACGAAATTGTCAGACATCCATTAGTGCATGTTCACAGAGGAAAACAACTGAAATACAGCGCTGGTTGTTCTCTCGACGACAACGACGGAATCCTAAGCCGTGGGCGAAGTAATGGGTGTATTAAATTGTATGAAATAATCCCGGAAAAAAGCACAAAACACTGCAGAGATGGCAAGTTCAGCAGCTAAAATTTGCTGAGGTGAAGTGAAGGCTAGTAACAACAGCAGACAAACAGCTAGCAATGACATCAGCGGGAATCCATCTGTCACTCAAGTGGCCACACCCTTAATTATGCAGAACTTTAAATATTAATCAACTAAACGGATGAGTTATAAAAAAATTCACCCCCCTCACAGTTGTTATGAAGGGCAAAATTAGCTGTATAGACCAAAGCCACATAAAGATCCAGGCTGTAAACATGTTTTTTTCTGCTGTAAAGTTGGTAATTTTAACATAGGGGAGATACAGATTTGACTCACTTCTGCAGCCAGCCCAAGCGGCCAGTCAATGAATTGCAGTTTAACTCACTTCCGTGTTGGTTTCAAGAGAGAGACAGGGAGGTTGCCGCTTGGTCCTGACAGTCACGCGCACCATATGGTGCGCACTGCGCAGCAGTAATTGGCAGTCGGCAACTGCAGGTCTTAAAGGGACAGCACCCAATATAGCTGTCTCACTCGAGGTCAATCAAATAACAATGGGAAAAGAGAAAATTACTCACTGCTCCTAACTAAAGAACTTTTGTAGCTTTAAAAAGGATTCATTTATATCTAATTTATAAATTATGCAGTGCACAGTGTTTTATGCTTTATTCAATTTCTTTTTATTTCCCATATTTATCAAGACAGCAGTAGCTGTACACACTAAAAAAAAATGGTTCTTCAGCGGTTCTTTGCGGTGGTTAAGGTGCTATATAGCACCACTACCATTTAAAGAACCTGTTAAGCCCAGTTTGGTTCTTCAGCGGTTCTTTAGTGGTTCTTTGGGGTGGTTAAGGTGCTATATGGCACCTCTTATGGTTCTACATAGCACCATTTGACAAAGGTATATGGCACTTAAAGTGGTTCCCCTATGATTACAAGCCAATGAACCACTTTTAGTGCTATTTAGCACCATTTTTGTTTAGAGTGTATTAGTATCAGTGATACTGGCCTTCATGTATATAAAAATATATGTCATTAAACAAGTAGTTAAAATATAATGTCTTTATTTAGTTATTTTATGTTTTTCTACATTAATCTGGAGATTAAATGTGAAAATATAAAAACGTATAGAGACTTGGGCAACACTTCATAATAACGTTCAGTTGTAGGCCATTAATAATGATGAACTAATCATTTACAAAACATGCATAAATGATTAGCAAGTGATATACTAACATTTTATGTATGTTTTTTTTATTCCGTTACACGTGATTAGTAAATGATTAACTAATTATTTATGAAACATGACTATGTGTTCATAAAGGATTAATAAGTGATATACTAACATTTTATGTATGTTTTGTACATTTCGTTACAAGTCATTTACAATTGATTAGTTAATGATTAACTAATAATTTACAAAATATGACTATGCGTCTCATAAATGTTCATTATGTTAAATTTTTTTGTATGATTTGCTCACATCAGGTGCACAGTGGTTAAAGATTCATGTGTTTCAGAGAAGACAGCTGTCTACCCTCACCAGTCAGCACTTACACTGCAGTGCACACTACACACTACAGTGTTCAACACCTGTTATAGATGTAAACGCATAAATAAATCATTTACAACACTTTTTGCATCCCCAAATCTAAAGTGTAAACTATTAATTACTTGTAAATGTGTTACGCTTACCTTTTACAAATAATACTTACCTGTTACAAATGATCTGTATGTGTATTCAAGGCATTTACAACACTTTCTGCACCCTCTAATTGCTACATACATACAAAAAATTAAAAAAATTAAAAATGATTAAACATGTATGAAACGCATATTCATGTTTTATAAAAGATTAGTTAATCATTAACTAATCACTTGTAAATGACGTGTAACGGAATTTACAAAACATACATAAAATGTTAGTATATCATTTGCTAATCATTTATGAATGTTCTGTAAATGATTAGTTCATCATTAACTAACCACTTATAAATGACTTACAACTGAACGTTATTATACAGTGTTACTGAAACTTGAGTGTTTATGATTGCGATCAATCGCAATTAATCAGAACAAAAGTGTAATTCATCTAGTTAATTTTTTAGATCGATTGACTGCACAATTAATACGTTTAATCAACCTAATATCATTACTTTTGTTTTGCATTAAAGTTATGTTACAGTTTGCGTTGCATGCTGAGGTGAAGGAGTACCTGGAGCGTGGAGTTTACCAAGTGAACGCCGACAACGGAGGCAAGAGAATTGTCAGGCGTTCTGCTAAGAGGTTCATTGTGCAGGGGAAGTAGAAAAAATATCATTGCCTTTTAATGTGTTATGTATTCTGTGATTTACAGTATCCGCTACGTTTGCTTATGATAAAACAACTAATTTTACATAATATTTTCTTCAATAAATAACATGATTTAAATACTGTGTGTTGCGTTCCCTCACATTACCTCTTTATGTCTCTAATACAGGTGGACATCTTTATTACAAGACTGCAGACGGATCAAACCGTCTAGTTGTCATGGATGAGAAACAGAAGGAACGAGTCCTTCGGGACTGCCATGACAACTCAGCTACAGGTGGGCATCAGGGGAGAACAAGGACATGCAATAAGATTGCAAGCGCATACTATTGGCAAGGCATCTTTTCGGACGTCACGAAGTGGGAAAGATAATTGTAGACTCAAATTCCAGAACCACAAGATGGTTTCATACAGCCCCTCAAGTGTAAATATTTAACTCATGGGTACGTTATGTAGCGGCCACGACATATTATATTGAGGCCACAAGATCATATTATATGAAATACTTAATGGTGTTAAGTCGTGTCCTCAAGATCCTATGTTGAGTTTGAGACCCCTGATGTAGTTGTACAAAGTAATGTGTTTCTGTTGTTTGTAATGTTACAAACACCTTTAGATTTTTTTAGATTGCCCAATGTCCACAGTGTCAGCGTAATGATACTATTTCTAATCAGTTTTATTTTGATAAACATGACGCAATACAACATCGCAACTACATGAAAAGTGTCCATCCATGAAACCATGGGGTTCAACGAGCTAACTACGTTCTGCTGCGTTGCACCTTTGGGCTTGCATATCAAAGTAAAAACAGTGAGTGATGTTCCATAGCACTAAAGACTGTGCAAGTTGCACATGACGTGTTGCAGCATGTTTGTGTGTTTTTGCAGAGTTCCCTCAAGCCAGTCCATGACACCTAGTCCAGCCTCCTCGCCTACCAGGTCACCATCTAAAGGGGAAATTGACTGACTTCATCATCTAGGCCTTAGGATGGTTCCACAAAGAATTGACTGCATATGACAACATGAATTTACTTCAAACTAAAGATTTGACTTTTCATACAGCAAAAGACACTGCATCTATTTGTGTCTCATTAGTTCTCAAAAAACTTTAACCTTACAGTTCATTAAATATTTAAACACAGCTAACTCAACATTCATTGTTTTTAAATCTTCACAATGTATAGCCAGAGAACTATCACAAAAGTATTTTAGGAAAGTAAAGACATACAAAAGTATGTCTGTTTAAAGCTGCTTTGTATTGTTGTGTATTTTTAAAAGCTCTTTAAATGTCCTAAAACGATGTGCATTTTGCTTGTAGTTTTGTGTTAATAAAAATGTAATATATTACATCTCATAATGCAGTTTAATTCATTATGTATTGTATTGTGTAATTTAATAAAAATTTTATACAAGTTTTGGTTCACTAATTTTATTACATTAAATGTCATTGTGTTGTAAAGATGTTCTGTATTAAAGGGATAGTTCACTTTGAAATTACATTTTGGTATGTTTTAGCTTACCTCAAGGGCATCCAAGATGTAGGTGTCTTTTTTTCCGCAGTAGTTTCAATTTTGATATTTTTATGTCAAACCGTTCTTGTCTGTCAGTCATATAATGCAGGTCTATGGTCACCACCTCAAAGAGCTTGCACAGAGTCCAAATTAAAACAATTCCCCATCGTCCAAATTAAACAATTCCCCATCGTAAGTACACATTGATGGCCTAAGACACGAAACGAGCGGTTTGTGTGAGAAAACGAACAGTATTTATATCGTTTTTACCTCTTGTACACAACCAGGCGCTTGCGCAGACTAAGCCAGAACACGCGTGCGCCCTCAGATCACTTGGACGTGGTTGTGTAGAGGTAAAAACTATATAGATACAGTTCGTTTTCTCACACAAACCGCTCGTTTCGTGTCTTAGGCCATCAATGTGTACTTACGATGGGGAATTGTTTATTGTATAATTAACACGTGCAGCCCCGCCCATAACGCTTCTCATTGGTTAGGGGCAAAGTGATGACGTCGATCGAGGCGGGGCCGCACCTGGGGCTTCTCGTTGGTTAGTGGCACAGTAATGACGTCGACGCCACGGTAAACAGGAAATGCGGTTGAAAACTTATGCGCCATATCGCGCTGACAGCGCATGCGTCGTATTTGCGTTAAGTGGTGACGTCTCGCGTCTTAAAAACGCTTGCGCAAATTTGAAATAATACTTTCATAAATGATAAAGTATTAAAACAACTCTAAAGTAATAATGAAAGCAGCAAAAAGTAGTAGAGCATATATCCATAGTTTTAACTATGTCTGATCTAAGGTAAACATAAGGAATTACAGAGTATAGGCTATATATTGTGCAATATCTGTGTAGTATTTTAAAAGTTTTTTACATTCTGTTGCACTTCACTGTGTAAATTACAAAATTACTGTAAACATTAATGGCACCTTATATATTTCTTATTTTAATCATTCCTCTGTAATAGTTCTTGTTTATTTTTGTGCATTAGGTTATTATAAAACATTTATGCCAATAAAGTAGTTTTAAGTTAAACTAACTACTTACAGTACATTGTCAATCTCTGTCTGTATCCCATATTATGCATGCCAACTCAAAAAACCAAACTCATACCAGTGATAACTTTTATTTCAAAACAAAAATAATTGTGTAAAAGAGATATGCACACATACAGATAATCACGCACATCAACCGTACACACACACGCGTACATACACACACACACACACGTGTACGTACGTACACACACGCATACGTATACACACAGACAGACGCGTACGTACACACACACACACACGCGCACACACACACACACGTGTACGTACGTACACACACGCATACGTATACACACAGACAGACGCGTACGTACACACACACACGCGCACACACACACGCGTACGTACATACACACACACACACACACACACACAGACAGACGCGTACGTACACACACGCGTACGCACACGTATGTGCGTACACACACACACACACGCGCGTACACTCACACGCACGTACACTCACACACACTTACACTCACACACACTTACACTCACACACACTTACACTCACACACACTTACACTCACACACACTTACACTCACACACACTTACACTCACACACACTTACACACACACACACTTACACACACACACACTTACACACACACACTTACACACACACACACACACACACACACACACACACACACACACACACACACACACACGTATGTACACACTCACACACACACACACACACACACGCACACACACGCACGTACACTCACACACACGTACGTACACTCACACACACGTACGTACACTCACACACACGTACGTACACTCACACACACGTACGTACACTCACACACACGTACGTACACTCACACACACGTACGTACACTCACACACGTACGTACACTCACACACACACACACACACACACACACACACACACACACACACACACACACACACACACACACACACACACACACACACACACACACACACAAACACACACAAAGTGTGTGTACGTACGCGTCTGTCTGTGTGTATACGTATGCGTGTGTGTACGTACGCATGTGTGTGTACGGTTGATGTACGTGATTATCTGTATGTGTGCATATACACTCACACACGTACGTACACTCACACACGAACGTACACTCACAAACACACACACGTACGTACACTCACAAACACACACACGTACGTACACTCACACACACACGTACGTACACTCACACACGTACGTACACTCACAAACACTCACACACACATACGTACACTCACACACGTACGTACACCCACAAACACTCACACACGTACGTACACTCACACGCGTATGTACACTCACACACAATCTACTCAGCCTGAAAAAAAAAACAGTCAACCGAGCAATAGCCCTCAACCTCCTTCTCAGAATAAAGTCCCCGCAGGACTCCGCTTCGGCCATCACCCACAGACCCAGGTGGGCAGTCCTTGTATACTTCAGTGCAGTGCAAGCACAGAGTCAGCGAGTAGGGCACCCGGAACTCTTGCCTATATTGTCTGGAAAATGCACTCCAGTTCACAACACCTAATTTAGATAAAATACAGAACAAACAATATTGAATAATTTTAAAGAGAGGCATTAACATAGTACAGAGTCATACAAGGAATTTCTTTTTTATACATTTTAAACATATTATAGGAAAATTTTAGACAAGATATGCTTGAGTGTTATTGGCTTTGTCTGTAAAGTACCTAAGAGACTTACTTTGTTTATGAACAACAAACTAGTTAAAAAAGTTTGTCAACACAAACTTTAATTTGGCTTGAGAAAGCCTATCCTAAAAGTTTGAAATAGTTTTAAAAGCTTGAAGGTTATTTTTATATATATTTTTTTACCTTATATTTATATATATTTATATATATTAATAACAATAATATCAAAATACATTTAATCAATGTATTCATAGAAAAAGAATATCCTACAATATATCTTTGTATATTAATATTAACTCTTAAATCCTAGCCTATATTTCTTCTCCTGGTTTAGTTTTGCCACTATATTTCTTTTTAAGGGCCTCTGTTGTTTTAACCTATGGTTTTAACACTATATATAGTACACACACGCATACGTATACACACAGACAGACGCGTACGTACACACACACACGCGCACACACACATGTTCACAGAGTAAACGCAACAACGTATCTGACTTGCAACACACACACAGCAGCAGCTGTGCTCACTCAAGGTGATTTTTATTAATTAAACAACCAATCACAAATATACACACTCTCATTACTAATCACGTGACATTTCATTCAACTCAATCAACTCAGACATAAATATCAATCAATAAAGAGACAAAAAAAAAAAAAAAAAAATACACATTGAGAGCACACGGTTAACACCCCCACTTAATCTCACATTGTTAACAGAGTATAACGCATCATTTTCCAAAAATCAATGCATCAAACTTCATCAACTTATACTTGGTTACAGGCTTTGTCAACACATCTGCTATCATCTCATTAGTGGGACAATACACTAATGTAATGTCACCATTATTTACAGAAGACCTAATAAAATGGTACTTGATGTCTACATGTTTGCATCTTTGCCTGCTCACGGGATTTTTCGCTAAGGCGATTGTACCTTGATTATCTTCATATACCTTAGGTTGCGAGTACTGACATGTATCAAGATTTTCCAACAGTTGTTTAAGATAGAGACACTCCTGTATGGTTGTGGCTAGGGCTATATACTCTGCCTCACAGGTGGACAGTGCGACAGTTGGCTGTTTCTTTGTTTTCCATGAAATCAAAGCACCACATTCAGTTAGACTTACACAATAGCCTGTTGTACTACGTCTGTCATTACTAGCCGCCCAGTCTGCATCACTGTATGCTCTTATTCCCAGTGTCTCATTACATTTTCTGTAACACAGTTCTTTGTCAAGTGTACCTTTAAGATACCTCAATACATGTTTAACTGTGGACCATTGCTCAACAGTTGGCTCTGTGAAATATTGTGACAGTTTGCTTACAACAAAACTTATATCAGCTCTAGTACAGATGGACAAATAAATGAGGCTTCCCACTGCCTCTCTATATTTTTTCACATCAATCATCTTTTCGGCATCATTAGTGTAGTCAAGTTTTTGTTCACAAGGAGTCGATCTAGGTTTGCAATCCTGCATGTTAAACCTTTGCAATATTTTTGTCACATATTTTGCTTGTGACATTCTCACACAGTTGTCACTCTGGTTAAAATCAACACCTAAAAAATGCCTTAATTTGCCCAAGTCTTTCATTTGGAATCTTTCAGTAAGCATGTCCTTCACACGTCTAAGAACATTTTCATCACTTGCCACAATCAACAAATCATCAACCCATATTACAATGATCACTTTTTCATTGGCTGTTTCCCATGTATACACACAATAGTCAGCTTGATTCTGCACAAAGTGATTTTTGGTCAAGTACTCATGTAGTACCTTGTTCCAGTTTCTGCCCGATTGTTTTAACCCATACAATGACCTTTCCAATTTACAAACCAATTTTTCATTTGTACCAGATTTTACTTCATAACCCTCTGGCTGTTCCATGTAAATTTCGTGATCTATTGGTGCGTTCAGGTAGGCAGTTTTTACATCCATATGGTGCAAAATCAAATTTTCTTGTACTGCTTTTTGTATTATCACACGGATACTTGTCAAGTTAGCCGTAGGGGAAAAAGTATCTTCATAATCGACACCTCTCTTCTGACTGTATCCTTTGGCTACATAACGTGCTTTGCACTTTTCAGATCCATCTATGTTATTCTTAATCGCATAAACCCATCTACCCCCCACTGCTTTCTTACCTTCAGGCAAACTACTTAGGGTAAATGTGTGGTTTTCTCTAAGTGACTGCATCTCCTCATCCATTGCAGTGACCCACTCTTTTGATCTGTCCGAGGTTACAGGTTCTGTGAAAGTTACAGGTATATTACATGTCACTCTATAACAGTAATCTATGTTGATCTGCACCTGATCAGTTTCCTCATCAGATACCTGTTGAGAAACATAGTCATGGAGATAGTCTGGCTTCTTCCTCACTCTAGAAGGGTATCTTGGAGGCCCAGGCATAGCTTCAACTGTTTGGGTCTGAGGAATACTACTCAGTTCCTCCTCTTTGACTGAAACCTGGTCACTTGCTAGACTTGAATTTACATCCTGCCTAGTTCTATTGGCTTTCTGCTTCAGAACATTATCATCATCATCATCATCAACAATGTTAGTCTGAGTCTGTTGCTCAACACGGGTTTTAGAAAGAAACTTAACTAACCTGTGCTTTTGTACTTTCCTGCTGTCAGGGAAATAGACAATGTATGCTGGACTGCTTTTATCATAACCAATAAAAACACCCTTTTCACTTCTTGGATCCAGCTTTCTTTTATCTTGTTTATAAACAAAACACTCTGAACCAAACTTTTGCATCCTGGCAAGATTGGGCCGTCTCCCTGTTAGCATCTGAACTGGTGTATGTTTGGTGCGTCTGTTAAAGCACCTGTTCCTGATTATGGCTGCGGTCTGCACTGCATAAGGCCATAAATCTTTAGGTAACTCACTCTCTATTAGCATGCACCGTGCCATGTCAAAAAGTGTACGCCAATTTCGCTCTGCCGTACCATTTTGGTGGGGAGAATATGGCGCAGAAGTCTCGTGTCTAATACCATTCTTAACCAACAGGGTTTTGTATTGCTTTGCAGTAAACTCAGTGCCATTGTCTGATCGAAGACGCTGAATTTTACCATATGGGGCCATATCAGCAAGAAACCTCTCCGTTGCTTGTAGTGTGTCACTTTTACTTTTAAGACTATATACAAACACGGCACTGGTAAAATCATCAGTGAATGACAAAACATATTTATACCCCTCTCTGGACTCTGGGTGAATTGGACCGGCCAAATCTGTGTGCACTAGCTCTAGAGGCCTTTTAGCTCTTACATCAGGCTTTCTGTTTCTGGTTTGTGTAAACTTGCCTCGGGTGCACACTTCACAAGTTATAGGTTTGTTTGTTGAACCTTCAATTTTCATACCATCAACAACACCTTCTAATCTCTGCACATCATCAAAATTACAGTGTCCCAGTATCTCATGCCATGTTTTTAAATCATAACATCCATTCACTTGGTCATCACATCCATCAGGTACTGTATGCAAATAATATAATCTATCATGTAAACGAATGGGAAATTTTGTACCGTCTTTGTGCACCAGAATGTCCTCATCTTTCCTGAACGTCACGCTTGCTCCACTGGAAGCCGCTGCTTGCACCGAAAATATGTCCTGTGGGTATGAGGGAATGTACAGCGCCCGTCTCAGCATTGTTTTTAGGTGGCGTCCGCGAATGTCCACCAAGCATACCTCAGCATCACCTCTGCGCTCTGCTACTCCCTTACACCTTGTGCCGTCAGCTAGCTCCATGTAATGAGTCCCTGCCTGGAACTCATCATCGAACCTCTTGAACTTGGAGATGTCGGTGACGATATGCGAGGTTGCCCCGCAGTCGACCATCAGGCCCCTCACGTCGACACCCTGGTTGCTTGGCTGGGATCCTGCCGCTCCATCGGTCACCCTGAAAACATACTCGTCGGTCGCCTCCTCGGTGACCCTGCATGTTGCGTCCTGGCGCCGTCTCCTCCTGCAGGTTACGTCGCGATGAGTATTACTCTTGCAGTGGCTGCACCACAGTTTGCGCCGGCAAGCGCGGGCAATGTGTCCCTTCAGACCGCATCTGTAGCACACCACATCCGCTGCAGCCCGTTCAGTTGAGTCAGCACTGGTGGGTCTCGCAGGCCACTGTTTTGTCCGCACAGCCATTACATTATCCTCTGCAGCTGGAGCACGCATCTTTTCGATGTCCTCGTAGCTCCGAAGTTTTGTTTTAAATTCAGCAAACGTTATCCTGTCATCCGATTGCGTTATATGGATGGCGAACTGTTTAAAAGTCTCAGGAAGCCCCTTTAGAACCATAGCCACCAGCAGTCCGTCACTCAAAGTCTCTCCAGCATTTCGTAAAGCCGTGATAGCAGTTTCAGCACGAATAACATATTCAGTCACACTCTCGCTGCTTGATTTTTGAAGCGAGGTTAGCTCAGTATACAGGCTTATTACTCGTGGCTTTCCTTTACCTGCATAGTAGTCTCTCAAAATCTTTAACGCTGCGCGCCCATCGTCGGCTGCTTCTCGCATTACAAGCGACAAACTTTTATCGTCCAAGAACTGGATTAACTCTGCATATGCCTCGGCATTTGAAGCCGCTTCTTCCGGTGTCTCCACACCCGCTGATTCCGTAGTAATTATCTCTTTCAGGCCTTGCAGCCGGAGGTGGCCCAAAAACTTAACCTCCCAAAGTTCATAATTCTTTTCATCCCCATCGAACAGTAGCCGCGACCAGCGACCGCTATGTTCCGTTTTTCTGGCATTAGGCCTACTCATGGCTCTACTTAGACAAACGCTTGACTTCTTGACTTACTGGGCCCATAACCTGTTCACAGAGTAAACGCAACAACGTATCTGACTTGCAACACACACACAGCAGCAGCTGTGCTCACTCAAGGTGATTTTTATTAATTAAACAACCAATCACAAATATACACACTCTCATTACTAATCACGTGACATTTCATTCAACTCAATCAACTCAGACATAAATATCAATCAATAAAGAGACAAAAAAAAAAAAAACATAATACACATTGAGAGCACACGGTTAACACGCGTGCGTGCGTACGTACGTACGTACGTACATACACACACACACACACACACAGACAGACGCGTGTGCACTATATATTATATGGCAAGCCAAGAGGCTCAGAAATACGCCATAGATTAATCGCGTTTAAAGCCAAACGGCGTAAAATACGGCGTTTTAAACCGTATTGGACGCCGTAAAATACGCCGTTGTAATTACAAACGCCGTTGTAATTACAAACGCCGTAAAAGACGCGCGAAATACGTCAATGACGCCGTATTTGACGGCGTTTTAGTGTGCATGGAAAGCGCCGCTTTTTACGCCGTTCATCTCGCCATATGACGCCGTAAAAAACGCCGTTTTGGTTGCACAGAGCGCGCGCTATTTTACGGCGTTCTGCTTATAGTATAATGAGACACTCCCGCTGATTTCCACAGCCAGTAAGTTTGAACTGTTCTCTCCCAATCAATGATGAACTGAGTCAGACCAGACGAATTCAGCACGGATCATTTGTGGTAATCCAATTCGTATGCTCCCAAGGAATTATTAATTTTATGTATTAAAATAATCCAAGCTAAATAATAAACTGAAATTAAAGAAAATATTAAAGAACATTCAAATCAATAAAGCAAAATGAATAGGATTTTCACATTTTAAAAGGGTGTCACACAGGGCTTAATTTGATCCGGAACATGTGAACATGGGTGACACATGACTTGCGCGCTTGTTGTGCTAGTTGAGATTGCTGTTAGCCTCGATCGTTTCACTCAGGGGAAAAAATGTCAAAAAGACAGCAAAGTTTGCTTAACTTTTTCAAATACGCTGGCCAGTCAGATCCCAAACAAGCAAAAATCGTTTCCGCTGATCAAGAATGTGGAGACCATGGTGGACACAGCAGTAGTATCGACATAATATCTCGTTATTTCGACATAATAAGGGGACATTCTAATCTGCAATAAGCCACATTAAGCGTTCTTATAATGGTTTTCTATGGGGGGAAAATACTTAACGTGTAATTGCGTTCTGGGCTCATCTGATTTTATTTTATTTTTTTTACATAGCATAGCCCACATTGTTATGATTTTAGTATCATAATGATTAATAAATGCACGCACAATTATCCGTGAACTTGATTTGAACAAATGCCTTTCAACTTGTGTGTGCAAAATTCAGTATTAAATGAATGTGCAGCAATTTGTACAAATAGAGAGTCTGTAGGCCTACTGTACTGTTGTAGCCATTAAATAAGCGCATTTAGTTTCATATTTGTTAAAATATTATGTATAAATATATGTTATTTTTTCCATTTATGCTGATTTATGAAAAGTGAACAGCACGAGTAAGATAGGATGCGCAATATGAGACATGGAGAGGTTCAGACATGATTTTGACCACTTCATTAAAGGACAATTCCGGTATTTAACACTTTGAGTCTATTTTGTAGTTTGTTTTGGATGAACAAGAGTGGTGGACAAAGAAATTTTGACAATGGTTCCTGTCTCGACTTTTTGACTATTTTAGAATTGCCCATGACCGCTTTAGAATGGGAGTCTATGGCCATGCACAAACATGCCCTTAAAACAACCCTTAACGTTCGTTTTCAAAACTGTGCAACTCACCGAATGGTTAGTGGTGTTCGTTGATGATTAAAAACAAATATATCTCCGCAATGTATGATTTCAATCCGTTTATTTTTCTATAGTGGAACTATTTTTTCAGATACCTCACAACCGCGTATAAACTTCCGCTCTTCCGCAACTCCCGTTGCTCTGCTCACTCTAGCCTTCTGAGAGACAGAGAACCGAGCGAAAAGACCTAAAAGACTACAACCAAATGTAAACAGCCCCCTTTCCGTCTCCGGTCGCGCCGTAATATCAACGAAATCAATGGGATTTTACAAAACGCCAAATAAAACACGACAGAAACTGTATTTCGCTACGCTACTTGTTTTGGAACATCAACGAACACCACTAACCACTCAGTGAGTTGCACAGTTTTGAAAACGAACGTTAAGGGTTGTTTTAAGGACATGTTTGTGCATGGCCATAGACTCCCATTCTAAAGCGGTCATGGGCAATTCTAAAATAGTCAAAAAGTCGAGACAGGAACTATTGTCAAAATTTCTTTGTCCACCACACTTGTTCATCCAAAACAAACTACAAAATAGACTCAAAGTGTTAAATACCGGAATTGTCCTTTAAGTTTTGTTTTGTAGAAAACCTTTCTTTAAAGTGAATTTCGTTTTGTATAAATTGTATCTTAATTTTAATAAATTTTTCATCAACCAATTGCGGACAATATAATCATGGAGGCGCCCGCGCGGTCTCTTGCATTGCACGTTAACTGGAGCGCATCTCATCCTAACACTTAACGAAACTCAGTGTATGCCTCACACAGAGAAATACATCAAATACACAAAGCTTGAAATGTCTTTAAACTAAATAATAAAAAAATAAAAAAATAAAAAGGCTAGGCCTACTCTCTGATTATGTAATCCGTTATGTGCATTTCTCTCTAGGTGCGTTCACTTATGGCGATCGTCAACTTCATGTTTGCAGCAGACAGTCAGAAACACTAGTTTATTAATAAAAATCAATGCACACGTCACCGGATTTACAAATGCACATCTTGCTTGTTGCACGCACACATATTATGTCGAAATAACGAGATGTTATGTTGATATAACATTATTATTAATAATAGCCTACATCTTTTTGAATAGCCTATTTGATTGTGCTGAATGCTGAATGTTGCGCTTGTTCAATTTAATACAACTTTAATTGTGATCATTAAAATAATTGAATATTAAATATTTAGTGGCCAAGTTTTGCGCTGCTCCCCCTGTCAATGATCTAGCACCCCCTCAGCACATGCGTTAAAAATTCTCTGGCGCCGCCCCTGCAGAAGGCAGTGTATTTTTTTTTATTTTTTTTTCGTTACCTCCAACCCCCGTTTTGAGTCGCCGGATACGCCCGAAATTAATCCAGTTTGTTGATAAAAAATTATAATTCTCATTTCCGTTTAGTTTAAGTTTTTCAACTAATAGTTATATTTTCCTTTATTTCAGGTTTATTTCGATTAGCATTTAAATGTTTTTAATAGTTTTAGTTTTACTTTACTAACCCTGCCTGGGCAAAACATCAACAGAACTGTCAATTTTCCAACTCTTTCAAGCCACGAATTTTTACAAATATTCACGAATTATTTAATGCCGGTCTGGGACACAATATTAGGCCAATCACACTCATCCAGGCCAATTAACCTACAGCTATTGTTGCAAGCATAATTTACATTTCTTTTAAGAATAATGACTCAAATGTGGGAAAGAAATAACTAGGCTATGTTATTTTTATTTATTTATTTATTGTCATTTGCTGAGTTTGCTCCCCTTGCACCTTATGTTTTATCTTTTAAAATGACGGAAATTATTTCAAAATTCGTATTTTAAAAACGGCTTTACTCACTGAACTTCTATACCCACAAACGGTTGACTTTTCCCCCCAAGTCGTTTATTTCACTATGAACTGGACGATCGAAAGGGCAAAATATTTGAATCTTCATTTTACAAAAATATATTGGATATAACGAAATGTAATAATGCTATTTAATGAATATATAATCAAGGTAATATGAATAAAACACGAATTTAATTAGCCTACAAAAATCGGAATACTATTTAATTCTGGAAGGAGATAGCTTATAGGACATACCAACAAACCTGCCACATTTTTTAGAAATAGCAAAAAATACATTCGTCTTATTTTTTTCAAATAGGCCTATTTAAAACACAAATTCATAGGGCATTCTATGGGTTATAATATTTTGTGTTATTCAGCACTTAGATGGAAATGTGCCGAGTTAAGCCAATACGACCTGGATTCTTTTCCTTGTTTAATAACTCCTCATATATGATCATAAGAATTGGATTAAATGATCCGTGCTGAATTCGTCTGGTCTGACTCAGTTCATCATTGATTGGGAGAGACCAGTTCAAACTTACTGGCTGTGGAAATCAGCGGGCGTGTCTCATTATACTATACATGGATTTCTCGGCGACGTCATCACTGCATGCGCACGCAACAAGGAGGCAGAAAAGACCCGCGGCCTTCGTACCAGAGTAACGTTAAAGGGTTTAGGGTAGGCTAGTAGCATAGTGGTGGTGTTGTCGCTAAGTCAAAATGCTAATTATCATGTTAGACTAAGTTAGTAATGTAACAGCCAATGTTAGCAGTGCAGCATCTATAGAGCCCGAATTTGCTTTTATATCATTTAACCTTCTTTACGTTACTTTACGACCTGCAACATTTCATGACTTCACACATATAACGTGGCGATAATATTAAAAAACGTACTCTCAGCAATGGTGAGATCTTGCCGGATCCCTACGCAATACATGACGATCTTTGGATTGTGGATGACAAGTGGCCAGCAATTGTATGGCCTAATATAATTATTTTATTCGAAATCCATGTATAGCCTACACTACTGTTCAAAAGTTTGGGGTTGGTAAGATTTTTATGTTTTTGAAAGCAGTCTCTTGTGCTCAAAAAATCTGTAAAACAGGAATATTATGAAATATTATTGGAACATACATTTTAAAATGCATTCAAAAGGAAAACGTGTAATTTATTAAAGCTGAATTTTCAGCATCATTACTCCAGTCTTCAGTGTCACATGATCCTTCACAAATCATTCTAATATGATGATTTGATGCTCAAGAAACATTTCTGATAATTATCAATGTTGAAAACAGTTGTGCTGCTTATTTTTGTGACATATTTTATTTAGGATTCTTTGATGAATAGAAAATTCAAAAGAACAGCATTTATTTGAATGTTCTCTTGTAGTATACTACACACTTGGTATACTAAATGTCAAATTTGCGATCTAAATAGCTGTTTGAAAAAATAAACATGTATTTTTTTCACTGTTCATAACTGGTTGAGCAGTTAAACTCTAGTATGTGCTCATGACAGCACGTATAATCCATCGTCAAATCTTTGATTTACAGTAGGCCTAAGTAACGTTATATGTGTGAAGTCATGAAATGTTGCAGGTCGTAAAGTAACGTAAACAAGGTTAACTTATATAAAAGCAAATTCGGGCGATGCTGCACTGCTAACATTGACTAATACATTACTAACTTAGTCTAACATGATAATTCATACATGCATCACAGTATGTCCGGATTTTGATTCGTAAACAGTTGGACTTTTTACATAATGTTATATTAATATGAAACACAAACAAACAGATCCAACTCTGAAATTGCAGTTTATTATTGAGTCAACAAAAAATTACAAACAATGCGAAATCTACGTTAATTACAATGTTATTTTATTCTTTTATTACAGAACTCGGCATAACAGATAGCGTTTTTTTGCCTCCTGGATGCGCGCGCATCCGGTATTGTTTGTATACAAGAAACCCGTGTATAAGCAAAACGCCGTAAAATAGCGCGCGCTCTGTGCAACCAAAACGGCGTTTTTTACGGCGTCATATGGCGAGATGAACGGCGTAAAAAGCGGCGCTTTCCATGCACACTAAAACGCCGTCAAATACGGCGTCATTGACGTATTTCGCGCGTCTTTTACGGCGTTTGTAATTACAACGGCGTATTTTACGGCGTCCAATACGGTTTAAAACGCCGTATTTTACGCCGTTTGGCTTTAAACGCGATTAATCTATGGCGTATTTCTGAGCCTCTTGGCTTGCCATAATATTATGTATCCTAATCCGAGTAAAGTTAGCACTACACGATCTCATTTTTACACCAATTAACAATACATCACACTAAACGCCACTGCAGAATTAAAAATGGTAAAATAAAATGTAAATAAAATTAGAACAAAAAAAGAGTAGCTTGCCTGTAATGTACTCACCATGCAGCGATGAACATGAAAACATGCTAGAATCACGTCATGACTTCACGCCACTAACCAATGAGAAGAGATGTTGGCGGGAATAGACCAAGCGGGAAGGAAGTCGACCGGAAGTTGAAGCCGGCCGCGTGCCACCATCTTGTAGCAGAACTTCACCTGCTGTTAGCATCCCATTGACTCCCATTCATTTTGGCGTCACTTTGACAGCGAATAACTTTACATCTGAGGCGTTTGAAGACTCCATTTGTCCATTATTTATTTCTAAAGAAACACGACAATGTATAAAATGCTCCATTACCTTGTAGCTTACGTTATGGCCCCGTAAAAACAGTTTTTGTAAAAGTAGGCTAACGATTGCGTCATAACCACACGACTCTCTGTCGCACAGTAGAGAGATTACCGTATTGACGGGAGGAGAAGCTCGCGGGCAATCGGGGGGACGTGGAGGCAAAATGACAAAATAATTAATCAGAATACCTAGCAAAAGTTTCTCCTGCTCCTAGCTCATGAACACCTCCTACTCACGATCTCCGTCTCTGCAAGATTCGGAAGGGAATGATTCAGATTTCTCATGCCACAGCCACTAGAAGACAGACGGGTTGCTCACGTCACATCTACGTCATCAAGCTCAGTTTGAGTCTGCGCGTCAGGAACGGAAGTCCTAAAAAATCGCTGAAAATGGGCTTCACTTGCCTCAATTGAGTTCCAATGAGATGACTCTGTCCATTTCTTATACTGTCTATGGAATAGACGTGCAGCCCCGCCCCAGGTGCGGCCCCGCCTCGATTGACGTCATCACTTGCCACTAACCAATGAGAAGCATTGTGTGCACCCCCGCCCAAATCTGCAGGCTGCAGCCAGGTGCTTCTCGTTTTTCCAGTCTTACGCCACACCTGTCTGTCACGTGTTCTACCTCTGTTTGTATTTGCATTGTTAACATGGGAGTGTTTCACTATAAATTCAGTCTTAAATATAGATTTAAACTCATTTAGATTTCGCTTCAGCATCACCTCAAATGCTCTTTGGCTGAAACCTAAATTATACAATTTACAAGAGGCATCTAAAACTAAGAACATTATCTTTTCTCAGAACTGATTTTTTTATTTTTATTTTTTTCATTGTTTATCCAGAAAATGTTTACTTCAGGCTTTCTTTCTTTCTCATCTCCACACCGAAGAAGTGCTAATGATGATGATGAAGATAGTGACAGTTCTCAAAATGAAAGGTTAGTATAGGCCTATTTTATTTGCTTATTATTAAACTATTGCTGAATTATTTAGTAAATTGTTTTTATTTATTTATGTAGAAATATTTGTGCATGCTTTTATTGGCCATGTTAATTTCTTGTTATCTAGATGTAAAAAAATAAAATAAATAAATGTACATTTATGTACAAGGCAATGTGAGTTTATTAGGGCAGGTCACTTGAGTGTATTATAGACCTTTTTCAGAGCAGCGCCATGACAAGTATTAAAAGCGAGGCTGTGAGGAATAGACTTACCGTCTTTTCAGTGCATCTTCTGTAAAAAGCTGCATAAAGCTCCCAGATCACTTATAATTTTACATAGCTCATTTTTTTCTGGAGTTTTTTGTCGACTGACATTTTTCAGAAATATATTTTTGCAGTGTTTCAAAACAATTCAGAACAATCCAAAAACATTAAATAATACAACCCTCTGAAGGGATGAATGTCTATCCCTCACAGCATCACAATCATTCCTGTTAAAAACGGCAAAGATGGCGCTGTTATGAATATGTTCTATGGGCCTGACCAAATACGCACTTGCGGTCTTTGCCCTTTACTATGCTTGTTTACATTATGTAGCCTATTTCCTGTATTTGGCCCGAGTGTTTGGACTGCAAGTGTGTGTAGAACTTGTGATTACCCGATGGGACACAGACACACTTATAGTGTAGCAAAAATGCAAGTGTTTACAGAGCTTTTTTATTTTCATTTTTTATTTTAAATTGTAGCGCTTCCAGTTCTAATTAAGTGATAAAGAGCAGTTGCAAATGTTAAGAATGGCAAATATGGCGCTGTTATGAATATGTTCTATGGGCCTGACCAAACACGCACTTGCGGTCTTTGCACTTGACTATGCTTGTCTACATTATGTATTTCCTGTATTTGTAAGTGTTTGGACTGCAAGTGTAGAACTTTTGATTACCCGATGGGACACAGACACACTTATGGTGTTGCAAAAATGCAAGTGTTTACAGAGCTTTTTTATTTTTATTTTTTATTTTAAATTGTAGCGCTTCTAATTAAGTGATAAAGAGCAGTTGCAAATTGTGCATAAAATAAACATACACTGTTTAAAAAACCTATAGAATCTACTCAATAAAAGTGAGGTAAAAATTTGCACTCATTTTGTTTGGGTGGATTTCATCCTATATTTTTGAGTAAGGAGTACCTGAATTTAACAGCTATGGTATACTAAATGAAATTAGGTAAAGTCTACCTAATATTTCTCAATACATTACACATTACTTATAAAAATTGAGTAATAATAACTCTATTATTAGCAGAAAACAGTTAATCTACTTAATTAATAATAATAATATAATAATAATAATAAGTCAATAAAAACAATTAAACATTACTTATTCAGAGATGGTTAACCCCTTTAACCCGAAGTGTTTAATTTAGAATTTTAGACACATTTCCACTCGTAATTTAATGAAACATGCTCAGATTGTGGAAAATGACACATCATTATTTACAGCAGATGCTTACGCTCATAAACGCTGCTTTATCAGGAAAGATAAAGAAAGATTCAATCGTAATAACAAAGAAACTTTTCTAAGGACCGTCAGTTCACTTCAGATACATTCATATAAAAACACCCGCGCCGCGTTTTGATTTTGAAACGTGCAGTGCTCATGTTTATTCAACGATGTCAATGCCAACCACAAATAGATTTTCCAAAAGGCTGTGTTGATATTGTGAACCAATGTATGGGAAACACTGTAATATAATTTGACAGCTATCAATTATAGTTTAACCTATCCATCTTCAAAGTCACGCTTAGTAACACGTGCATCACCACAGTGCAACAGTGAAAAAGGACCGCGCCGCATTCCGATCGTTATTAAAGCGACATACACCGGTATGTCGGTATGTTTGGGGTCAAGCAAAACGTCACCGGACCAACACATCGTCTTAATCATACACTCGATTTAATTATATCACATGGAACCGATCCAACCGATATAGATATCATTCCATAAAGTGATGAAGTCACTGATCACTACATGGTAACTTGCATATTACGTACTGCTGTAATATGTCATGCGGCGTTGCGTTATCAACCAGGCAGAACAATCCTCCCATCCACCATAGATAATTTCTCAAATTGCTTATCTAATCTGTCTCAGCTGCTGCCTGAACCCAAACAAACAGATGAACTAGAAGAACTAACTAGCACTATGAGCACCATTCTCTCTAGAACATTGGATGTGGTTGCACCTATTAAATTAAAAAAGGTCAGAGAGAAAAATAAAGCACCATGGTATAACAATACTACGCATGTTTTAAAGAGAGAAACCCGTATTTTAGAGCGTAAATGGAAACAAACTAATTTGGAGGTCTTTAGAATCGCGTGGAAAGACAGTATGTCACGTTATAAAAAGGCCCTAAAAGCGGCCAGGGCTGAGCACCTCCGCAAACTAATAGAAAACAACCAAAACAATCCAAGGTTTTTATTTAACACCGTGGCTAGACTAACAAATAAACAGACGTCCTCCGAACAAAATATCCCGTTACAGTTCAGTAGTAATGATTTCATGAACTTCTTCACTGAGAAAATAGAAAGCATCAGAACCACAATTGTAAACGTTCAATCTTCAATCGCGCCTTATAATTCAGCTTCAATTATCACCCCGAAAGAACAATTACAGTGCTTTACAACTATAGAACAAAAAGAGTTAAATAAACTTATCACTTCATCTAAAACAACAACATGTTTATTAGATCCTATACCAACTAAACTACTGAAAGAAGTGTTACCTGTAGTGGAAGATCCTCTCCTCAATATTATTAACTCGTCTTTATCTTTAGGTCATGTTCCAAGAACATTTAAACTGGCAGTTATAAAACCTCTCATTAAGAAACCACAATTAGATCATAATAATCTAGCAAATTATAGACCCATTTCAAATCTTCCATTTATGTCTAAAATATTAGAAAAAGTGGTGTCCGCTCAACTGGGCTCTTTCTTGCAACAAAATGAGATCTATGAAAAGTTTCAGTCTGGATTCAGACCGCATCATAGCACTGAAACTGCGCTCGTTAAAATCACAAATGATTTACTTTTAGCTTCTGACCAAGGCTGTATCTCAAAACTAGTTTTACTTGATCTTAGTGCTGCGTTCGATACTATAGATCATACATTACTCTTAGATCGACTACAAAATTATACTGGTGTTCAAGGACAAGCACTAAGCTGGTTCAAATCATACCTATCTGACCGCTACCATTTTGTCTATTTAAATGGAGAAAAATCGATCATAACTCCAGTAAACTATGGAGTGCCGCAGGGATCTGTATTAGGCCCTCTGTTATTTTCAATATATATGATGCCACTTGGAAATATTATAAGGAAACATGGAATTAGTTTCCATTGTTATGCTGATGACACTCAAATATATATTTCATCACGGCCGGATGAAAACGCTAAATTTTCCAAATTGACAGTGTGTTAAAGATATAAAAGATTGGATGACCTGTAATTTTCTTTTATTAAATCCAGACAAGACAGAGGTAATACTTATCGGTTCAAAAAACCGCCCACAAAACCTCGCACAATACAACTTTAACATCATAGGATGTCCTGTTACTTTATCCTCTACAGTAAAAGACCTGGGTGTTATACTCGATTGCAACCTGTCTTTTGAAAATCATATTTCATATGTTACAAAAACAGCATTTTTCCACCTTAGAAACATTGCTAAGCTACGTAATATGCTATCAGTTTCTGATGCAGAAAAGTTAGTTCATGCATTCATGACCTCGAGACTGGATTACTGTAATGCTTTACTAGCTGGTTGTCCTGCATCCTCAATAAACAAGCTACAGTTAGTCCAAAATGCCGCCGCTAGAGTTCTTACTAGATCAAGAAAATATGATCATATAACACCGATTTTATCATCACTGCATTGGTTACCTATAAAGTTCCGTATTAATTACAAGGTATTGCTACTGACTTATAAAGCCCTAAACGGCTTAGCTCCAGTCTATTTAACGGATCTTCTATCGCCCTATAATCCATCGCGCTCTTTAAGATCACTAAATTCAAGGCTTTTGGTCATACCTAGGATATCCAGAACCACCAAAGGAGGGAGAGCATTCTCACATTTGGCTCCAAAACTCTGGAATAGTCTTCCTGATACTGTTCGTTGCTCAGACTCGCTCTCCCAGTTTAAAACTAGATTAAAGTCGCATCTCTTCAGCCAGGCATTCATATAATCCTACAGTTCAAACTACAATCCGGCCTCTAGCTCATAAATGCCAGAGGAGAACTGGCCCCCGACTGAGCCTGGGTTCTCCCAAGGTTTTTTTTTTCTCCATTAGGTCACCTGATGGAGTTTTAGGACACCATTAGGTCACTTGATGAAGTTTTTCGGTTCCTTGCCACTGTTGCCTTTGGCTTGCTCAGTTGGGGATATTTTGGGGATATTTAATTTAATTTTATCAATCAATAAATTCCTCTTGAAACAAACTTTGTTGTATTATTTTAATTTAATACTGTGAAGCTGCTTTGATACAATCTGTATTGTGAAAAGCGCTATACAAATAAACTTGACTTGACTTGACTTGACTATTGCGGTATTTAAAAAATTAATATCATAACAAAAATAAACACCGGTATTCGGTATGAACCGGTACACCGCCCAGCACTAGGAAAACGTCCTTCTCACACGAGTCTAAGACTTCAATTAAGGATGGGTACAGGTGACCCCCATCCACCTTTCGTTTGAGCAGTTGCACAAATACTGTAAATTCAGGACCTTCCACTCCAAGTCCATAGTGCTTGCTCGGTACCTGTAATATTTCCATCTGGCCAAACGCGTCAGATCCGGGCAGCAAGGAGGCAGCAGCCTTCATTATTCTGTAGGAGTCACTCTAAAAAGTTGTTGTTAAGTTCCATTAGCTGTCTGTCAAAAATGGAAATCCACAAGGATTGCAAATCTAAGTCACTCATAATGGGCGCACACCTACCCACTGTAGAGGTCACATGAGAGTCGGAAAGCCTGGCAGGTAATTTTTTGTTACGTGCACCCACTATGTCCCAGTTGTGCACATCGTTCTTCTTCATGACGTCATCAGTAAGCCCAATGATTCTCTCAAATTCCCCATCTGAGTTATTCCTAAATGTAGTAAAAGTTTATTTTAAACCCTCAATCATGTGGACAGAGTCAGTAACAGAAACAGATAGGGACTGTAGGCCTTTTGTCGCAAATTCACTTGCACTAAACAGCTTAGAAAATGCAACAAGGAGAAAGATGAACCTCTTGGTCTGTATTTGTTGCAAAAGAGACTCTGCATCTATTTTGGTCTGGCCTGAGCCTTCTGCAAACTCACTCAGTGTTTCCAATATGACGTCGTACAACTTCAAGACTCGACTCACAGACTCAAGATTTTGAGCTCCATCTAATATCCGTGGAGCGCACAAGCTCCAGACAGGTTTTGTCGGGGTGTAGCTCTTTTTGGATCTGTAGAAACCGTGCGTGTCTGTTGGCTCCGGTCATGAAATGGTGCAGTGAATTTATAACATCAAAAAAAGTGACCATAGTAGGAGACACTTTTGAGGCTGTTGAAAGAACAAGATTCAGGCGGTGCGAGTGGCAGTGTACACACTGCATGGGGAAACGTTTTTTTGAGGAGCACCTGCACCCCAGCTCTCCCACCTGACATGACTGCCGCTCCGTCAAAACTGAAACCCACACACAATTCAGGATCCAACTGCAAAACTGTCCAACTGCGGTTTCAGTACTTCCAAAATGTTGCCAGCGATGCCAGAAGATGTCATATCATCTGTTGCCACAAATCCGACAGCTCTCTCTCTTAGATTGCCATTAAATATATACCTCACACAGACAGCAATTAGTTCCTTCTTCGAGAGGTCCTTGTACTCATCAGCTAAAACGGCATAATAGGTATCAGCCTGTGCATGCAATTCTGCTCTGATTTTTCATCTGAGAAGTGATGCTGCAGTTTCAAGGAGGTCGTTTTGAATATCTGGGCTCATCATTTTTGCATTAGCTGGAAGCTCATCAAGGCGTTGTTTTATTTCAGGGTCATATTTACATATAAAAGTTTCCTCTGTTAAGACTTTCTGTGTCTTCCTTGTGACCACGCAGTCCGGCCTCTAGCTCATAAATGCCAGAGGAGAACTGGCCCCCGACTGAGCCTGGGTTCTCCCAAGGTTTTTTTTTCTCCATTAGGTCACCTGATGGAGTTTTAGGACACCATTAGGTCACTTGATGGAGTTTTTCGGTTCCTTGCCACTGTTGCCTTTGGCTTGCTCAGTTGGGGATATTTTGGGGATATTTAATTTAATTTTATCAATCAATAAATTCCTCTTGAAACAAACTTTGTTGTATTATTTTATTTTAATACTGTGAAGCTGCTTTGATACAATCTGTATTGTGAAAAGCGCTATACAAATAAACTTGACTTGACTTGACTTGACCACGCAGTCCAATCCCTTGTTTCGCACAGAAAAGTAAAATGTCAATGATAACTTTGACATGTGCCCGGTTTCTTTCAGTCGGGTCAGTAAAATGCCCCTGTGAGTCTTTTGTTACCTGATGCATGATGTCACCTTTTCCATGATGCCCATCTTTATGCAAATTAATTCCGTCGAACGCGACGCGACTATCCAATAGAAGTAGACATGGGCGTCGGAACCATTGTATATGGTTGGGACAAGACCCACCCACTTTTTAAGACCAATGATATTGGACCCACTTACTTTCACCGTCTCTGATTCAGCGCATTTGTCTTTTCATAGCGCCGTCAGTCAAATCCATTCCACTTGAGGAATTCCCTAATAAATTAAACTCCATTTACGCTGAATAGCTACATTATATTTCTCAACGAGCCGCAACTGACGAAAGTAACCGCCCGTTGTACCCTTCCAGTCAAATATTGCGTTGCAAACATCAATAACAGCTTTAAGTTGTCATTGCTGGCAAATTACCATGGTATTAGCGGGATAATCCACGGATAGCTGTACATTTAATGCACGACGTGGAGGCAAAGAACCGACGTGAAGTGGAGTTTAGTTTACTTGTTTTAATTAAAAGGCACCAGAATACATGAAATGGTATTTAACAGTTACTCCAGTAAACATTTTTCTGGGGGAGGACCCACCCACTTTTTTTTTTCTTCCGACACCCATGGAAGTAGAGCATATGGAGACGGGGGGAAGTCTCTTGCAGGTCCTCTGTTCTAATACGCAACATTTCCCGCTCGGTCAAAACCACGCCTATAGAGGTGAACGCCCATCATTACAAATGTGGGGAGGCATCGCGACACCACGCGACAGTCGTATCGGACAAGTGGATCAGTACCGTTAACGTTGTGATAGTCTACATGAAAGCATGCGAGTCGCCTTACAGATAGATGACCTTCAGGGCTGACTGACATGAGTACCAGGCATAGGCCTATTTAAATTCACTACCGAAGCACTGATCTGCTATATTTATCAGGCGTGTAAGTTACATAGGCGTCATTTGCCAGGGTCGATATTGTCCCCACCACTTTTTAAAACATCTCGAGGCACAAACATACCAATTCTACAAATAAAACATCTCCAGTTAACTGGCAGAGCAGATCATTTCGTTCGTTTTTTAAATAAGAGACGCTGAAATGTGTTTTATTTTTAATCAAGTGATCAAAGTGCTCATTGCCGCTGCGATCAGTGGCGCGGATACTGTGTTTTATCGTGTGGTTCGCGCACACGCTGCACTATCTTCACTCGGACGCACGCTTCAATCCGTTGCGGATACTCTCTATTCGTTTTGGTGAAATCACAATTCACACAAACGTGTCCCTGCTTGATATACAACCACTGATGAACATAATCGGTTTTGATGAGGAAAAAAAAACTATACGAAAAAAAAAACGATATGATAGTCAAATAGTCGGATCTATGCATTTATTCACACGAAAATTCTCGGCACTGACAACATATATTAGGCTACATCTCATTAAACCCCATGTAGCCTACTATTTAAATCGATTGCTGGATATCGTAATGTTATTGTACATATCTGATTTAGCAAAGTTACGCCACTGGCCGTGTATATAAGCTTAAAAAACAGAGGCCCCTCCGTATATTCACCAGGCCCACCTATTAATGAAGTTCTGTATCCACCACTGCTTGTCATTTTTACTCTTTAAAGTGTACACTTGCAGGTGTTGATTATAATTAATTTACTGTTAGGCCCATAAATAATAATAAGGAACAATATTTAAAAAGTATATAATTATATAACATATGACTAATTAAAAATTAACCACAACACATAACATGCTACATGGGGGATATCTATAGACCTACAGTATCTAGCATAAAACAATTAATTGTCAGAATGTCGTCTCTCAGTTGCTGAATGTCGCGTAGCAACATTGCTACTGTAACAGCCCTGTCACGTCTTAAAATTCTACGTACAATGTTGCGAGCACGTAGACAGCGACGTTGCCATAGCAGAAATGCAACGTGCCACAGACGTTGCCACAATGTAAATGTGTTTGCTGGGCTGCCACTGTGGGTGGCACCGGTACAACACCCGTGGCTACGCCTGGACTGATTCCGTTTACTGAACTTTATCGTCCGGCTTTCGACTACTGTCTGCCATGTACAGAACCGGTTTTGTTCATTAAATGTTCTGATCTTTGCTTTTTATGTTTTATTTATTATACTTAAAAGAAATTAGATTATTCATTTATTTCTTTTTTTTCTTTTTTCACAAATGTATGACTTTTGGAAGTGCAATTTAATTACCATATATATAGTTAGTTTTAAAGGGATAGTTCACTTTGAAATTAAATTTTGGTATGTTTTAACTTACCTCAAGGGCATCCAAGATGTAGGTGTCTTTTTTTCCGCAGTAGTTTCAATTTGGATATTTTTAGGTCAAACCGTTCTTGTCTGTCAGTCATATAATGCAGGTCTATGGTCACTGTCTCAAAGAGCATGCACAGAGTCCAAATTAAAACAATTCCCCATCGTCCAAATTAAACAATTGCCCATCGTAAGTACACATTGATGGCCTAAGACACGAAACGAGCGGTTTGGACTCTGTGCATGCTCTTTGAGACAGTGACCATCGACCTGCATTATATGACTGACAGACAAGAACGGTTTGACCTAAAAATATCAAAATTGAAACTACTGCGGAAAAAAAGACACCTACATCTTGGATGCCCTTGAGGTAAGCTAAAACATACCAAAATTTAATTTCAAAGTGAACTATCCCTTTAATAAAGTTGAATTAACGTAACCTTCTGTAATTTTTACTCTTCAAAGTGTACACTTGCAGGTGTTGATTATAATTAGGCTAATTTACTGATTGTCCCAATAAATAATAATAAGGATAAACAATATTTAAAAAAACGATATAATTATCTAACATCTGACTAATTAAAAATTAACCTCAAAACATAAAATGCTAAATGGGGGGATATCTACTGACAGGCCTATCTAGCATAAAAAGAAAAAATTGTCAGAACGTCATCTCTCAGTTGCTGAATGTCACGCAACAACGTTGCTACAGCCCTGTCGTATCTTACAATTCTACGTTGTTACAATGTTGCGAGCACATAGACAGCGACGTTGCCACAAAAGAAATGTATCCAAAACCTGCCTTAAAGTTTTCGTGTTGGATAGCAGTAAATTGGAATGTGGAATTTTGTGGAAGTTTGCTGAAGGAGATAAAATCTGAGTTCCTTGGTGGGGAATGAGCTATTTTTATAGCCTTTGGACACGCCCATTCTGGCAGGCTCTGACATGCTAGGGCGCGAAGTGCCCTGATTGGTTCGCCCATCTGAGCCGCATCGCCATAGGTTCGTGCAGTTGCTGCAGCACAGCCAATGACCGTATTCGCCATTCGTCTGTGTATGCTGTGCAGCTGCACTACGTTTTAAAGCTACACTGTGTAGGATTTTCTCCCATCTAGCGGTGAAATTGTTTATGACTACCAACTGAATATTACTTTCTAGCCCCTGCCGGCAGTCGCGAGTAATCTCCCCCTCGCATTTGTCACGGTGCCACTGAGTGTAAAAACCAAGCGGCAACCTCCCCGTCTCTCTCTTGAAACCAACACGGAAGTGAGTTAAACTGCAATTCATTGACTGGCCGCTTGGGCTGGCTGCACAAGTGAGTCAAATCTGCATCTCCCCCATGTTAAAATTACCAACTTTACAGCAGAAAAAAACATGTTTACAGCCTGGATCTCTATGTGGCTTTGGTCTATACAGCTAATTTTGCCCTTCATAACAACTGTGAGGGGGGTGAATTTTTTTATAACTCATCCGTTTAGTTGATTAATATTTAAAGTTCTGCATAATTAAGGGTGTGGCCACTTGAGTGACAGATGGATTCCCGCTGATGTCAATGCTAGCCGTTTGTCTGCTGTTACTAGCCGTCACTTCACCTCAGCAAATTTTAGCTGCTGAACTTGCCATCTCTGCAGTGTTTTGTGCTTTTTTTCCGGGATTATTTCATACAATTTAATACACCCATTACTTCGGCCACGGCTTCGGATTCCGTCGTTGTCGTCGAGTATCGTTCGAGAGAACAACCAGCGCTGTATTTCAGTTGTTTTCCTCTGTGAACATGCACTAATGGATGTCTGACAATTTCGTTGCTTTTTGGAGTTTTCAGATTTAAAAATGTCAATAAAGGCTCGTTCGTTCTGCTCTCACGGAACAGATCGATTATAATATGCTGTAAGTTACCGTCAGATGAAATCCTGCAGGTGTCGGCGCTTTCTCCGTCCATGCAATAAATGCACATCCTTGAATGAGCGCGGATTTTCTAGCGCATTTACTTGAACTTCATAGGCAATATATCTATGGTTTAACCCATTTGAGAGGCGGACAAAATCAGAATTTAAAATGGACTGAATAAGCTCTCTACGAACTTGACGAGCGATGCCGCGCTGACGGACCATAGACTATAAAAAAGAGTGACTGACATGTATGCACATAAATCACTGTCACACACACACACTCTCAGAGTAATATTAAGTTACTGCATAATACATTTTCAACTAGCAGAATAGTAGTAGTACAGAATCACGATACACAGTCTCACTGAGTCTCACGCCTACTTTAGGCTTCAAAAATGCTCTTCAGAAACCTACGGGTGACGTCACGGACACTACATCCATATTTTTTTACAGTCTATGGTAAAAACGCGAAAGGCGAAGCTTGAATTTCCAGGTATGTCCCTCTTTGGCTAATGTATTTTCAAAATGGAGGCGCATCATGGCTGCCGCCATTCGAGTGACTCGCTCGTATGTATTCTAAATGGCAGATACTACGCTTACGAGAATACTTGATTAGTTGGTAGAAGTAATTACACATTAATGAGCACATATCATTTTGAAAGAACAAAGTGTTTTTTGCTAAGAATCAACTTAAATGACACAGTGTAGCTTTAAAGATTTGGCTTCAATATTCTTGAGAAAAGGAGTTTTTCCATAGGGTAAGCTAGCCTTACGCAATACGAGAGACCTCTCGAAAGGGAACGGGTGGTGTTTCACAAGACAAGCATGACCATGCCATGAAAATAATAAGGTGATGCATTCTAAAATAACTGTTGCCTTAAAGGGATAGTTCACTTTGAAATAAAATTTTGGTATGTTTTAGCTTACCTCAAGGGCATCCAAGATGTAGGTGTCTTTGTTTCCGCAGTAGTTTCAATTTTGATATTTTTAGGTCAAACCGTTCTTGTCTGTCAGTCATATAATGCAGGTCTATGGTCACCACCTCAAAGAGCATGCACAGAGAAGTCCAAATTAAACAATTCCCCGTCGTAAGTACACATTGATGGCCTAAGACACGAAACGAGCGGTTTGTGTGAGAAAACTAACAATATTTATATCGTTTTTACCTTGTACACAACCACGTCCAAGTGATCTGAGGGCGCGCCCGCTTCCTGGTGTGTGACGTGTGCTCGCGTTCTGGCTTAGTCTGCGCAAGTGCCGGAAAGCGCCGTGGTTGTGTAGAAGAGGTAAAAACGATATAAATATTGTTCGTTTTCTCACACAAACCGCTCGTTTCGTGTCTTAGGCCATCAATGTGTACTTACGATGGGGAATTGTTTAATTTGGACTTCTCTGTGCATGCTCTTTGAGGTGGTGACCATAGACCTGCATTATATGACTGACAGACAAGAACGGTTTGACCTAAAAATATCAAAATTGAAACTACTGCGGAAACAAAGACACCTACATCTTGGATGCCCTTGAGGTAAGCTAAAACATACCAAAATTTTATTTCAAAGTGAACTATCCCTTTAAACACTCGCTGGGGGCTCAGCTAGAATATTTTAAACTGAAAGGGTTATTTATGACAATTATGATAACTTTATATTGTAATTATACATACATCCATGCCAGCTTTGTGGCTTAATTGATGGTATAATAATACAATAAATGATTGTGGCGAGCAGGATGAAGCCCAGGGCCGTGAGAGAATGGCACAAGGCCGGTGGAGTGATTGAGGTGTCGCTCATCATCAATCACATCACTGCCTCGCGCAGTTCTCTCACGGCTCCAGGCCTCGTCCTGCTTGCCACAATGTTAATTTGGTTTTTCATGCTTATGTTCATAATCATTCGAATATGAATTTAAAAACCTCCAAACAATAATAAACAGATCTCAACAAGTGTACAATACTGTATGTATTTATTATTTTGTATTGAAATTCTCTTGTCCAAGCAGCATTTTGCACTCAGATAAGATACTACAAAGGGCATAGTGCCCTCAGACGACCACAATAATACGATTATTTCCAATATATTAGAAATAATTTTACCATGTGATTTTTGAAGAAAGAAAACCTGTACCATTAAGCTGAATTAATGCCTAAAAACTGAATTAATACAGTGCATTAATGAGATTTGTTTATATAGGTCTGCAAATGTACGTTTTTATCTTTACAGTCAGGAAATGAAAGGAGCAGTTCACAGTTATTTAGAGGAGAGCATTCGTCCATTCATTGACCTGATTGACACTCTGCGGTCTGTTGGCATTCAGAAGGACTTGGCATTACCGACTATTGCAGTGATCGGAGACCAGAGTTCTGGGAAAAGCTCGGTGTTGGAAGCGCTGTCTGGAGTTGCACTACCAAGAGGAAGCGGTGAGGACTGGTTTACTCCCCTTTGGTATTGGAAATTCATATAGACACAATGACCATTTTAGGTAGCCTACACCTTTCCAATTTTGCTCTATTGCACTTCCAGCCTGAAAGGTAGGATGGATCCATGAATTCAAATTGTTTATGCCACAGTCTGACCCTACCATCTGCATTTCACAGCAGAAAGTTGGTCTGGCAGCAACAAACCACTTAAATCAGATTTCATTAGATTGACTAATCAGATATTTGCATCAACAAGCAGGTGTAAAGGTAAAGTGGTTACCAGATCATCAGTAATGCATGAGACACATGCAGTTAATTTTCAAGTTTATGAAAGATGTGTAATTCAGAAGTATTTGTTAGGATTAAATAGTTGTTTTTACATTTAAAAAGGTTTCTGGAGTCTGGCAGAAGATGTTGTTTTTGGTCTTTTAACTACGGGTGGTCAACTCTGTTATTGATATCAATTCTGTTACAATCAATGTCAACTCTGTTTGTTTTAAGGTTTTGCTTTAAAAATGATCATTATGTGTTTTATTGTCAACAAATTGATCAGAAGCTGATAAGCATAACTAGTATTCTTACTACATGCAATTTTAAAGGATTTTATTCATTTTTAAAGCTATGTTTAATGAAAATGCATACCATCTTTGCAACTTTTTAGTTAAACGTTGATATTTTTACTCCAAAACAATAAGTCTCTTAGGCTTAAAGTTGAATTAATGGAAGAAGAGACTAAAGTTATCTTAGGGAAGACATGGTTTTTAATTGTGTTACATATATTAACTGTATATGTTTGACCCAATTTGTCTATAACAGAGTTGACAGCTTTTTCTGTTAGTACATTGATTTTCAGAATTATTTTAAATCTTACAAGTTTAAGATCAGCAAATATTGAAAATATTACATTTAAAGTGTGTTCCATGAAAAAAAAAAAATTAACAGAATAATTATTCCTATTTTTGTTTTCTTTCTCTACTTGAAATGTACCCGCAATTCTGGAATGGGTCGTATGTTCAAGTTGAATTCTGAAGGTCTGTTCACACCAAGAACCATAACTTTAATGATAACTATAACGATAATTATATTAACGTCCATAATAATGTTCTGTTTATTATAAGCGCACACTTCAGTTTTGTAGTCTGCCACTTTTAATGCTTGAGCTCTTAATTCTTGTGCAGCAATTAAAAAAAGTCTGAAAAAACTGTCAAAAAACTGTCATACAAATGTTAAGCTTGGGAGCACAGACTTAAGTTTGGTCTCATTTTTGCTGAAGTTAAAAAAGTGGAAAAAAGTGAAACCAAAAAAAGGTCATAGAAGTTTAAGTTTATGAAAATGATTTAGGAACATTATGAACATTATTTTATATAAAAAATATATTTTATGAAACATGTTGAACTCTAAAACATATAAATCCAAAGCCATAAATCTAAACAAGTTGTGTTCCAAATTTGATGATGATATCTCAAAAAATGAGCTTCCAGTAAGATTTTGTTTGGGCACAGTAACAGATTTTCCCCATTAGATGCCAGCAAAACTCGTTTTGCAGTTGAGTTTTTCTCTCAAATATTACAAGCACATTTGTTTTTTATTACACACATACAAACCACACTCTGACATCCATACCAACACACACACACAATTATCGCTGCATAATTGATCCAATTGGCTCTATAATATGCCGAAGCAGTAAACAGGAATAAAGCGAGTATTTGCTTTATAAGCCAAACCTGAAAAAATGGCACCATCTGGAAAAAAAAATAGTAAAAAAATGTATTTTGAAGCCTTGCCAACAGAATGAAAGCCTCTTAATAAAGATTGCATTATTTTATAGTTAAATGGCACTGGGATTAAAAATTGCATTTTTGTCCAAAAGGCGCTGAGAGGAACTTTTTTTTTTTAAAGGAAATGGGGGTGAAATAGTACAAATCCAATAAAAATACACACCTGTGCCACATTTTATGCAGTTAGTATTAACACAGTGATCAAAAAAAACAAAACTGAAAAAGACAAAAATTGGCTTTCAAAGTTTTTATAGTTTATCAGCTGGAAAAAACACTCAAGTGATTGCAACAATATATTTTCTCTGTGCCATTAATATCCATATAGTTGTGGTTTGGACTCTGCTATTCATTTACATACATATAATTGTTTTTTAGACATCTTTATCACTTTCGTTATCGTCCATGGTGTGAATGGGCCATAAGAATTAAAGAATGATTACTTTTGTCAGCACATGCACTGTTGTCACACCATTTTCCACTGTCAGTTTTCTTGGTTGCTAACTGGACTGTGTTTGTTATAGGAATGGTCACCAGATGTCCACTGGAGCTGAGGCTGAAGAAGGTTACTGGTGGAGCCAACTGGAAGGCTGTTCTATCCTACCGTAAAAAGAGGACTGAATTTGTGGATCCGTCATTTGTTGCAGGTTTATAAACTGCTTGCAGTCTCTTTTGCGTTCTTAACTTGATGTTTTTTTGCAACTGACTCGAAATGATCAATCTTACAAATGAATTTAAATTATGAAATTTTGCAGGTCCTATTAAAGCCGGCAAATTGGCAAATGGAAAGGTAGCATATCCAACTTATGATTTGAAGAAATTTGAATTTGGAGATCCTTCATTAGTTGAAGAACATGTTGCAGCAGGTTAGTAAATCTGCAGGAAAACTCCTTTCTTTTCAGAGTTACTAGAACATAATATAGAGATCAAAATCTCAAGCTGTAGTCACAATCAGTAAATAAATATAAAAATGTGTTTTGTCTTATAAAATTGATGGCTGTTGTCTTGGATGCTGATTCAGTCAATTAAATGTATTATTCCAGTTCATCATATCACTGCACAGAACTCATATTGCAAAGCAACATCCTGTTGTATGAAGGGCTATAGGTGCATGTACGCCATGAGAGGCCGCTTTACCCCCTGACTGCTGCAGATTCATTTAAGTATTGAAAGTGTTGCCATAGAAACACACAATTCTGAGTCTGAGTATAACCAAAGTCCCTTTAAGGCAACTCATATCTCTTTGAATGGGAACATTTGTATCAGTGAAAGAGCTAAAGAGAAGCTTCAGGCTCATGCTGCTTTAAAGGACATCTTTTTTCTTATAAACACAGTTAATTTTGCAGTGTGTGTGTGTTGTACAGCCCAGAATGAGCTGGCAGGAAAGGGGGTAGGAATATGTGATGAGCTCATCACTTTAGAGGTCATGTCACCAGATGTGTGTGACCTCACACTGATCGATCTACCTGGAATTGCCAGAGTCCCAGTAAAAGGACAACCCCAAGATATTGGAAACCAGGTGAGCAGCATGATCTGATTTTGAGCACCACATTTTAGTACCATAGACATCCAGTTTTAAAACTATGTCTTCATGTCTTGCAGATCAAACTTCTGATTATGAAATATATTGAGAAGCAAGAGACTATAAACCTGGTAGTGGTTCCTTGTAACACTGACATTGCAACAACAGAAGCATTAAAAATGGCACAAGAAGTAGATCCCGAGGGCAGAAGAACTGTCGGTAATGAAGCAGATGATCCGAACACAACATCTAATAACATTAAATATCTTTGAGGATTTGAGGCTTCAAATAATCAAATGGACTTTTTACAAAAAAAACTTTTTTCATTCTCACAGCCATTTTGACCAAGCCAGATCTCATAGACAAGGGAACAGAGAAGGACATTCTGGCTATTGTCCACAACAAAGTGATTCCTCTCCGCAAAGGTTACACCATGGTGAAGTGTAGAGGACAACAGCAGATCGATGAGAAAATTCCTCTGGAGGAGGCGACACAAATAGAGAGAGATTTCTTCCAAAACCATGACTATTTCAGGTTACTGTCTGAAAATAATATAATTAAACTTTTAGCATGTCATTTCTGAATTCAAATTCATTTTATGTTTTGAGGTGCATAAAGTAACAAAAAAAAAAAAAAAAAAAAAAAAAAAAAACTTTCAGGGTGACAACTATCCTGATATAAGTCAATAATAATAATAATAATAATTATACAAAATTAAGAATAAAATTAATGAAAAGAAAACCTTAAGTTTGGTATAAATATTTTCACAAGACATGAGCTTTGCTGCTTATTAATATTCTTGGAAAAAAAAGTTTGTCCACAAAATCATATAGCTATGTGGAAAGTACAGGCAATAAAAAAAATGTATCACAGAAAGAAGCCTTGCAGACCCTTAAGACTGTAAATGGTAAATGGTAAATGGACTGCATTTATATAGCGCTTTCACAGACCCAATGGCCACCAAAGCGCTTTACAATATTGCCTCACATTCACCCATTCACTCACTCATTCATACACCGACGGCGGTGTCAGCCATGCAAGGCGATCCAGCTCGTCGGGAGCAGCTGGGGTTAGGTGTCTTGCTCAAGGACACCTCGACACTTGGTCAGGTGGAACCGGGGATTGAACCACCAACCTTCTGGTTTGTAGACAATCTACATGAACCACTGAGCCACTGCCGCCCCTAGCTATGTGGAAAGTACAGGCAATAAAAAAAATGTATCACAGAAAGAAGCCTTGCAGACCCTTAAGACTGTATCAAGGTCAATAAGTCTCAGATATATTTCACCTTTATGTGACAAGGCAAAGTTAGTTCAGATTGGAAAATGTCATGTGGTATAACTCCCCCAAAACCTAAAAAAAAAACCTTTTTTATTAATGTCAGATTTCTGTGATGTTCACTTTGACCATTATTATTTTTTCAAGAATACCTGTTTGCCAAGCTACAGTAGTAGTCCAGGCAAAGTAGCGTTTTACGACAGACTAATTGTAAAATAATTTTTTCCAGCATAGATCATTTCTATGAGGTGTCCAGAACAACATACTAAAAGTCCTAAGAAATCGAGGAAATATGTTAAATTCTCATCAATCCGAGATGTGTGCCAAAAAGGCCAGGCAACAATACACCCCAATGGGGCTATTTTTTCCCTTTACTCCTATCAAAATGAAACTTTACACAATGAAAGTACCCATGAAAAGTAAAAAAATTTGTATTACAAGTTTCTTTGAAAATGAATTTGAATATGCAAATAAGCTATACACTAATCAAATATGCCCAAAATACACCCAAATAGGCTTAATTTTTTCCTTTACTCCTACCACAATAAAACTTGTAATACAAAAAAAGTATACATGAAAAGTAACTTTTTTTGTATTACAAGTTTCTTTTGAAATGAATTAGAATATGCACATGAGAGCCACACCTATTGAATATGTCCTAATTGGCATAGGCAGAAACACCATTCATATGTATGACAAATACATCGGCCCAATCTTCATCCAATCATCCTACTGCCAATGGGTGATGGCAATGCTGCTTTTAGACTCTAACCTGAAAACTGCCTGGCTTGGTAGTACCTGCCAGGGGTATAACCCCCGCCAGTATAGTCTTCAGGGTCACGGAGGCACACAAGCCTCCACCACGACAAGGTAGCAACAACAGGGGAGGTTTCTTTTTGGTGTTTTTTATATTTTTTTACTAACTATATTGCTGTTGCTAGCTTCTCATAACACTGCAAAGCTACTTTACAAACGGTGGAAGTCTGATGTGTGGCCCGCCTGGTCTGAAATACTTGCTAACTACAAAAAGAGAAGCAGTTTTGGTGTCTGGCAAAATTATTGTAAAGAGCTGGAATGTCTGGAAAGTGTGTCTATCTGGTTTTTCATCTGTCTTCTGTGTGAGAGTGAATCGTTTAGTTGGTAACAATGTCTTCTGCCTGTAATCTCGTAATCTTACCAACAATACCAAATCATTTGTAAATCTACCAGCCCAAAATTTAATCTCACCATGTTACTAATGACTAAAATGGCTACTCTGACTTTCTTCTTATGTTATCTGTGGGGGAATGTCATTAGGTAAGGCTTGTTCGCAAAAAAAAAAAAAAAAAGAAGAAGAATTTAGAAAGCAACTCGAGGCAAGATTGTGCAATCAATTCTTAAGGTCAATATAAGTCTTTTTGTGGCAAGTGACCCAGGTAAGTGTGGCAAGTGACTTTAAATTTTGGGGTGAACTAATCCTTCAAATTTATCGTGTTTATGCAACTTACTGAATGGACAAAAAATAAAAAAATAACATAAAATATGGACATAATAATGGACATAAAATAATGGACATAAAATAAAAAATATTTTACAATTAATTCTATTTTTGGCTCCGAAATGAGTTACTTTGCCTGGACTATAGGCTATATGAGCTAAAGTAAACCCCATCTAAACTAAGTGCCTTCTCTTGTTCTACTACAGAGACCTCTTAAATGAGGATAAAGCGACTATTAAATGTCTTGCTGTCAAGCTGACTCAGAATCTTGTTGATCATATCAAAGTAAGTTTTTAAATGTCTCAAACTAAAAGTCCTAAATGTGGTGAACTGCATTTGTGGTTTGTGAGAAACTATAACCAAATTGTTTCTTACCTATCTTTGTCAGAAATCACTGCCACAGCTCAGTCAGCAGATTAAAAAAAAGTTGTGGGATGTGAAGAATGAGCTTAAGGAGTACGAGACTGGACCACCAGAAGATCTTAAGGGAGCCAAACAGTTCCTCACTGAAGTAGGACCTCAAGTCATAACATCTTCTTGCTTAGGAGAATTATGATTAGGGGTTCAAGATGCTGGAAAATTAGCAGCCCTTTAAAAAGATAAAAACACAGAATACAGAAAAAAGTCAAAATTGCGAGATCATTTTGTTTGTGTGTTTGCAAGAAAAAAAAGTAAGAATAACAACCTCATAAATTCTGAGAAAAAACGTTTTTTATTGCAAGATTTTTTTTGTAGAAAAAAAAATGTTTTTGCAATTACCTTAACAGAAGTAAAATGTTAAAAGAAGTAAATGTTTGAAAAGCAAGGTTCATTCTGTTTAAATCCACTATGCTTTGTCTCGTGCCTTGTGTGAACAGCCCCTGAAAATGTTCTCTGTTCAGATAATACCTCTTTTACCTCCTCAGAAGATTCACTTTTGCTGTATAATGATATTGTAAAAGGCTAATGAAACGAAAAAAACATTTCTTCACAGACCCTAAAAAGATTCAATGATCAAATCAACTCTTTATCATCAGGGGAGCTGATGAGTGAGGAAAATTTGTTTTTACAGCTTCGGGCTGAATTCAAGAAGTGGAATGATCATCTTAACAGCACAAAAACATCCTGTCAGTTTATTTACAACATGCTTTGAACTTTGAATTCACTGTTGATGTTGTTTTCTTAGGGTTCTGATAAAAATGAAAAAGTCAGTTAATTTCATAAGAAATCTATTTTGTTTCCAAACAAGTCAGCAATTCAAAAGACTTGAGCCAGAAAAACAGAGGGAGGGAACTGCTCGGATTCAGTAACTACAGAGTGTTTGAGTCGGTTCTGCAAGAACATGTGGCCAAACTTAAGAAGCCAGCCACTGAATTACTCTATACCATCAAAGGTACCATCACAAAAGACTTTATGGTTATTGTGGAGAGCCAAAAGATTAGATCATCAATTTAATGACATTAATAGTTTTAACAAATGTGGCTGTTTGTCTTCTTGACTTGATGTATTTCTCCTGAAGACATCATCATCACACATTTGACTGACGTGGTGAATCAGTGTTTCAGGAAGTTCTCTGTCCTTCAAAACACTGCTAAGGTAAATATTGCTCCTAATTGGTGGATCCAATTCAGTTTCCAGTTTAATCAAGTTCTCTTTCCTCTCTACTTTTTCATTTGACTTTTTCATTTTGCCCATAGGACAAAATCAACAACATTCAGTTAACCCAGCAAGAAAAGACGGAGCAGAGGATCTCAGAGCAGTTTAAAATGGAAAACATGGTCTACATTCAAGATTCCATCTACTTGAAGGTCTTGAATGAGATTACGAATGAGAAGTTTTCAGAAGATCAGTTACCCTTCTTTGACAAAAATTGCAAGTACAGTAATATGCTGGAGGCGTATTATGAGGTATATTTTCTTAGTTTTCAGAAACAAATAGCAGTGCAGTGTATGTGTATGTGGAAGTAACTTAGTATCTCTATTCTTCTTTCAGGTTGTGGTGCAGCGAATGGCTGACCAACTGCCCATGATGATCTTATTTTTCATGTTGAAGCAGACTGCTGAGCTCCTGTCTACTGACATGTTGAGTTTACATGGGGGAAATGTGCGCGAGCTCCTGTTTGAGGACTCTGATGTCAGCAGAAGGCGCAAAGACCTACGAGAGCGCCGGAATCGTTTGAGTGCTGCTCAGGAAGAAATTAGCACTTTTTCTACTGACTAGAGGGTATCTGAAAATACATATAATGTATCTATGTCAATCTTATAATGTATCTGACAACTTCTAAACAAACATCCATTTTCCATAAATAAACCTATAACATTTTCTTCAGAATATTAAAATATACATACATACATTAACCCACATCTTACTGTATACTTTTTGATTGTTTCCATGTTACTCACAAAATGGGCTAAAGCAGGGCCGATACATTTTGTTTTCTAAAATAGCTAAAAGCTTCAGTGCGTTATCTACAAGTTAAGGTCTAACTTAAGATTAGGTCTAACTTGACATTTAATGATTTTTTGGCTCATATAAAATGTTTAAAAATATGCACAAAAATATATATATAGGCTATTTATAATTTTTGAGGGCCAGTGAAAATGATGGCAGTGCATTCAATCACTGTAGTTCAGCGAGTATGTAAGACTGGAGTTAAGCCGTCTGGCTTAGAGAAGGTATACTCTTTGAGAAATCAAAGGACATTTCTGAAAATTAACATTTCAAATAGCAAATTGTAAAGAAATATTGCAATAGGCTCAAGGTGCGATTTGTAGTCAGATCAGCCCCAGATGTAATCCAGTCACTCAGCATTATGTATTTTTCTGTATTATGTATTTTTTTCCTGTTTTTTTCTGAGCATTTGATGTTTTGTATTGATTATCTTTGAATTGATTATGTAATTGGCATGATACATTTACCTGAATATTAATAAATTGTAACATTTGAATTTATTCTGACTTACTCTGAAATTATTAACTCTAGTAGATTACTTGAATTCCTTAACACCACAAATCTACGCTCAGGTTAGATTAACAGACTAAAATACAGCTTAGGTGGAGCAGAGACTGAAGACTGATGTTTTTAGAGCTCCGTCTAACACATTGGCATTAGTCATGTATACTTAGACTGTAGAGGCTAATAATGGGTTTTCTGTTTAGAACAACTGGGTGTTAGACCAATCTAAATAGGGGTGAGCCTCAACCTCTAATTATTGTAATATTATTCTTACTAAGTGTATGTGGAAAACCACGGCATGCTTATATAAAGTTACCATTAGAGGACGTTGAGTTGGTCAGCTTGGCTCTATGGTAATGGTCATAACCTCTGGTTAGATAGTCTATTTAATTAAGTGTGTTCAGATCTATGGGGACTAAATTATATATTCTAATGAGCAAGTAGAGTGTGGCCGTCTAGAATATTAGTCATTACTCCTTATATTAAATATATATTAAAGCTTGTATTTACATGAATACATTTATTTTAATGGTAATGCAAAGTTTAATATTAACTGTCAATTAAATTAATTCTGAAGACATTATGAGTTACGAGCTGAGATTATGAGCTAATTCATATGAATTAGCAGCAAAAAAATAACAATTTTGTCTCTAAATTCTTTCACTAGAAACTGTTTTTAATTTGGAGCGAGAGATACAGGGGGAGTGTCTTTACTGCATCAGATTTGTCACTTTGCTCACAGCTGATTGGTCCAGTTTTGGTTTGAGATCTCTAACCCAGAATAAAATCTGCTCTGGCGCAGGGGCCTGATGTATAAACGTTGCATATGCACAAAATAGGCATAGAAATGTGTGTATGCAATTTTCTACACACAGGGATTTATAAAGAAAAATTAACTAGGCATAAATATTTGCGGACTCTCTAGACAGTACACACACTCTTTTATTGATGGAGCGAAGAAAGAAAGAATAATTTTAAACTCAGTTTTCCACTTGAACCTTTCCATTTCCACATTTAGATTAAATATACCACTCTTATTAAAGGAGTTAAGCACTGAAATTATATGAAATCATTATCCAGAAGTAACCATTTTTTAAATGAACTTTAATGGAAGTATTTGTAGTGGATGCTTTTGAACACATTTCCTGTGGCATGCTGTGATTAAATGTTGTAACTACAGCGAGGACTGCTTAATGCAATTAATTTTCAACAAGCTTTTGTTCATCGTGAGCTCATCATTGTATTACGAAAAGAAAATGATTCACAATAGTGTGCCTTAGGATAAAAAGTTTCAGAGAAACTAAACTATATTAAAACAGATGATGAGGTGCAGCCACGGGAGTTCATATACACGACAAAAAAAAGTCTCAAGGCAAAGTTATAAAAAAGGTGAAGAATGCAAATCATGAATGTACACTATTATGTCCCTCATTCAGCTGTTACGTGAACGTAGCCTTAGTTTCACACAGATACGTGTTTTCTGATGCCATTTTAAATGACCAAGCCATTTAAATCTCTTTCCACACAAAGAACAAAAATAACGTCTGACATCTGCATGACTTTTCAGATGTAGCTGTAAGTGTGATTGCAAAATATTTATTTTATTACACATCACATTCAAATGGTCTTTCTTCAGAGTGAATGCGCAGGTGATTTTTGAAATTGCTCCTTTTTGTAGACTTCAGACTTTTGTAGACTTTTTGTCACATTTAGAGCCCTGCGATTTCTTTCTAGAATGAGTTTGCAAATTTAAAATTCAGGTCTCTTTGATATACGTAAAACTCTTCTTGCACTGAACACATGTAAAAGGTTTCTCTCCAGTGTGATGTCTCATGTGAACCTGAAGGCTTGTGTTCTGATTGAAACTCTTTCCACAGTGAGAGCATGTGAAAGGCTTCTCTCCAGTGTGAATTCTCATGTGAACCTTAAGGTATCCTCTAAATCTGAAAGTCTTTCCACACTGCTGGCACTTCTCACTAGTGTGAATTATTATGTGCTTGTCAATGCCTTTCTTGTCTGGGAATCTCCTTCCACAATGAGGACTGAATCTTCATATGTAAATTAAGGCCACAGTGACTTCTAAAACATTTTCCACACACAACACATACGAATAGCTTCTCTCCTGTGTGAGTTGTCATGTGATTCTTAAGATTTCCTTTTCGTGCAAAGCTCTTCCCACACTGTTCGCAGGTGAACAGGCTTTCTCCAGTGTGTCTTCTCATGTGCGAAACAAGGAGTGCTTTATGTGTGAAACTTTTGCCGCACTCTTTGCATTTGTAAGGCTTCTCTCCAGTGTAAAGTGTCATGTGTCTCGTGAGGCTATCTTTATTGCAAAATAAAGGTTGTCTTTATATAAAACGGTTGTCCCCTGAGTGAATCCTCATGTGGTTTTCAAGGCTTACTTTAATTTTATAACTCTTTCCACACTGGTCACATGCGAAAGGCTTCTCTCTAGTGTGGGTTCTCATGTGGGAAATAAGGCCTCCTTTGTAAGTAAAACTTTTTTCATACTGTTCACATTTGTAAGGCTTTTCTCCATTGTGAATTCTCATGTACATGAAAGGACATAAACTGAATAAGATAATATAGTGCAATCAGTGAGGTTTTTTTACACAAACGTAAATTTTTGTCTTTATAGTGAGCAAATGAGGGAAGCAGTTCACAGTCATTTAGAGGAGAGCATTCGTCCATTCATTGATCTGATCGACACTCTGCGGTCAATTGGCATTCACAAGGACTTGGCATTACCGACTATTGCAGTGATCGGAGATCAGAGTTCTGGGCAAAGCTCTGTGTTGGAAGCGCTGTCTGGAGTTGCACTACTAAGAGGAAGCGGTGAGCAGTGTTGGGAAAGCTATTCAAGAAATTTTACTAGCTAAGAGTACTTTACTCTATAGGAAAGTTAGCTAAGTTGTAAGCGGCCTTTCAGAGAAAACTAGCTGGTTACATTACAAGCAAACATGGAAAAACTGAATTCAGGCTGATTGGGACACTTTTTTCCAGTCATCTCAATGGCAAAAAGTGTCCCAGTCAATCTGAATTCACCCAACTTAATGTTCATGTGTAATATAGTTTAAATTGAAGCTAAGTTTTAATTTGTTCACATTCATATTTCATAGTGCACTTCAAGGGGTATACAAATAGTTGGATTTTTTAAGGAGATAAAGTGACCTCAGAGAGATGGATAGACACGGTGAAGTGTGAGGGTGCGGATTCAACAAAACAGACCATAATTTGTTCTGATTCTAAACAGGAGACAGACAATACTACTGTAAACACATCTTGCTAAAAGGTGTTAAAAATGTAAAGTTTTAGCGTTTCAAAAAATAGCTTCTACTGAAAAGAAATTTAGAAAATAGCAACACTATTGAGAAATTTCAATGACATTTCTGCCCATAACTTGCAGTTAAGACTGTTTACATTCAAATTGTTTATGCATAGACCTATTGTTCTTGTAATATTATCAGTTTTCTAACTGAACTGTGTTTGCTATAGGAATGGTCACCAGATGTCCACTAGAGCTGAGGCTGAAGAAGGTAACTGGTCGAGTCAGCTGGAAGGCTGTTCTATCTTACCTTGATAAGAAAAACGAATTTGTGCATTCTTAATTGGTTGAAAGACATGTTGAAACAGGTTAGTAAAATTTCTAGCAATCTGTTTTGGCTTTCTTTAAAAAGTGTTAGGAATAAAGTGTTCAAAGCTTGTAAAAACACTGTTGCCTAATATGCATTAACAGAGCCAAAGTGGTTGAGACTGAGGGAACATTAACACTCTGTGTGTAAAGTGTAATATAGATAGACTAAGCTACTAGCCTACCAAATAAAGTCTATATTTAATGTAAAATTATACATTATTTAACACAAAGTTAGGCCTAAAATAGATACAGTCACACTTTATATTAAAGCAGAACTCGGCAACTCTAGCGAATAGGGGTGGGCGGATCGATCCTGAAGTATCGATACGATCCATCCTCACATAAAAATATCGATCCAAATGTGTGTTTTTTTTACCAGTAATTTTGATTAATTTAGCACGCAATTCAGTGCGTAAAATAAGCTTCTAAGTGGAAAAATAAACGAATGTTAGCGGATAATTGTGTAGGATAGAACTTTTTCTCCTAGTCATCTGGACGAAACCAATCAATCACAGAGAGCGTTCGATGCTGGTGCTTCGCTGAGCTCTCAGGCCCAGTGCGTTTGGGAAACGAAGCCTTGCTTAGCCTTAGATGACAGAGAAACAATCGGGAGTTATTTCGCAATAAACAAACCAAAAGTGTACATAACGGTTCAAAATGTTGACGTCAGTAAGATATTTTTAATTAATTCAACAGGGATTGATGCATTAAATTGATCAAAAGTGACAGTCAAGGGTTTTACACTGTTAAAAAAAAACTACTTCATATAAATGCTGTTCTTTCAACTTTGTTCATCAAATAATTCTGCATAAAATGTATCATGGTTTCCACAAAAATATGAAACTGTTTTCAACATTGATAATAATAAAAAATGTTTCCTGAGCAGCAAATCAGCATATTAAAATGAATTATCATCATGACTGGAGTAATGATGCCGAAAATTCAGCTTTGATCACATGAATAAATTACAGTTTACTATGACATAGAAAACAGATAGCCTATGTTAAATTGTAATATTACAGTTTTTACTGTATTTTTGATCAAATAAATGCAGAAGAGAATAAAAAATCTTACAGATCCCAAGCTTTTGAACAGTAGGCTAGTGTACAATAGTACATTTACTATAATTAGGGTAGTTTTGTAAAAGTCACTGACTAATTACAGGTGAGTTGAGAGCACAAATCACAAAATATTTAGTAGTCTTGAAAACGTATTCAGATTTAGCATATTACAGTTTTTCTCAAATGCTAAAACACATTTCACAAACGTTTCCTCCATGTTCCCCAATGTCTAAACACAACACCCTTTTCTAAAGCTACATAAACACAACCACACCTTCTCACTTCAAAACTCAAACTTTCACACCAAAAGAGCAGCTCGAAGCTTTCAAAAATGTAAACACTATACACATCATTACACACTACAGCAAAACAATTGAAAACACAATGCTCAATTTGTGAGAAGGTTCTTTGTTTCATAACTGCCAATGCATATTTTTAGAAACTTTACAGTAATGGATCTTCTTAGATCTCTACAGAGGATTAGGCATTTAGATTTGTGAGTTTCATATGAAGAGTATAAATCTATAGTAAATTCTGCATGTACACTACTGTAACACAACTCAATGCAAAAACAGAATCTATTGCACACAACAGTACTCTTGAAAACATGATCAGGGTGTGAAGTTTTTTTATTTACTTTATTCACACCACAATCACTGTGCGGCATCAGCTCCATTGCCCTTAGGAGGTTCTCTCTAGTGTATGGTTGTCTGTCATAAACCTTCCATCTCCACGATGAGAAGAACTCCTCTATAGGGTTCAGGAAAGGGGAGTAGGGTGGCAGACAGACGTTTAAAAAGTGGTTACTGTTGGTGGTGAACCACTCTCTGATTTGGTTTGTTCTGTGGAAGCGTACATTGTCCCAAATGATCACATAAATGTGATGTGCGGGCCCAGGATGGTGTTGTTGGCGGTCCAGGAGGATGTCTTTTAGCTCCTCTAGGAAGGTGAGGAGACGTTGGGTGTTGTAAGACCCAAGGACAGCATGCCGGTGGACAAGCCCCTCCGAACCCATGGCCGCACAAAGAGTAATATTACCCCCCCGTTGGCCAGGAACCTAGGTGATGGCTCTTTGGCCAATGATGTTACGGCCTCTTTGCCTTCGTTTCTGCAGGTTGAAGCCAGCCTCATCCAGGAAGAGGTACTCATGAGGTCTGGCCATCGCGTCCAACTGTAATATCCTCTGTGAAAATGTGAAAGTGCACAGGTGTTCAGAACAACAGTCAATCAGGTAGCACAGTATTGTCCAGAAGTAATGTAGGCCACTGAGCAACACAGTATGTCCACTAACTGGACTGTGAACATGGATGTATACTTACTTACTTACACATACTCGTAACGTAGGTCTTTGTGTCGCGCAGAGTTGCGCTCAAAGGGAACCCTATAGGCCTGTTTCATCCACATCTTTTGGCGCCGGAGAACTCGATCTATTGTGGCCAAGGTGACATCATCAATGATCTCAAAGTTGACATTATCGGCAATGACTTTGTCTCTGATCTCCCGGAGTCTGATGAGGTTGTTCTCACGAACCATATCCACAATGAGGGTTTCTTGTGCCGCTGTAAATATGGCAACCCTCCCACCTCTGTGTGGCATTATTTCAACTCTAAAGAAAGAAACGTGTTGTCAATTGACATGTTTTACAATACAGTAACAACTGATTTGAAACTAATAGACTACTTTCACAGGCTTGTAAAATTGTATTGTGACAAAGAAAGCAATAGAGTACAATACCTGTTGTGTTGTCTGAATGCCCTGATAATGGTGGCCACGGTGAACCTACTCAGGTTTGGACGGACTCTTAGTCCTGCTTCAGCCATTGTCATGCCATGGACAATGACATGGTCAATGACTGTTGCTCGCATCTCGTCCATAATGATGGTGCGAGGTTGTCTTGCTCTCCCTCCTGGACCTTCTCCTCTCCCTTGTTGGCCTCCTCCTCTCCCTTGTTGGCCTCCTCCTCTTCCTCGTTGGCCTGCTCCTCTTCCTCCTCTGATTTGAACTCCTCTTCCTCGTTGGCCTGCTCCTCTTCTTCCATGGCCAGCTCTTCTCCCTCCTCTGACTCAAATTCCTCTTCCCCTGACTCTGCCTTCATCCATTGTGTTTGTTTGGAATCTTCAGCAAACTGTGCACTCTGAACTTGCTTTTATACATGTGGTCACAGCATTAGCAACAAGTGTCTTCAATTTTGAGTCGTTGTGTGTAATGAATGACGCCAGGTGTGTTCATTGTGTTCAAATATTGCTGACTGTGGCAAGCATTTTGCATCACATGAGCTTTCATTTGAGAATATGAGCAGAGTTCTTTTGCAACTTGTGTTTTAGCAAGGAAAAATGTGTTAAGATTTATGAAAACGGAGGATTGTGTTTTGTGAATTGTGTCTTCATGTGAAATGTGTTTATGATATTGGAAAATGATGGCTAGATTTAGTAAATGTGTTTAGACAACTGGTCATTTGGTTTAGAGGATTGGCTTTTGTGTTTTAGCATTTGAGAAAAACTGTAATGATGCATTCACCTCATAAATCATGACACACTGCTCTAGCACAGGAAAGTGCATACAAGTTCAAGTGCATGCTTTTAAAATAAAAAAGTATTGGTATCGGTATCGATATCGGCGATACTGGCCCTGTATTTACTTGGTATCGGATCGATACCGAAATTTGCAGTATCGCCCACTAGGGTTGCCACCTTTGATTTGTGAAAAACCGGGACACTCAGATGATTTTTTGTTTTTGATTTTTTTTTGTTCTTTGTTTTTGCATGATTTTCCAGTGCTGTTTTTCTTTCATATTTAACTGAAAATGTTTTATTAGGTTTAGTGACAACATGTTACAATGTTTATATCTGGTACAATTTCTGGTAAGCTACGTTTTTTATTATTGCTTGAAACAAATTTCAGGATTTCAATTCAGTTCAATTCTTGTGATTTGATTTAACTGACTAATTTGGATAAATATTAGGTACACAAGATAGGCATTCATTTTTCTCAAGAAAAAAAATCTCACCTAATGCTGTAAACATACAGAGAGCCCTATCAGCTGCTAGTAGGCCTATTATTTAAGGTTAAAAATAACTCAAATTAAATATAATAACAACTTTATTTAATGATAAGTAAAAATATAATAAAAATGTAATATAGTAGCCTACACATATTTAGCAAAATACTCTCTATAGCTCTTTTTTTCTAGCCAACTAACGTGCTATAGCCATATATTATGGTCATCAAATGGCTTTCCTGAGGTAAATGTTATGTGACAATTGTTCTCCAGCTGTTTTATTGACCCTTTCCGCGGTTGAAAAACACTGTTTGGTCGATATTATGTATGATGAATATACATTTCGGTAAGTTGTACTGTTTCTTTTAACATTGTTCATTCGTGTTTATTTACTATTAGCTAGATCGGTTCACGTGCCGCTAGGGATCTTTCACGTCATATTTACAAACGCCAAAACGGTATTGTTTGAATTTCGTAATAAAATTTACAGAATCTGAGAGCTGAGATTTTTTTTATATCATAAGTAACCTGCTCTGTCTACCGGTCTCCGTGTCCTCCGATTTTTCTGTGCGTGAGAAAATGGATGTGTGGCGTGAGAGCGTGTGAATTGCGTGTGGCAGCTCTACAGTAACAGTAGAAGGAAATGTTTTAATTTGAAACCAGGAAATTCTACTTTAGAAGTACATTTTCACAAAAAAACTGGACAATTTGTGTCCCGGGAAAGAATATAAATTTTCCGGGACTGTCGCTCAAAAAAGAGAACAATCCCTGGAAAACCGGGACGGGTGCCAACGGTATCGCCCACCCCTACTAGCAAACTCTAGTCACTTCTTCGCTGATTTTCCCTTTTGTTGTCAAATGTTTTCCCCACGAGCTCCCCCTACAGCTGTGGTGGGTGTATATTTCACAACACGCTCGTAAAAAACTCATTTGCGGCGGCCTCCTCCCCCTCTCTACCGCTGCTCATGTGCGTTTGTTTTGATCGGAGCAAGCCAACTGTATCGTGTGGAGCTATGTCTACCGAGGTGGGTAATCTGGTAATACATCATACATGCGTGTGCGTTTATGTCGAATTGCCATAAAGCAATTCGTGTTTCACGCTTGTTCTCGCTTCTCACGAGACTTCAAATTTCTATCTTGTTTCTAACAGTTTAATATGGCAGGCAAAAAAACATTTTTACGGACTTCCGGTTTGGTAATGTGGTGTTGAGACGCACGGTGTCGAAGCTCCGCATTATTTCATGTAATCTCTTCAGAATACACCCTATTCTATCAGCACTTCGTATTCCTTTAATTCTTTTTGTATGTTTGAAAAATTCCGCCTTCGGAATATTTCACTTAAAATGAGCAAGTCTACGAGGACGGGAGGTAAACAGCAGTCTCAAGTTCAACATGCACAGGCCTCTCAAGAAAGCAGCAAAATGGCGGAGAACGAGCCCGAACCTGCACATCTCACAATCGAATCTCTAGTCAAAGAGCTCGAAAGATTCAGAAAAGACATGACCGGGGAGTTTGTTGCACTTCTAAATAGTTCTCTGGAACCAATTCGATCTTCAATTGAATCGATCGGTACGACCCTGACAACACAGGCAGTGACCATAAGATCGGTTGGAGAGGACGCTGGCGCGTTTTTGGCTGCCGCTTCTCCCTCCGGGAAATCAAATCAAAACTTCGTACTGAATCAAAACTGCCTCAGAACTTACCTGGACCTTTTCGCCTGCACGTCTCTGCTACCGAGGGACCCGACCCAGTTTGGTTCGGTTGCGTTTTGGGACTACGGATTGTATAGTTGGCAACGCCGCTGGATCGATCGGGTTAACACCCGCACTTTCGGGCGGTAACGCTAACTTCTCCTGCCCAAGACGACCCAATCATCCCTCCCGGACGATGCAGTACCTGGTCCTAGTTCTTTTTCTGCTCTCCATCCTGCTTCCTTGGTTGCAAAACTCCACTAACAACTTCATGGCTTTCCGGTACTCAGCTAAACAGCTACTTCAGCTAAACCGCTATCCATCGGCTACTCCGGAGCTCACCGCTGAAATAAGAATCTTCGGACTACTTCAACGCCACCGTTACATCCACAGAGGCTCCCGTAGAAACTTAATACACATATCCACCGGGAATGACAGCTTCGGCACAACACTTCCTCAGCGCTTCTCTTCCGCATCCCGGCATCTAAACAGCAACGCACAACGTCATCTGAGCCAACGTCACGTGAACCATTTCAACCTCCGGTCAGTTCCCATTTCCGCTTCATCCCCTTCAAAACAAGAGTCTCTCAAGCTTGGACTATTGAACATAAGATCCCTTAACAATAAAAGCACCATTCTCAACGAATTCATTCTGGACTCACAATTAGACTTAATCTGCTTAACTGAAACCTGGCAAATACCTCATGACTATTTCTCCCTAAACCAAACCACCCCCACTGGATTCTCATACATGGACCAACCTCGTCCTGAAGGCAGGGGCGGTGGTATTGCTGCCATCCATAGACAAACTCTCAAGCTTCGCCCTCTCCCCATCCCATCTGTTCCCTCTTTTGAACACCTCTCAGTTAAACTCTTAGGCCCCACTCCTCTGACTATTTCAATAATCTATCGCCCTCCCAAACCCAATCCTTCTTTCCTGTCAGATTTCTCAGAATTTATAACTCAACTCAATATTCACATCGACTCTTCCACCTCCAAACCCACAATGGATTTCTTGGACATTATACACAGTTTTAATTTCATACAACATTTCAATTTTCCCACTCACACCCGTGGACACACTTTGGACTTGGTCTGCTCTACTGGACTTAATATTGACACTCTCTCACACACAGACCTGGCCATATCTGATCATCTCGCCATAACATTTCACATCAACCTCCCCAGCCCTCATTCCAAGCAGACACGCACCATATCTTTCCGAAATCTAAAGTCCCTCTGTCTCACCTCCCTCTCCTCCCATATCGCAAACAAAATTTCCATACCCAGCATCCCTGAAAACTTAACCACCGACGACCTAGTAGTTCACTACAATCGCACACTCACATCCAGCCTCAATACTCTCGCACCAGTTAAAACTGCAACAGTTACATTCTCCCGCTCTGCTCCCTGGTTCACCCCTGAACTGCACAGACTCAAAAAAGAACGCAGACAACTGGAACGCCTACATAAGAAAACTGGACTCACTGTACACCTACAAGCCTACAAGGATCACAGCCATCATTATAGATCAGCGCTCACATCAGCCCGCACAGCTTTTTATTCTGGTATCATTCACTCTGGATCTTCCAACCCCCGGACTCTGTTTGCCACAGTTAATAAACTACTCAAACCCATTGACAATATCACTCACTTATTCACCGTGGACAAATGCAATAATTTCATCGACTTCTTTAAATACAAAACTGACAGCATTCACCAAGAACTCTCTGTGAACACCTCTCCCAGCACAGACCTCCAACACGACTCATCCCTTCAATTTCACACCACTCTTCCCTCCCTATCAGTCATTACAGAAACGGATCTCACTAACCATTTCAACAAAATCCACCTCACAACCTACCCACTGGATCCCATTCCATCTGCACTGGTCAAGCACTGCCTCCCCTGCCTCAGCCCACTCATTATGGTTATCATCAACTCCTCTCTCACCACTGGAACAGTTCCCTCTTCCCTCAAAGTTGCCGCCATCACACCAATACTTAAAAAACCTGGCCTGGATCCTGATAACCCCAACAACTTCCGCCCAATCTCAAACCTACCTTTCCTGTCTAAAATCCTGGAACGCTCGGTTGCCTCTCAACTACAACATCACCTCCTCTCCAATCAGCTCTACGAAACCTTTCAGTCTGGATTCCGCACTCATCACTCTACTGAAACTGCACTACTCAAAGTAACAAATGACCTCCTGCTTGCCTCTGACTCTGGTTCCCTCTCCATTCTCCTCCTACTTGACCTCTCTGCCGCTTTCGACACCATTGACCACTCCATTCTTCTACAACGCCTACAACATCTTGGTATCTCTGGCTCAGCTCTCTCCTGGTTCACCTCCTACCTCACCAACAGATCTCAATTCATATCCATCAACAACTGTACGTCTCACACCATACCTGTCAATCACGGAGTCCCTCAAGGCTCGGTGCTAGGTCCCCCTTTGTTTATTCTGTATATGCTTCCCCTTGGACTTATCATTCATAATCACGGACTAAAATTCCACAGTTACGCAGACGACACACAACTATACCTCAGCACCAGATCCATCACTCCTGCCACAGTATTAACCATAACAAACTGCCTGTCTGCAATAAAATCCTGGATGAACGCCAACTTCCTTAAACTCAACTGCAATAAATCGGAAATCATCGTCATTGGTCCCAAATCACTCCTCCCCTCCACCCAAGACTTCACTCTATCTGTCGATGGCCATACAGTTACCACCTCTCCCCAGATCCGAAATCTTGGTTTCATTTTTGACCCCACACTCACATTTAAGCCTCATATCCGTCATATCACCAAAACTGCCTTTTTCCACCTACGTAACATTGCTCGCCTACGCCCCACCCTCTCCACATCTGCTGCTGAAACTCTCATCCATGCATTTATTACATCAAGACTTGACTACTGCAATAGCCTCCTATATGGTCTCCCTTCCTCTGATTTACAAAAACTGCAATATGTTCAAAACTCCGCTGCCCGTCTCCTCACCCACACCCGCTCCAGAGACCACATCACCCCCGTCCTTCAACAGCTTCACTGGCTCCCTGTACAACAGCGCATCCATTACAAAGTTCTGCTCATCACCTACAAAGCCCTCAATAACTTGGCCCCTCCATACCTTACAGACCTCTTGCAGCACCACAACCCCTCCCGACGCCTCCGCTCTGCCGACTTAAACCTTCTCAAACCCATCACCAAATCAAAGTACCGAACCTTGGGAGATCGAGCCTTTGCCATCGCTGCCCCCACCCTTTGGAACTCACTCCCCATCCACATCAGAAACTCGGACTCACTGACCACCTACAAAAACCTGCTCAAAACTCACCTGTTTCAGCTCGCCTACAATCTACAGTAGCACTCTCATTTTTTGTTTGTTTTTGTTTGTTTGTTTCATTTGTAAAGCGTCTTTGCGTTCCTTGAAAAGCGCTATATAAAACTTATGCATTATTATTATTATTATTATAAGCGAGATGGAATCGGGTCTCTCAGACCATAGCGACCGAATAGCTCAGCTCGAGCATGATGTGAGCGCTGTTCAATCAAAACTGACGACAATGGAAAAAGAAAACACGGCGCTCAAAGCTAGCGTAGAAGATCTGATTTCTCGCTCGAAGCGGCAGAATATACGAGTGGTAGGCCTTCCTGAGGGCCTTGAGGGAAAAAACGCACGAGAGTTTATGACTAACCTGCTTTCTGAACTCCTCGGTGACTCCCTTACAGAACCACCTGAGCTGGATCGCGCCCACCGTAGCCTGCGGCCCAGACCTCGCGCAGAGGAATCTCCACGCCCGCTGATTATCAGATTTCATCGTTACATCGTGAAGGAAACTGTCATGAATTGGGCTAAATCCCACAAAGTCATGTCTTACAAGGGCCACAAAATCAAGATGTACGAGGACTTCAGCGCCGAGGTGGCGAAGAAACGAGCGGCTTTCAACAAGGTCAAGAGCCTACTTTATCAGAAAGAAGTGCGCTTTGGTATGCTGTACCCTGCTCGCCTTCGAGTGAGTCGTAACGGCGTGGAACGGATCTTTGATTCCCCTGAGGCAGCGGAGTCGTTTTACCATCAAAACTTTCCTAATTAGGTCGTGGGCTATACCCGTGTCCGAATTGGGATGGTAAATTCAACAAGTACAAGCTGCTGTAAATAATTTAAGGACAGCGTTGAGCTCTCACTGTACTTGTGATCAGCCTTGCCCTTGAAGGAAAATTAGTCTGCCACACTACGTCTACGAGTGCATCTGTCTGCTTTATTTAGTTGTTATTCACGCATCCCCAAATTATATATTTTATGGATTGCACAAGTTATTCGGTTGATGGTTTTAAATGTCATACCACCTGATCCATGTTGGTAATGCCGTCTTGTGGCGGATCGCTTATATAACTTACCAACTTTAACTTTTTTTTTCTTTTTTTTTATCTGTTTTCTTATCATCTACTTGGTTGTTTATTTTTTATTATTATTATTTCTATATTTATATAGTTTCTCGGCGGATATCTAAGCCTTGATAGCTGCTTTAGGTGTATATCTAACTTTTAGGAGTTGACAGTTCTACGTGGTTAATCGGTTGTGAGAATTGTTGTTCTGGCTACTCGTCATGTTCCAAAAGACGAGCATCAGAGTTGTAAGTATAAGTTTTTTTTTTTTTTTTTTTTTTTTTTTTTTTCTCTTCTCTCTCTCCTTCTTTCCACACCTTTTATTTACTCGTCTCAGACTCTCTTTTTTTCTTTTTCTCTTTTATCCTCACGATAACAAATGATTAGTCCTAAAGTGAACATAGAGGGGTTGGCTGGTCATAATGTCAAATTTGTTACATGGAATGTTAGGGGTCTATGTGGTCAAATTAAAAGGTCAAGGGTGTTCTCACACTTAAAGAGCCTGTCTTCGGATATTGTTTTTTTACAGGAGACTCACCTCAGGGTTAGTGATCATGTAAGACTACGTAAACCATGGATTGGTCAAGTTTTTCATTCAAACTTTAATAGTAAATCTAGAGGCACCGCAATTGTAATACACAAACGTATAAGTTTGTCCCACACAACGTAATATCTGATCCTGATGGGCGCTACGTAATAGTATCTGGGATTTTGTACCAAACACCTGTTATATTAGTTAGCGTTTATGCCCCTAACTTTGATAACCCTGCTTTTATGACCTCGCTCTTTTCCCATCTTCCAAATCTGGATACCCATCACCTTATTTTAGGTGGGGATCTTAATTGCACAATCAACCCAAGTTTGGACCGCTCACAGCCCAAGTCATCAGCTCCTACGTCAATGTCTAGATCCTTCTCATCTCTAGCAGATCAGACGGGATGTGTAGACCCTTTGGCGCTTATTCTTAATCCAACTGCAAAAGAGTTTTCTTTTTTTTCAAATGTTCTTCGTGTTTATTCACGTATTGATTATTTTTTTATTGACAAGGCTCTCTTATCACAAGTTAAATCTACAGAATATTCAGCGATAATTATCTCAGACCATGCCCCACACATTTTAGACCTCTCTTTCCCACAAAACTTGTGTAGACATGCTGGAGGCTGGAAGCTCAATACTGGGTTGTTAGCTGATAAAGAATTTTGCGATTATATTTCTAATAACATTGATTTTTTTTGGGAAACCAACAAATCAGAATCAGTTTCGCCATCACTTCTATGGGAAACATTTAAAGCTTTTATACGTGGGAGGATAATTTCCTTTAATGCATATTGGACTAAAGCTAGGAAATTAAAACAGCAGAAACTCGTTGATAAAATCTTAGAGATAGATAGGCTAAATGCCAGGTCACCAAACCCTGTTTTAGAGACACAACGGCTAAAATTACAAACTGAATTTGACTTATTGACAACCAACAAGGCAGAGTTTCTGCTAAAACGCACAAGGGCAACCTATTATGAGCATGGCGATAGAGCTGGCCGCCTGTTAGCATCTCAGCTCAGATACCAAACTGCTTCTCAGTTAATCACACAGGTGTATGACTCCTCAAATAACCTTATTAATGATCCGGTTAAAATAAACTCAGAGTTTTCTTCTTTCTATTCTAATCTTTACAAATCTGAAGCTAACGTAGACATTGCTGCTATTCAGTCTTTCCTTTCCCAATTAGAGATGCCTAAGATTAGTCCTGATGTAGCCAACAGCCTCGACGAGCCTATTAGCCTGGAAGAGATAGCCTCCTGTATCCTAACCATGAAAAATAATAAAGCTCCTGGCCCTGACGGCTTTCCTGCTGAATTTTTTTTTAAGTTTTCCACTCAATTGTCCCCCTTATTATTAAATTTGTGCAATCACTCCTTAGATCAAGGCTTCCTATCATCATCCTTAAACCAAGCTTTGATTTCCTTAATATTAAAGAAAGACAAAGATGCTAAACTTTGTGGCAGTTACAGACCTATTAGCCTAATTAATAATGACATTAAATTACTAGCTAAAGTATTGGCCAAACGCTTGGAGGCTCATCTCCAGTCAATTATATCAGAAGATCAAACTGGCTTTATACTTGGTCGTCAGTTGTCTTCTAATATACGTAGACTCCTAAATGTTATCTTTACTCCATCTAAGTCATCAAAGCCAGAAATGGTTATCTCGCTAGATGCGGAGAAGGCTTTCGACCGGGTGGAGTGGGATTATTTATTCATGGTTTTACAAAAATTTGGGTTTGGACCTAAAATAATATCATTGATTCGTCTATTATACTCCACTCCATCAGCTTGTGTGAAAACTAATTCTGAAACGTCCCCTTACTTCTCTCTTTCTCGTGGCACCCGTCAAGGCTGCCCACTTTCGCCTCTCCTTTTTGCCTTAGCTATAGAGCCTCTCTCTATAGCATTAAAATCGTCTTCAGTGTTTTCAGGTATTTATAGAGGAGGAAGGGAGCATCGTGTATCACTGTATGCAGACGACCTCCTGTTATATGTCTCAGACCCTCTAAACTGCATAGATAATATAATGCACCTTTTGAATGAGTTCGGATTAATTTCAGGTTATAAGTTGAATTTTGCTAAGAGTGAGTGTTTTCCCATAGATGACTTGGCGAAACAAATTCCTCCAGCTATGCTCCCTTTTCACATGTCCTCTACAGGTTTCCGTTATCTAGGGGTTCATATTTCAAACTCATTCAGGTCATTGCACAAAGAAAACTTTACTAAATTAATGGGCCACATTAAAGTAGATCTCCAGCGTTGGAACAATCTTCCACTTTCTCTTGTAGGCAGGATTGAATCAATCAAAATGAATATTCTACCAAGAATCCTTTTTTTATTTCAGACTATTCCTGTTTTTCTTCCTAAATCTTTTTTTAAATCATTCGACTCCATTATATCCACATATATTTGGGCTGGTAAGCCTCCGCGTGTAAACAAGTCAACTCTTCAAAGAACCAAACAGGATGGGGGTCTCGCTCTTCCAAATTTTCTTTTCTATTATTGGTCAGCTAATATTCAGAAATTATATGCATGGTGTAATTCTCAGAATATTGATTGGTGTATAATGGAAGCTAACTCCTGCTTATCATCCTCATTATCGGCATTAGTTTTTGATCCCAATTTGAAACGACCTTCTAAATACACCACCAACCCAATTGTGCTCTCATCACTCAAAATTTGGAAACAGTTTTGTCGTCATTTTAAATTAAACTCATTGTCCACCTTAATGCCTATTTGCGGTAACCATCTTTTTGTTCCTTCTACTTTAGATTCAACTTTTGCCCAGCTCAGAGAGAAGGGCCTTGTTCTATTTCATGATTTGTTTCTTGATGATCATGTATTTGCGTCATTCAACGATTTGTTGAGTAGATTCAAAATATCTAGATCCAATTTGTTCCGCTACTTTCAATTGCGTGACTTTGCTAAAGCGCACTTTAATACCTTCCCTCACCAGCCAATGAAAACTTTAATTGAAAATATAATGTCTCTCCCGAAATCGCATAGCCATATCTCCTCAATTTATGGCTTGTTACGATCTTCGCAATTCCCTCCTCTCTTTGCGCTCAAGGGAACCTGGGAGAGAGAGAGCTGGGTCTGGAGCTTGACATGGAGCTGTGGAATAATGCTCTAGCTAAAATTAACTCTGTCTGCATTTGTGCTCGCTTGAATCTTATTCAGTTTAAAGTTGTTCACAGAATTCACTTCACCAAAGCTAAATTGAAGAAACTTTCTTTAATAGAAGATGATAGGTGCAATAGATGTTTGCTCTCCCCAGCAGATCACACTCATACATTTTATACCTGTCCTAAATTGTATTCATACTGGTCTTCTTTTTTTGATACACTGTCAAAGGCTCTCAATGTTTCTGTGAAACCCTGCCCAATAATTGCGATTTTTGGAATAACACCTGTTGATGGCTTGTACAACAAACGTCATGCTGATATTATTGCTTTTGCTTCATTGGTAGCCAGAAGACGAATACTGTTGCATTGGAAATCTTCATGCCCCCCTTCTAATCTTTCTTGGCTGAAAGACTTAATGTCCTTTCTACATCTGGAAAAAATTAAACACTCCATCAGGGACTCTGTTGACTCATTTTATAGAGTGTGGAATCCTTTTATCTCCTTTGTTGAGACTGTACCTTCACTGGAGATTTGATTTTTGTTTTTCGTTTTTTTTATTATTTGTATGTATGTGTGTGTGTATGTATGTATACAAAATGTATTATTATAATTTTTTTTTTTTTTTTTTTTTTTTGTGAGTGTATGGGATGTTTTGGGTTATAGTGTTAAGAGTGTTCTGTATATTTGTATACATTTTCTTTACTCATTCTTATGGTTGAAAAAAGCAGGTTGTGTTGTTTTTCATATGTCATGCACATTGTCATTTAAAAATCTGCTTAATAAAAAAAAAACATTTTTACACTGGTGATCGAAAGCTTGGAATAATTAAGGTTTTTCAATGCCGGGACGCGATATTTTTTTTCCCAGGATGGTAGGGGAAGCCTCATGAATATTCATTAGGGAAGTCATCCCTGATTGGTCTGATGACCTACCCCTAACCCTACCCATCACTGGGGGTATTATGACCTCCCTAACCCCACCCCTAAACCTACCCGTCACTGGGGTTAAGACCAATCAGGGATGACTTTCCTAATGAATATTCATGAGTCTTCCCCTACCATACTGGAAAAAATATATATATATCGCGTCCCGGCAAGATAGAAATTGGAAGTCTCGTGAGAAGCAAAAAAAAAAAAAAAAAAAACTGCCGGGACGGTAGTCCCCAAGTTGCAATGTTGGTTTTCCACCTGGGAACGCTGGGGGGAGCAGGGAAAGTCACCAATATCACCAGAACAGGTTGTTTAACCATCCAAATGATTTCTAGACAGTTTTATTAAGTTAAAAAAAAAGTTACCAAGTTCTGCTTTAATGTATTAAGGCACATTCACACCAGGACGATAACGAGGCCCTATGTGTCACAATATCACTCAAGGGAGACAGGAATACCAAAAGAACTAAAACTTTATTTAAATTTAAATAAAGTTAAATTTAACTCTGAAGAAATGTATACACTAAAGTAAATCCAGAACAAAGTAGATGCAAAGGAACAAATCAGGATACTCTTAAAACTCATAAAGGAATAAACTCAGGATAGTCTTGAATTCAGGATATACACAGTCACAGATTCACTTGAAGCTTGATTCGACTCACGAACGCTTGAAGCTAGATTAGAATAAACTCAGGATAGTCTTGAACTCAAGATATACAGTTCACAGTCACAGATACACTCGCAGATAGTTTGTGTGACCACGCTCACAGAAACACATGAAACACAGGAAATCCTCTCTCGGACGATCCTTAGAATATCACTCATAGATGCACTGGAATCCTCTCGAGTGGGGAACACTGAGCTACTTGCCGAGGACCTCAGGAGCCAGTAGGCTACCTCAAATATCAACGGCAATGGGGAAACAGAACAAGACATGATGTTTAATACCCGGCACTGAAGGAGTGAGAGCAAACAGCTTATAAAGGCTGGGGATGAAGTGATAATGACGTGATGGAGTTCAGCTGCGGTGCTGAGGGAAATTATTGCAGGTGTGGTGAGGATCCAGGGGGTTGCTGGGAAATGTAGTGTAGTGGAAAACCGTGACACTATGATTGTTTTAAAAAGGTTATACATATAAAAGAATAGCACACCACAGTAGTCCACACCACAACTACAACAATAACGACAGAGAAACGATATAATTGGAATCATTTCAGAACAATTTTTTTCCAGCTGATGAAAAACTTTGACAGCCAGAATAGGCTACAAGAGCTTGAGCAGTTAAAGCGGCAGACGACAAACCTTGCAACGTGTGCTTAGAATAAGCAGAGCTTTATGGTGGAGTGGGGTAAAACGCTACAATGCAACAATAACTAACTATATTTTTAATATGAGTTCATTAATAACTATTCATATTCATCTACTGTTGTTTTAGCTTGTCTTTTTCATTTTAAGCTAGAACTGCGTGTACCCTGTAAATGTATTAAAGGGGTGGTTGATTGTGATTTCACTTTTTTCATTTTAAATGGTGTGTAATGTTGCTGTTGGTGCATGAACAGTATCTGCAAAGTTGCTGCGCTGAAAGTTCAACGTAAGCAGAGATATCGTCTTTTAAAAATCAGGAAGTTTAATGCCTACAAAAACGACTGGAATGGGACTACAACGAGATACTTCCCGGGTTTTATACGTAACTAACCCATGCAAAAAAGGGGGCATGGCCATATTTCTGCGGCTTTGTCGAAGAGGAAGAGTTATAGTGGAGAGCTGTAGCCATGCCGTCGAAAGTGTGTTATTTTCACCCAGCTGCCAGGTCTTCTGTGTTCGGGCTTCATACGGACGCTGTAGTTCGTCAACAATGGCTAAAATTTATGTTTGATTATGTTCCTGAAAATTTCAATCGTAATAGCTCTCTGTGCTGCGCATTTTACGGAAGACAGCTTCCAGAATCTCCACGAATTCAATGCCGGATTCAACAAGAAACTGTTACTAAAACATGAAGCAGTTCCAACTTTAAAACCAGAGGCAGCAGTTGTTGGGCCACAACCTGTAAGTAAGACTTAATAATGTTTGCATGTATAATTTCAGACGTAAGTTAATGTTTTAGTTTTATCAAGGACGTAAACAAATGCCAGCGCTGGCTTTAGTAGCCACTTACACGTACAAACGCGTACAAACATTTTGGACCTGAATTTGTAATTATGTACTAATTTTGTAAATGTATTTTCCATGTATATTTTATGACGTAATTTTTCGATTTGATCAAGAACGTAAACCAATGCCAACGCTGTTTGTTTATAGCCAGTTAGTTCGATGCTATTTTGTGTGTATAAGACAAACGTGTATAAAGTTCAAAAAAATATATGTAATCGCAACAGCCAACTTCAGCTGCTAAAGTTAAAACAATAACTTTAAAAAACGGTATTACTCAGTCATTTATTCAGTTATATTAAATGTTTAATCAGGAGAAAACCGTATCTCAAAAGCTAACAAGCAGCAGTAGCATTTTCAAGTAACAGCGTATCGAAATAATAATAGTAGATTAGAATAGAATAGAATAGAATAATAATAATAAAAAATGTACCATTCAGAAACGTTTTGTAAGAGCCGTGTTTGGGGAGGTTGCTTGATTCTCTTCATTGCCGCTTTCTGGGTCTGATTCTGATCAAACTGATACGGCAGTATTGACACCATTATTTACATTTGACCGGAGCACATGCAACTTTCGCCCGTAAAGGTAATGGGCGTGAAGTTTCCGGACAACATGCACTACGCAGTTTAGCCAATTACAACACACCGGCCCAACTAACCAATCTGAGCCCATTGCCTGTTTCTGAGGGAGTGGTTTCATAGAATCAGGAAGTCAACCGGTCGTTCAAGTGACAGAGGAGAAAGCAGCTTACAATAAAGGTGAAATTTATGAAAAAAAAAAAAAAAAAAAAAAAAAAAAAACCCCGCAGACATGTTATATTGCACCCCATAAACACAATCATGCAAAGAAAAAAAGCAGTAAACCACCCCTTTAAGCAAATTGCTTTGTCAGTGTGGGGGCATTTTGGGAGGCATTTTACCCCAGCTGTGGGTCAAAACAACCCCTTGGTACAAATTAATGTAAGAATTCAATAACAAGAAAATGGTGGACAGTTTTGATACTTGGTTTATGATTTGTCATTGTCACTGAACCGATAACTATTTTAGACACATCTAAAAAACAAAATTCCATAGAAAGCAATTAGCCTACATGGTCCTCAAGGGGGCGTTTTCCCCACATACCATATCGTTCCTTGCTGTTTATGTTAATATCGTTATGGTTATCTTTAGTTAGCCTATTGCTCTTGGTGTGAATGGACCTTTAGTCTACTACAGTATTTTCTGGAAATTAAGTTGCACCTGACACACTGCACTGACACCAACGCAATCACCAAATTACAGTTCATATTTTATCCTATAAAACAAACAAATGATAGTGACATTCATTATAAACAACATTTACAATAAAGCCAAGCTTAGCCTAAACAAATTTATTTAACGTTTCTGTGGAAAACTTTACCCCCTAATATTTTTATACATTTGTATCTTGTATGGCAGGCTAATGTTGTCAGTTGTGCTATAAAACAATGATTTGATTCTTGCAATTCAATTAAGTAAAACTTTTACATTTTTGGTAGCATAACTGCCACCTTTTCATATGAGGTCTGCCACTTTAGAGGTCATGTCACCAGATGTGTGTGACCTCACACATAGATCGATCTACCTGGAATTGCCAGAGTCCCAGTAAAAGGACAACCAGAGGATATTGAAAAGGTGAGCAGCATAATCAAATTTTACAAGTCACATTCTGTACCATACCAGTTTTAAAACTATGTCTCATGTCTTGTAGATTAAAAGTCTTATAACAAAGTTTATTGATAAGCAAGAGACTATACCTGGTAGTGGTTCCTTGTAACACTGACATGGCAACAACAGAAGCATTAAAAATGGCACAAGAAGTAGATCCTGAGGGCAGAAGAACTATCGGTAATGTACTCTCACCAAATAACTTTGATTTATGAGCACCTGTGTCAACAAATGCACATTTTACTGTTCTTAACTATTTGTTTTTTCACTGATGTAACTATTCTTATTTTTAACATTTAAAATTTTTTTTTTAAATGTTTGATATATAATTAAATGTTATGAAAGGATTATCCTCGGTCATCTGGAAAGACAGTTTTCAGTTTTACAAGATCCATTACAATTTGCAAATCGAAAAGGTGTGGGAGTAGATGATGTCATACTTTTTATGTTGCATAATATTTATAATCATTTGGAAACAATTGCCAGTTCTACCAGAAAGACTCGGGAGAATTATTTCAATAAATCGTACATTTATTGACTGCTCAGCAAGCTGGTAATATACAAAGTCCTTTGGCGTAGTGCATAATCGGATCTGCAATTCCTGCCTGAAGACGAAGGCAGGGGCGCAGCCGACCCCCCCGGGAGGTATGGACAGGACCATCCTGGTGGTGGTGGGGAGGATGGGGGTAATCGTCGCTTCAGTATCTGCGAACTCAACATGTGTAAGTACCGAGCTTTTATTCAGTGAGCATAAGAATAAGATTGGATAGAAGTGAAGGCAATAGGTGACGTAGTAATTGAGTCTTCCCGGCAGAACTTATGCTAAAGCTTTCATTTCTGTTAGGATTATGTTTTTGCGTTTTAACCTACATAGTTCACCTATGTAGGTATTGGATTATCTTCTTTGTCGACCCCAGTTTGTTAGGCTGAGTGATAAAATGTCTGACATTATTATGACTAAAAAAAGTTTTTTTTTACTTTCATTATATACTTCTGTCAACTCAGACATTTTGTATACAAAAGTTTTCAGACGATACTGCCCTTGTGGGTTTAATAAATCAAGGTAATGATATGGGCTAGAAGAGAGGTTGAATTATTTCTTACATGGTGTGATGAAAATTTCCTAAAATTGAATGTGGAGAAGAAGTTGATCATTGATTTTAGACGGGAAAAAAAGAAGTGATACTACCATTTAGATTTAGACTAGATTTGTTCAGTCTTATGAAAATATTGGAGTCCATTTGGATAGTAAATTAAACCGGAAGAAGAACAGTGAGACTGTTTTTGAGAAGGCAAAATCAACACTATTCTTTTTGAGGAAGTTGAGTTCCACTGGTGTCAGGAAGCTTCTTTATGTTTGTTATCAGGGAATCATGGTCAGTGTTTTGTTTTATGCTGTGCTCCATTGGGTATAGTAGTAGTAAATGATAAAAATAGGATTAATAAACTGATTAGAAAGGCTGGTTTGGTTAGTGGCCTTAATCCTGATTCACTTGAGGTCATTGTGGAAAAGAGAACAAGGGCAAAATTAAAAATGATTCTGTTTTACAAAGGTCATCCACTACACTGTATCTTTAGTGGACTTAAAAGCTCATTTAGTGGAAGATTAGTAATGCCTCAGTGTTCTACAGAGCGATTTAGAAGGTCTATTTTTTCCTACTGCAGTTAGGTTTTTTAATGAAGTTGTGTAATTTTTTGTATGTATTGATTGTTGTTCTTTTTAATGTTCAATTGTCTATTTGTGTTGTTTGTAATGTGCAATGGTGGCAAATGAGTTTCCCCTTACAGGATTAATAAAGTTTTATCTTATCTATTTTTCATTCTCATTTTACAGCTATTTTGACCAAGCCAGATCTCATAGACAAGGGAACAGAGAAGGACATCATGGCCATTGTCCACAAAGTGATTCCTCTCCACAAAGGTTACACCATGGTGAAGTGTAGAGGACAACAGCAGATCGATGAGAAAATTCCTCTGGAGGAGGCGACACAAATTGAGAGAGATTTCTTCCAAAACCATGACCATTTCAGGTTACTGTCTGTTTTTCTAATTGAACTTTGTGTTCCCAAAAATTATTCTGAAAGACTTGATTCACACTGTTTAGGTCAGATTTTGTTTTCAATTTCAACCAGTTTTCTACACTCACACAGTGGGGTTCACAGTGATGCCACAGAAGAGCAGTTTTTGGTTCTCCAAAGAACCTTTTAGTGAACAGTTCTTAAAAACATTTTTAGTGTGAAGAACATTTTATACACTAGCACCCTTTTCCATAAAGAACCTCCTTTTTTGGATTAAAAATGGTCCATGTTACTATTCTAAATAGCTGGTTAGCAAGATATTTCGAATAAACTAAATCACCTTACAAAAAGTGCTTTGTCATTTTCAACAGATGCCTCTTGAATGAGGATAAAGCAACTATTAAATGTCTTGCTGTCAAACTGACAAAATCTTGTTGATCATATCAAAGTAAATTTTTAAATGTCTCACTCTAAAGGCCTGTTTACACTTAACATGAATTTAGATGTATTGCAAAAATGCAGATAGATTGCAAGACTATAATAAATCATGTTTTTTAAAAATCCATCTTTGCCAGAAATCACTGCCACAGCTCACTGAGCAGATAAAAACACAGTTGTGGGAAGTGAAGAATGAGCTCAAGGAGTGTGAGGCTGGACCGCCACTGGACACTAAGGGAGCCAAACAGTTCCTCATTAAAGTAGGATCTCAAGTCATCACATCTTCTTGCTTCTGAGAATTATCATTTGGAGTTCAAGCTGCTAGAACCATATTGTGTTTGTTGTGATTTTCTCCTTCTTCCTTATGTAACGGCTCTAAAAATATCTTGGCGTCAAGAGATAGTCCCAAATCTCATCACTGTTCAGGCACATTTACACCCCACTGTCTGACACTAGGTGGTGCTATGGTTATGGTAGAGTTCGTATTCTAAATTATTTTCACACCCAAATGTCTTTTTCTACCTCCCCAGAGACAACACTTTTGCCGTAAAATGATAATATACAATAACATGTTCATGTAACAAATATTTTCTCTTTATCACAGATTTTAACAAGATTCAATGATCAAATCTACTCCTTGTCATCAGGGGAGCTGATTAATGCAGAAAATTTGTTTGTCCAGCTTCGGGCTGAATTCAAGAAGTGGAATGATCATCTTAACAGCACAAAGCCATCCTGTCAGTATATTTTCAATACTAAACATTAAACCTTGAATTCACTGTTGTTGGGATTTTACAAGAAAGTTAAAGTTAATTTAATGAGAAATCCATCTTGTTCCTAAACAAGTTTGCAGTTTGAAAGAGTTTAGCCAGAATTATAGAGGGAGGGAACTGCTCGGTTTCAGCAACTACAGAGGGTTTGAGTTGGTTCTGCAGGAGCATGTGGCCAAACTTAAGAAGCCAGCCATTGAATTGCTCATTGCAATCAAAGGTACCATCACACGTCTGATCTCCATTATAAAACCAAAAGATTAGATCACAATTTAATTAATGTTTAATAGCACTTGTCTTTCTGATGTATGTATTTCTCCTGAAGCCATCCTCCTCAAGCAATTCAAAGATGTGTCCTATAGATGTTTTCAGAACTACCATGTACTTCAAAACATCACTGTGGTAAATATTGCTACAATAATCTTTTTTCTCTCTCTCTCTTTTCCCCCCAGTTATTTATTTGGGGATAAAATCCATTTTATTGGCCTAATGTCATTGTTTTATTGTTTGTTTTTGCAACAAAAAATAGAAAAGAAAAAAAATAAGAAAGAAAAATGACAGAACAATGTTGGCTTTCTGACAAACAGTTAAACAGTTTAGGTTTTTCAATGACGAGTGATTTTTATTATTCAATAAAAAATGTTAAAACAAAGATTATTTTAATTATTATTGAGTTTTCCACAGCAGTTTAAAAAATCAAATTACCTCACTTGCCGTGCGCTCTTGTGTTTTTAACCAAATTCTTTGAAAAAAAGAAGAGGAAGCAAGAGTCAGAATTAAAGGGTTAGTTCACTCAAAAATGAAAATTCTGTCATCATTTTGTCACGGTTCATGAATTCACTGTTTTCTTCTTGTCTCGTGTTGTAGTTGTTGTTATGTGTGTATGGGTGTGTGCGAGTGGGCGTTCCGCTCATTTCAGATTGATTAGCGATCCAGCTGATCTCAATTGCATCACCAGCTGCAGCCTATTCCCTCACCTTTATATGGCAATCTTCTCTCTTTGTCAGATCTCGTTGTTTGATGTCCTTCGTGTGTGTTTGGTCCTGTTCCAGTCAGCGTCTCGGTTTCGTGCTCCTGTTCCTGTTCCGTGTTCATCTGGCTTTGTTCGTTGTCTGGAGACCTCACCATTCACCCACTTCATCACATCACATCATCTGCCGGATTGCTGACCATCTTGTCCCTGCGTCACCAGTCTTCCAAAGATCCTCAAAGTGTCATTCTTCTAAATAAAAGAGTTACTTGCATTTTTGCTTCCGCTTCATTGATCATGACAGAATGATCTGACCTACCAATGGAATCAGCGAGTAATCCGTTGGAAGAGTTTGTGAACTCCAGCATTCTGCGCATGGACAATCAGAAGAAGAATCTGAACGACACGGCACGAGCTGTTCAAGCGCTGGTGATGCAGGTGTCCGAGCTCACCCAGCAAATACAACATCTGTGAGCTCCCACTGCGCCACCCACACCGCCCGTTCCCCCCACACCACCGGAGAGCGGTTCTCAGTCAGAGCCCCGCCTACCAGTTCCAGAATCATACGCCGGTGAGCCAAGCTTTTGTAGAGCGTTTTTGACTCATTGCTCAATGCATTTTTCTCTTCAGTCCAGGACCTTTTGCAACGAGCGAGCCAAGGTTGCATTCGTGCTCACCCTTCTGACTGGGAAAGCAGTGCTATGGGGGACGGCGGTGTGGGGGAACCAAGACCCATGCTGCGCCTCGTTCCAGACACTCTCCGCCGAGATGAAAAGAGTCTTTGACCAAGCCGTCGCCGGGAGAGAGGCGGCCCGGGTGCTTGCGGAGCTCAAACAAGGAGAGAGGTCTGATTACTCGATCGAATTCAGGACTTTGGCGGCAGAGTGTCAGTGGAACGAGGAGGCGCAGTGGGACATGTTCCTACTGGACCTTCCTACTTCTCTTAATGGACTTATTGAATTGGCTCTTCAAGTGGATGCGCGACTGACCAGGGTCGAGCGACGGATGCTGCCCAGCCGGGTTGTGGGAGGAGCCGAGAGTCAGCGGTCCAGCGGCAGGGATGCGGTCAGCCCCGTCTACGATCACGAGCCCATGCAGGTCGGGCGAGCTCGGCTTTCCCGGGAGGAGAAGGAAAGGCGGAGGTCTCAAGGGCTCTGCCTGTACTGTGGAGCGGCGGGACACTACGCTTACAACTGTCCAGTAAAAGGCCAAGCCCGGCAGTAAGTATGAGGCTACTGTCGGGTGGGATCTCCGCTGAAAAGACCTCATCAACATCTACTCTCCTCCCGGTAAGACTAAGATGGTCAGCCCACAATCACGACTGTCAAGCACTGGTGGATTCCGGGGCAGAAGGTAATTTCATGGACCTCACCTCTCGCACCGATTGTTCTTGGACACCCCTGGCTCATCGATCACAATCCTAAGATAGACTGGCAGCAAAGATCAGTGTTGGAGTGGAGCAGTAAATGTCATGAGTCCTGTCTTGTGTCTGCCTGTTCGTCGGTTTCTGTCTCTGTGTTTCAGGAGGAGGCAGTGGATTTATCAAACGTGCCCACGGAGTACCTAGACCTGAAGGAGGTGTTCAGTAAGTCTGTTCTGCTTCTCTTCCTCCGCATCGTCCCTATGACTGTGCCATAGATTTACTGCCAGGTAAGTCTCTGCCTAAAGGCAAGTTATATTCGCTTTCTGTCCCAGAAAGGGAGGCTATGGAGAAATATATTTCTGATTCTCTAGCAACAGGGTTCATCCGCCCTTCCTCTTCTCCAGCGGGGGCGGGGTTCTTTTTTGTGGGGAAGAAGGACGGATCTCTGCGACCTTGTATTGATTACCGGGGGTTGAACAGCATCACGGTAAAGAATACTTATCCTTTGCCGTTGATGTCTTCAGCTTTCGAGGGGTTGCAGGGAGCGTCTATCTTCACTAAATTGGACTTACGTAATGCCTATCATTTGGTCCGCATTAGGAAGGGGGATGAGTGGAAGACTGCTTTTAACACCCCCAGGGGGCACTTTGAATACTTGGTCATGCCTTTCGGTTTGTCCAACTCCCCAGCAGTCTTCCAGGCACTCGTCAACGACGTGCTGCGAGATATGGTCGACCAGTTCATTTCAGTCGACCAGCCTCGCCCCTGACTGCTTTGACCTCCCCCAGAACTGCGTTCAGGTGGTCAGATGCAGCTGAAGCTGCGTTTGCCAAACTGAAAGGTCGCTTTGTTTCAGCCCCCATCCTCATTGCCCCTGATACATCACGTCAGTTCGTGGTGGAGGTCGACGCGTCAGAGGTGGGGGTAGGTGCAGTGATATCCCAGCGTTCTCCCACAGACGACAGGATGCATCCGTGCTCGTTTTTGTCTCATCGTTTGTCCCCTGCCGAACGCAATTATGACATTGGTAACAGAGAGTTGTTGGCAGTCAAGTTAGCGTTGGAAGAATGGCGTCACTGGTTAGAAGGGTCGGGGGTACCTTTTATCGTCTGGACCGACCACAAGAATCTGGAATACATTAAAACCGCTAAAAGATTGAACTCCAGGCAGGCTCGGTGGGCACTTTTTTTGGGACGTTTTGATTTTACTCTCTCATACCGCCCGGGTTCCAAGAACATCAAACCCGATTCTTTATCGCGCAGTTTTGCCCGTTCCGAACGCCCGTCTACTCCCGAGTGCATTTTGCCCGAGACCCTATTTGTCTCCACACTCGTATGGGAGGTCAAATCGAAGGTCAAGACCGCCTTAGAAGGGGTAACGCCTCCGCCCGGTTGCCCACCGAACCGTTTATTTGTACTGGAGGGATTACGGTCTGACGTCATTCAGTGGGGGCATTGTTCCAATGTGGCTTGTCATCCAGGAGTTAGTCGTACTAAGTTTTTGGTCAAGCAACGATTTTGGTGGCCACTTATGGCTCCCGATGTTCACAGTTTTGTTTTGGCTTGCTCAGTTTGTGCCATTGGTAAGACCTACAATCGACCCCCAGATGGGTTACTTCAACCGCTGCCTGTCCCTTCGAGACCCTGGTCCCATATTGCGCTAGATTTTATCACCACCCTTCCGCCCTCTCAAGGTAACACGGTAGTTTTGACCATGGTGGACCGGTTCTCGAAGGCGGCCCATTTCATTCCCTTGCCCAAATTACCCTCAGCCAAGGAGACAGCGTTGACCGTCGTTGATCACGTCTTTTGCTTACATGGCCTCCCGACAGACGTGGTTTCCGATAGAGGACCCCAATTTGTGTCCAAATTTTGGCAAGAGTTTTGTAAATTATTGGGAGCGACTGTCAGTCTGTCCTCCGGATTCCATCCCCAGAGCAATGGTCAAACTGAGAGAGCCAACCAAGATCTGGAGAGAACGTTGCGATGTTTGGTCTCCAAGACTCCTTCCTCATGGAGCCAACAACTGTCAATGGTGGAGTACGCCCACAATACGTTACCAGTGTCATCTACGGGCCTATCTCCGTTTGAGTGTAGTGTAGGTTACCAGCCACCAATTTTTCCTAGTCTGGAGTCCGAAGTCGCGGTTCCCTCCGCTCACGCCTTCATCCAGAGGTGCCATCGCACCTGGACTAGAGCCCGTGAGACTCTACTCCAGGTGGGAGCACGCAGGGGCGTCATGCAAGCCAAAATTCTGGGGGGGGCACAATCTGAGATATGGATCATGTTAGGAGGGGTCAGGGGGTTTCTCCCCCTGAAAATGTTTAAATTCTGGCTGCTAAACATACCATTTCAATGCAGTTTGGGAGGGACAGAAATACCTTAACGGAGCTAGCAGCAACCCTCCTCTATCTGAGGACTAAGTTAAAGTATCTATTTTGTAAGTTTATGTAAAAGACAGGTTGATGAAAGAACTGTAAGCTCAAATTCAAAAGCTTTTGAAGTCTACTTCTTTAAAGCATGTTTACGCACACACTTACTGTACACTTAGGCCTACTACACATGATTTTAAAAACAGTACCATTGCAGTTTTTATGTTATGATTTTAAATTGGTATGTGACCTAAGAACGATCTTACATTAAAGGTGCTGAGGTCTGACTTTGTGGTGCTCTGAAATTAAGTTACTTTAATATTAATATGTGATGAAGGACTTTGAAAGAAGTTTGACAGATTTCAGTGCTGAATAAGGTTAACACTACCCCGTTTATTTGAAAATGGCTAATATTTGACAGAAATGTAAAAAAGTAATCAAATCAAATGTAATATGTAACATTACTTTAGTAAAATCATTGAAATACTGTAGTTACACTGCTCATTATTATTATATTTTAAATAAGGAACTTGTAAAGAGTAATTTATGAGCTAATAGAAAAGCTAGTAACTTGTAACTTGTACATTTAACCTATGAACCAGACAGAAGGGCTAGCTAGCCATCCGTGAAGAACCGTGAATAACAGTCTATGGGAGAAACATCAAGTCGATGCCTTGATAACGTTAGGTTGGATTTTGCAGTTAGCCTACAACAAATTTAACACCCTCGTTTCTATGAAACTGAAAACAATTGAACCAGCTGGAGACTTTGACACAAGACAAAACAGAACAGATGTTTCAAAACCGATCAGATAATGTTACTATGGCTTTGTATGGCAGTAACGTTAGCCAACTAGTTTACGGTTAGACTAGGCTAGCTATCGATAACGTTACACTGACACAACTTAAGTTAATGCTCTGAATTCGCAGCTAATATCAAATCCATAACTTTTTGATCAAGTTAAAATTTCCAGGTCAACCACAAATAATCCCACTACCTTTTAATATCATCCGATAACTAATTCAATGCCGATTTGTTGCTTTGCCCACTTACCACTTCAAGACCATCTGTAAAACATTGCCAGCTCAACGTGCGAGACGAGTGAGTTGCTTGAACATACACAGCAAAGATTCTAGAGCGCTATGCGCGTAGCGCTCTAGATTTGATATACACAGACACCATATTAGGAAAAAGGGGCGGGCTGATGCTGACTGATTTATTACACATCCAGAAGAATACATTTGAGTCGTTATAGGCTCTGGTATATTATGGAGCATAATAGGAATAAAGTTGTGACAAAAAAATTATCAGGGAGTTATCACTTTGAATGGGCATGACGCCACTGGGAGCACGCACCAAGGCCAAAGCCGATCGCCACCGGTCTAGGCCTCCCGTATACGTCGTTGGTCAAAAAGAGTGGCTTTCTACCAGGAACATTCCTCTCCGCTCCGTCTCTAATAAACTTGCTCCCAAATTTATCGGCCCGTTCACTGTCTCCAAGATCATTAGCCCGGTGGCAGTCCACTTGTCTCGTGTAGTTGTTGTTACATGTATGTGTGTGTGGGTGTGTGCGAGTGGGCGTTCCGCTCATTTCAGATTGATTAGCGATCCAGCTGATCTCAATCGCATCACCAGCTGCAGCCTATTCCCTCACCTTTATATGCTCATCGCAATCTTCTCTCTTTGTCAGATCGTTGTTTGATGTCCTTCGTGTGTGTTTGGTCCTGTTCCAGTCAGCGTCTCGGTTTCGTGCTCCTGTTCCGTGTTCATCTGGCTTTGTTCGTTGTCTGGAGACCTCACCATTCACCCACTCCATCACATCACATCATCTGCCGGATTGCTGACCATCTTGTCCCTGCGTCACCAGTCTTCCAAAGATCCTCAAACTGTCATTCTTCTAAATAAAAGAGTTACTTGCATTTTTGCTTCCGCTTGATTGATCATGACACATTTACTCACCCACACGTCGTTGCACACACTTAAGACTTTTGTTCATCTAAGGAACACAAAATGAAGATATTTTAAATTATATCTGAGAGCTTTCTGTCTCTCCATAGACAGCTGCGCAACTACCACAAGTTCATAAAGAGATTAAAACCTCTCTGTATGAATTGAGCAGTTTAGTCTAAATTTAATTTATTTTATTCACGATTCATCAACCCATACATTGGTTATAGTAAATGGAAGCTCAAGCATGATTGCTTGATGTGCAAGAACCAATGAGGTTCACGCAGCACGTTTGAGCTTCCTCAAGAAGGTCGAGCTTCTGTTTATGTTCTCTGATCAATGTTTAAATGTGAAAAAAGCCTAAATTCAGTGTCTGTTCATCATTTAAAGCGATCGTGTCTCTTCAGAAATGTTTTACTAAACCGCTCTATTCATATGGATTATTTTTACGATCTCTTTCTGAACTTTTTGAAGTGTCAAAGTGGTAGGTTTTTAATAACATGAGGGTGAGTAAATGATGACAATTTAAATTTTTTGATGAAAATATCCATTTTTGCAATGATAATCAACATTATGCCACAAATGCTTTTAATTGAACTGAATTTGTACTGATCCCGAAATATCCCTTTAATCAGGTACTCTTTCCTCTGTACTACTTTATTTGAAACCATAGAACAAAATCTACAATATTCAGTCAAGTCAGGAAGACAAAACGGAGCAGAGGATCTTAGAGCAGTTTGAAATGGAAAACATGGTCTACACTCAAGATCCCATCTACTTGAAGTTCTTGAGTGAGGTTAGCGAAGAGACATTTTCAGAAGATCAGTTACCTGTCTTTGACATAAAGAGCAAGTACAGTGAAATGCTCCAGGCATACTATGAGGTAGATATTCTTTCAGTAACAAATATAATTGTTTTTCTCCATGACTGAATGGACTGCAGTACTTGTGTGTGGATGTTACTCTTTGATTGTCTTTCAGATTGTGGTGCAGCGAATGGCTGACCAACTGCCCATGATGATCTCATTTTTCATGTTGAAGCAGACTGCTCAGCTCCTGTCTACTGACATGTTGAGTTTACTGGATGGGGAAAATGTGGGTGAGCTCCTGTTTGAGGTCACTGAAGTTGGTACAAGACGCAGATTCCTAATGGCTCGCTTGGACCGTTTAACTGCTACTCAGGAAGTACTTAGTGATTTTAATTGAGGGACCTCCTGACTTGTCATGTCTGTTTTTGGTTGGAACATGCATACCTGTCAACACTCCCGTTTTCCCCGGGAGTCTCCCGTATTTCACACCCATCTCCCGCCCCCCTCCCGTTTTGTTATTTCTCCCGTGAAACTCCCGTTATTTGTATGGCCCAAACGTCGTTATATGAATAATCACATCAATATATTATTCCAAGGTTGTCAAGTTGCCAGATCTTATATGAAACCCATCCAACTCGCGCAATCAACACATCATACAAATTTCAACCCATTTGTGAGCTCAACCTAGCAACCTAGGCCTATAACCCAGCAACCTAGGCCTACAACCCAGTTGTGCCGTCGATATCTGCGCAGGTAGTAGACGCGGGAAGTTGAATAAGCATTACTGGTAGAAATGGGAAAAGACTCAGTGGTAAGTAAATATTTAACGCAATTAATGCAGCATCCTTTTTTTTCTGTCATCCTTTTGCTGCATGGCATTACATTATATGATGCGCTTTTATTCTTGCTAATGCTTTTAAACCATTCAAGCCATCTTTAAAAAAAAAACTTAAAACTTTAAAAGCGGAAAGCGCATCACTCATTCCTGGGAATACATTTGACATCGCAGTCTGACCTTGACGGAAATAAATATCCTACGCCAAAAGTACCAGAGAAAAAGTCTCGGCTGTGCTCAGATTTGTAAACCGCACAGTTGCTTTGGTTTTTAAATCCGTACCCGTTTTGCCCCATGGCTCAAAAGGGACACAACAAAAAATAGGGACACACGAGAAAGCCAAAATAGAATGCAAAATTTATTAACAAAATAGAACTATGGGAAAAATAGAACGTCGGGAAGTGACGATGGCGCCTGTGTTTGGCTTTGCCGCGTCCCAGATACTTATTTTAATATGCCTTTTAATGCCACTATTCCTGTCCACAAAAGTATCAGCAACCTTGGTTTACGATCGGCAATTGCTAATGCGAATTAGAGTTGAAATGACCGGTTGTATGGGTATCGAGGATCCACCTCCATTACCACCCTGTGTTCGTTTGTACATACCTGGTCACAATCTCACGCTGCACTGCGACGGGAGAAGAAAGTCAGCGTACCTGCCCAAGAAGCGTGGGAAACGGAGGAGGCGAGGGACCAGAGCAGGTTTCCAGGTTAAGAATCGCTGCTTATGGAAATACTCCCTTGCTGACCGGACGGACTGCCTGCTTGTGGATTGTAATCCTTTACTTTTCTACCAACCGGGCTTTGCCTGGCCTTGGATCTCCGAAAGAGTATCCTATTTGTGGCCAGTGTTTCCAGATGCGTCCGGTGGATTGCTGAAGAGACACCCACCTCCCCCCCACCTTGGCTGGGCCCGTCGTGGACTGTCTGCGCTTAGGACTATCGAGTGCACATCATCTGCCATTTCTGAAGACTCAGTCATTTCTTCTGTGAATGTGTGCTTGTTAAATGCCCGTTCTGTCACGAATAAGGCGCATATTTTGAATGATCTGATTGTAAGGCAAAATCTGGACTTTTTATTACTTACAGAAACTTGGCAACGCAATGCGGAATTTATTCATTTAAATGAGCTGTGTCCTGTTGGCTGCTCGTATATTGGATCCCCTCGTCTTTCTGGCCGCGGTGGAGGTCTTGCCATGGTATGGAGAGATAGCTACCACTGTCAACTGGTGAGCGTGGAAACTTTTTCCTCTTTTGAACTTCAAATCACGAGAGTTGGTCGGATAAAGCCGTTCTACTGCATCCTCATTTATCGTCCGCCTGGTCCTGCTGGGCAGTTCTTAACAGAGTTTACGGACTTCATGTCATCCGTTATTAATTTTGAAAAATTATTAATGGTTGGGGATTTTAATTTTCACACTGAAGTTGCTGATAATCATGCTGCAAAAGAGTTTCTTAGTATTACGGATTCACATAATCTAAAGCAGCATGTTCATGGACCCACACATACTGGTGGTCATACATTAGACCTGGTTTTTACTTTAGGTTTGGATGTCGATGCATTATGTTGTGAAGATATGTCGATTAGTGACCATAAGTGCATCTTTTTTAATCTTTCTACTATTGCAGACCCGCCTTGTCAGAATCGTCTGATAAAATCACGCATTATTACGCAAACAACTGTTGAGCAATTTAGCTCTCGATTTGACTGTGATTTTAATTTGATGGGTTGTAAAAATGATGTTGAGTTCTTAATGCAATCTTTTAATAATGTCTGCTCTTCCGTCTTGGACGAAGTGGCCCCTTTAAAAATAAAAACTAAACCCATCTGTAACACCACGCCTTGGATGACGGAAGATGTGCGTTGTTTCAGGAGGAGGTGCCGTACCATCGAACGCCTGTGGAAATCAACCGGGCTTGAAGTGCACCGCCTGTATCTTAAGGAACTTATGCAGGATTTTAACGATTTAGTTGCGAAATGCAGGGCTGCCTATTTTTCTAATCTAATCTCCTCCTCTAAGCGTAACCCTAAGATATTATTTGATACCATACATAATATTGTATCACCCCCAGCAGCTGTGACAACAATTGATCCTCAAAATGATTGTGATAGACTGATGTCCTTTTTTATTGATAAGGTGCAGTCTATTAGATCAAATATTCTGCATGGACCACACTTTATTGTCGATGATATTCGTTCAGCTAGGCCGATTACCATTGAGTCTTTTAAACCAATCACTCTTCCAGATTTGCTAAATTTGATTAATAAAATGAATATATCCTCCTGTCCACAAGATATTATACCATCTTCATTATTCTTAAAAGCACTCCCTGCAATTGGTACTAGTATAGTAGATATTATCAATTGTTCACTGGCCTCAGGCTGTGTTCCGTCTTATTTTAAACATGCCACTATTCATCCTATAATAAAAAAGCCTAATTTAGATCCAGCAGTTTTGAAGAACTATCGGCCAATTTCAAAGTTGCCATTGCTGTCTAAAATTCTAGAGAAGGTTGTTGCTAATCAACTTACTGCTGTATTAGAGAACTTGGAATTGTATGATATATTTCAGTCAGGATTTAGGAAGAGACACTCGACTGAGACCGCTTTAGTGAGAGTTAATAACGACCTTCAAGTGGCATCGGATGCAGGCCTATGTTCAGTGTTGGTACTTTTGGATCTGAGTTCTGCCTTTGATACTGTGGATCACAATATTATGATTATGAGATTGCGTGAGTGGGTCGGCGTGTCAGGAGTGGCCCTAGATTGGTTTAGCTCATATCTTACAGATAGAAGTTTTGACGTATCTATTGGTGATTTTAAATCTGCCTCGTCACCCCTGCTTTGTGGTGTTCCACAGGGTTCTGTGTTGGGCCCAATATTGTTTATTTTATACTTGTTGCCTCTGGGTCAGATCATACGAGATTTTAATATTTCCTATCATTTTTACGCAGATGACATTCAGCTTCACTTTACCTTCCGGCGAAATGAGTCATCTAAACTTTCGAGGCTTTTAGATTGTATAGATGTCATAAACAGCTGGATGGCCGAAAGTTTTTTGCAGCTGAATCCAGATAAGACTGAGGTTTTAATTGTAGCACCAGACAACGCTATACCTCTGATTATACAGGACATTGGACCTTTGGCATCTGCTGTGCGGCCTAGTTTAAGGAACCTTGGGATTATATTTGATAAATCCTTATCTTTTGAAACCCACATTAAATCTTTGACCAAATCTTGTTTTTTTCATTTACGTAATATTAGTAAATTGAGGTCTGTGGTCTCTCAGTCGGAACTGGAGATGCTCATTCATGCTTTTATTTCATCCCGTATTGATTATTGTAACTCACTTTTTTCTTCACTCAATAAATCTGTTCTTCATCGACTACAATCCATTCAAAATTCAGCTGCTAGGTTACTTACCCGATCAAATAGGCGCACCCACATCACCCCAATACTCTGTTCTCTTCATTGGCTTCCTGTAACTTACAGGATCCAATTCAAAATTCTCACCATAACATATCGAGCCTTATATGGCCAGGCCCCTTCTTATCTTGCGGATTTAATTAATTTTCATACACCTCTCCGGTCCCTCAGATCTAATAATCAAAATCTGCTAGCTACGCCACGAACTCGGCTAAAGACAGGTGGGGATAGAGCTTTTGCTGCTATCGCACCTCGTCTATGGAATGCTTTACCGATCAGTATTAGGTTTGCTGAGAATGTGGACATTTTTAAGAAACATGTGAAGACTCACTTGTTTAAGTTAGCTTTTGGGTGATCTATGTTGTAGATGTTGTTAATTTTATCTGTTTCAATTGATTTCAAAGTGTTTTTATGTTTTATTGTCTATTGTAAAGCGCCTTGTGACCCATTGTGTCTGTGAAGGGCGCTGTATAAATAAATTTTACTTACTTACTTACTTACTAACTATAAAAAAAAATATATAAAAAAAAATACGTACAAAGGTAACAGTGAACAAATTCATAATCCGTGCACGCTTTCGCAATCGTTGTTTTGTAAATCGTTCTTTCGCAATTGTTGTTTGTAATATTCAGTTCCTGTGAAAAATGTTGACAGGTATGAACATGTCATGTGATTTCTTGGTCTTATGGCGGTTGTCAAACCAGTTTATGGTACATATTCCACCACCTACTAGGATGGAGTGTGAGGTGTTGATATCAAGAGTAAATGTAAAACCTATATTTCATTATATAACTGTAATTATCAGGATATTTATAAGAGTTTTATGACCTTTATAAGAACTGTTTAGCACATTCTGTAATCTCAGAGAATTAATGCCACTAGATTTTAACTCCTCTTAACTGGAGTCTTTCACAATCAAATGCCCTACTTTTAATCAACATATGCTCTACTGTTTCTGGAAGTCCACAATGATTACACTGGCTAGATTCATGTTTTTGATTGATTTATTAAGAGTAGAGTGTCCAATTTTTAACCGAGATATACCATCCCTTATAACCATAAGCTTTCTGAAACCTACTTTAATTAAATCTTTAATTTACTCTTCTTTCAAGGGTATGTGCATTGTATGCTTAAGAGCCTGTTTGATCTTGTCCACCTCCTCATTTCCCTCCACTTCAACATGAGCCGGCACCCATAAAAAAACTGCTATAATTCGCAGTTGGCATATTCTGTACAAACTTTGTAGTTATTCTATTTTTATAATCATTGATTATTCTACCATAATCATTTGATGACGTAATCAATACACAGTATACCCTTTTTAGAGAATGCCTTGTGGTTGTCGCACAGCATTCCACTCCTGCCACTCCTGCCTCTAAATGCCTTCGTCGTGAGGTCAATACAGCCAGACGTTACACCATCTACACTCCCAGATACCTATAGTGATACTTGCTCTAATGTTTGTTTATGTAACTTTAATTTAACTTCAGGAGTTTTTTTCTTTTTTGAAAAACATATTACCTTTGTTTTTCCCTTTTTTCCCTACATACTGCAGGTTTCTCCCTCTTTTCCATTGAGCTCCGTCATCCCTGTATAGTGTTTTTTCTATTCCTGATTCTCCTATTCCTGATTCAATTTCCCCCAAAATATAATTTATCATAATATAAAAAATATTGGGCTTCAAACACTACCTTGAGGGGTTCCATTATCTATTTGATAAATATCAGAGAAGTCAGTACCTACTGTACTCTCACTTGTATTGTTCGCTCTTGCAGGAAATCCATAAGGGTGTCGTTTGGGTTTTTTATGATACCGGTGCCAAATCGATACTTTTAAAACGGCCTAAACGGTGCCTGAACTAATACTTTTTTAAAGAAAGAGACACAAAACGATGGTGAATAACAATAAAGAAAAGCTTTTTATTGAAGAAAAAAAAAATCTTAAAATTGAATAGTATACTTAAATACTATTGTAGTATACTTATGGTATACTTAAATATATAAGTAAATTCAAGACAGAACTAATTTACATAACAAAGTCACCTAACCCAACTACAAAAATGTAACACTAAATAACAGTTACAGTAGTCTACTAACAACAGTCTGTAGCTACATGCTACAAACCAGCTTTAAATTTTAGCAATCTTTTGCAGAAATATGACCACATTTGCCTTCTCTGAAAAAATACGACACTTCTCCTGACTTATTGCATGTCCTGCACAAGGTGAGCATTATTTTAGAACTCATCACCCTAAAGGTGCTCTAAGCGATGTCACGCGTTTTTTAGGCTGAACATTTTTTTGTCACGTACAGCAAACATCACCTCACTATCCGCTAGCTGCCTGTCCCCTGAACACACTGTAAAAAAAAACGCGGTCTCTGTTGACAGCCCAGGCTCCACAAACTGCAACAAAAAACAACCTGGGCCAACCTGCACCACGAAACATAACAAACAGTGTTCCAGCAAATAACCGACAAGAATGATTTTGGGGTGGGGGTTGGGGGTGAGTGCGTGTACACATGAAGGGGGGTGTGGGGAGTGGAGGAGAGAGAAGCATGAAGAGGAAAGTTAGCTAGAGGAGAGATGTCCTAGACAACGACAACGACTAACGTTATAATTTTATTCTCTTGAATTTTGATATTGCCGACACATGACCAAAGAGACGACGTTCCGATGAACAAATAACAAAGAAGAGGGAAAAGGAGAAGGAACGTGCAAAGTCCCAAATTTACAAAGGAATCAAATTACTTTGCCACACTGAAAAGACAAAACGTGCAGGTTTCCTTCACCCGCCCTACTGGAAAAAAAACGATGGGTTACTTAACGTAATCCCGGGTTCTTTGATAACAGAGTGAGGTGTTTCACTATGGGAATCGCTTTGGGCGTGACCAACTACGGAAGCTCCTATGCCACCACGTCTGTCTTTGACAGACAGGTCGACCTGAGATCAGGCTCCGCCCCCACCTATATTACTCAGGTCGACCCCTACGAAGTCATTATAGAGAGATTTCTTCCCGTTCCTGTGCAAGGAGGGAAGTGTTGGTGAAACACCTCACTCTGTTATCAAAGAACCCGGGATTACGTTAAGTAACCCATCGTTCTTTTTCTAACTTCGCTCGGTGTTTCACTATGGGAGATATAGACCACTCCCGGATTGCAACGTACGCTATACCTATCATATGGGACCTGACGTGCTGGCTCCTAATACTGCATGAGCTAAGGATGGCTCAGACACATTCAGGCGTGGCCCAGCTTGCTGCAGCACAGATCTCCTGGACCGAAACGCCCCTAAGTAAGGCCCATGATGTAGCCATGCCCCTAGTGGAATGGGCCCTTAAGCCCTCGGGAGGTTGGGAACCTCTGCATTTATATGCTAAAGAAATAGCTTCTACAATCCAATGGGACAGTCGCTGACATGACAATGGCTTCCCTTTGTGAGGAGTAGCCCATGACACAAACAGCTGGTCATTTTTTCTGAAACCTGCTGTCCTTTCCACGTACACACGAAGCGCCCGTACAGGACACAAGGTATTCAACCCCCTATCCTCCGGAGAAGAGAACGGAGGAGGGTGAAAAGCTGCAAGATCTGTAGTTTGACATCTATACGACGCATCCACTACTTTAGGTACGAAAGCAGGGTTAGGGCGAAAGGAAACCCTTGTAAACCCTGGAGAAAACTGCAGACAAGACGGGCTGACCGACAGAGCCTGTAAGTCACTCACCCTCTTAGCTGATACCAGCGCTAACAGTAGTGCTGTCTTAAGAGAGAGAAACTTTAACCCTATAGCTTCCAACGGCTCAAAAGGGTGTTGAGAAAGGGCCTCTAAAACCGTAGACAAATCCCACAATGGGACCATCCGCCTGGCCACTGGCCTCTTACGTCGTGCCCCCTTCATAAAGCGACTTATTAAAGGGTGCTGACCTGCTGTCTTGTCACCAAAACCCACATGACAAGCAGATATAGCCGCTAAGTATACCTTTATCGTAGAAAAAGCTTTCCCTTTTTCTAACAGATCCTGGAGGAAACATAATATGTCCCTCACTGAACATTGAAAGGGGACAATATGACTCCGTCCACACCATCCTTCAAAGACTCGCCATTTATTACTATACAGTGAGCGAGTGGAAGAGGCTCTTGCACTCTGTATAGTGTGCACGACTGATGGGGGCAGACCTGCTGCACTTAAATTCCACCTCTCACGGGCCAGGCCCAGAGAGCTATCCTGTCTGGGTGAGGATGGTAGATTTCCCCCCCCGCTTGTGACAGGAGGTCCCTCCGGGGTGGGAGGGGCCACAGCTGACCCGACAGTAGTTGAACTATCTCGGCCACCCAATGTCTGGATGGCCACCGTGGAGCTATCAGTATCAGTGACAATCCCATTTCCCTCACCCTGGCCAGAGTGGGTGAAATCAGGCTCAGAGGGGGAAATGCATACAGCGGGACATTTGGCCATGGGTGGGCTAAAGCATCCACACCCAATGGTGCATTTCCGTCCGCCAGAGAGAAATACAGAGGACATTGAGCGTTTTCCTGCGAGGCGAAGAGATCTACGACCGCCTGGCCGTATTTCTGCCATATCTGCTTCACCACCTGGGGATGAAGCTTCCATTCTCCGTACAGGGGATTTCCTCTGGACAATAAATCTGCTCCCCTGTTCAATATCCCTGGAACATGGGTTGCCCTGATGGATAAAAGCCTTATGTCGCACCACACAATCAGCTCTTTTGCCAGCTGGTGCAGTTGAAGAGAGCGTGTGCCTCCCTGTCGGTTGATATAAGCAACCACTGTGGAATTGTCTGTTTTCACTAAAACATGCTGGCCCCTGATGAAGCTCAGAAAATGTTTCAGCGCTAGAAACACTGCCAACAATTCCAAGTAATTGATGTGCTTGTGAATCAGCTGTGGAGGCCACACACCGTTCACAGCTCTGCCCATCAGAGTCGCTCCCCAGCCCTTTAATGACGCGTCCGTCGTCATAGTGACTCTCGACGACACTGTCCCCAAGGGAATCCCCGATCTGAGGGTCGAGGGGCTTTTCCAATGTCTGAGCGCTCTGACGCACGCATAAGTCACTCTCACCGGTCGGTTGAGATGACGCCGAGAACACAGACGCAGATGCGCGACCCAGCGCTGAAAGTCTCTCATTATAAGTAGTCCCAGCCGTACTACAGATATCGCTGAAGCCATTAAACCCAGCATTCGTAGACACAGTCTGAACGGGACAATTTTCCCCGTCTGAAAACGGGAGAGACACTGAGTGAAGGACGCTATCCTCCTCTCTGTCAGAGTGACTCGATAGGAGAGGGAGTTTAAACTGAGTCCTAGATATTCTGTGTGCTGAGCTGGCTCTAAGCTGCTCTTTTCCATATTTATTCTGAATCCCAAGCTGTCGAGATGCAATAACACCATGTCTGCGTCTTTGATTGCTTGCTCTTTCGACGAGGCGCATATCAGATAATCGTCTATGTACGACAGTATTCTTATCCCCTTGTTTCTCAACGGAAAAAGTGCTGCTTCCACACATTTGCTGAATACTCTTGGTGCTAGAGACAGACCAAAGGGCATTGTCTGAAATTCGTAAGCAGTGCCTCGAAATGCAAACCTGAGATACTTCCTGTGAGACGGGTAAACATCTATGTGAAAATACGCATCTGACAGATCGATCGTCACAAACCAGTCGTTCTGGCGGATGGATCGACAAAGTGTTTTGTGTGTCAACATTTTGAATGAATATTTCCGTAGGTGCTTGTTTAACACACGGAGATCTAGAATTGGACGCAGAGATATGCTCCCCTTCTTTGGGATCACAAAGTAACGGGAATAAAAACCCTGACAGCTCACTTCCTTTGGCACCACTCTGATGGCTCGTTTGTCTAAAAGAGTGTCTATCTCGGCCGTCAGGACACGAGCTGATTCTCCCTCGGCCACTGAGACTATCATACCATTGAATCTGGGTGGTTTCATGGCAAATTGAAGTCTGTATCCCCGTGAAATCGTGTTTACAACCCACGGATGAGCTGCGCATGCGCGCCAACTGAGTATGCGAGCCGAGAGAGGTCCCCTGTATACTTCCCCAACGCAGGCGCGCTTTGATGACGTCATTACCGTCTCTGCGCTGACCCTTTCTGAAGGCGCGCGCGCTCCCTCCGGCGGAGAGGCTAGGGACACACATTTCAATGTTTGGATTTTTTTGCAATCTATCGCCCTCGGCTTTCTGCCTGGCTGCGATAGTGAAACATTTATTGTGTTTATTGAATTCGGGGAGCATATCGCCCTTAGCCTGTGGCCTGGATGCGATAATGCATTCTTTATTAAACATTCCCCTGAACTGATGGGCGTTTGAAAACCCCGTGTGAGTGCTTGGTGACACTGGAGAACATTTTGAACTTGATAGCTTATAGCTGGAGCCCTTACTGAACTGAGAACAACAGGGCTGGACCCCCTCCTTCTCTTTGCGGGCGGAGAGAGAAGTGCAGGGGAACATACGCGTGTCAGGTCGCACGCTTTTTCTTCCGGTCCTCGGGGTGGGGTGGGCGGTTTCTCGCCGCCGCGGCCGCAAATGAATGCTTCCCCCAGGGTCCAGAGCCATCCGATCTCGGACGATGGCCAGATTGCTGTTCGCTGGGAGCCGGTCTCACACTCCTAGCCCCCGTCTGTCTCCCTCTCGCCGCAGCGGCTGCTGCAAAACCCTGCCGTGCTGGCTGAGAGGGTGGTCGCGGTGTTTGCTTGCGTGGTAAACAGAGGTTAAACGCCTCATCCTCCTGTTTCCTGAGGGTGCTGGTTTCTCTCATTTTCTCGAGAGCTGGTCCGAAAAGGCCCTTAGTTGGGTCGAACGCAGCGTCCATCACCTCTGCTTTTTGAGCGTCGCTTAATCCAGACAGGTTCAGCCATAACGCTCTCTCACCTGAAACGGCCAAGCCCATAACACGGCCACAGCCCTGAACCGCGCCACGAGAAGAGCGGAGAATTAGGTCGTTTACCACACATATCTCGTCCCAGAGTGCTGGATTCGGCACTCCCGTATCTAGTTGTCGCCCCATCTCCTCCAAAATCTCTGCCTGGTACGCTGACAGTAAAGTCACCGCGTTCAGCGAGCACACTGACTGCGCCGCATACTTGTACATCCTCTGATAGACGGACGCGGTCAGACGCTCCATCTTGTTCGGCAGCGAAATTTGGGATGAGGCAGAAATAGATCGGCGATTCGGATGGAGGTGATAGGCCACTGAAGACTCTATCGCTGGGGGTCCGGCCAGCCCCAGCTCTCCCATTCCTTGGATCTCAAGCTTAGAGCGTCCCTTGGTCGGGAGCTTGCTCTTAAAGGGGCTACCCCAATGGCGGGACATCTCCTTCATGCACGCCGGCACGGCGGGTAGGAGTTGCCTCGTTGTGGTTTGAGCAGGCGGTAGCCTTTTCCCGTCATAAAGGTCCCTCTCTGCTCCTTCTGAATCCTGGGCCGCGGGCCACGCTAGGCCCAGTTTTGCCGCGGCTCGCTTGCACACCTCGTGCAGGTTACCGTCCGCCTGAGAGCCAGTGTCAGTCGCGCTAGGGGGTCTAGACTGCTGGACAGGGAAGAGAGAGTTGTCTTCCTCCTCCTCGTCGTCCATGTCCAAGTCGAGGAGGTCAGAGTTAGCATCGCCCTCCGCGTCCTCGTCCCCCGGCTCCCCCTCCTCGTGTGCGAGAAGGCCATCGAACAGAGGAGGCATATCCGAGGATTCGGCTTCCATCATATCAGCCCAGCTCGTCGGGGTAGCTCGCTGATGATCGGTAGCCTTAGGTTTCGCGATGGCTCTGGCCAGACATGGGTCCTGCTGGCTAGCCACCGCCACTCTCAGCCTTCTCTCCAAAATTTTTACCGGCAATGACGCACAGTGAACGCACGTTTGTGGGTCCGCAAGCGACGTTTGAGCGTGCTTAGCGCCCATGCACACGATGCACATGGGATGGGGGTCCCTGCCCGAGACGGTTGCTCCACATGACGATGGACACGGGCGGGGTGCAGGTTCCCTGCTTTTCGACTCATTCCCTTTGGCGGGGGTAATGACTGTCGACATAACGGCTGGAGAGAGAAGGAGTGATTCAAAGACTCGTCACAACACGTTAGTCCGATCGATGGATCACAGGGTAGTTAGCCCTTTTCGCGGCTCGCCTGACGCGTAAAGCCTACGGTGGCTTGACACCACTGAAAATTCTACCGTCGTGATAACACGCGATATTCCTAAAAGAATAGCTCGCCTTGACGCGGACACTATTCGGTGTGACACTCAACACAGTCCCAATCCACTGAAGTCGCGTTCGGTAGCGTAATCCAATGACGGCCCGCCTGTTGAACAGTTAAGCGAAATCAGCGACAGGGTCGGACGTGCTGAGAGAGCTTGTTGTAGTCCCTCACGGGAAGAAAGCGAGAATGACTTCGTAGGGGTCGACCTGAGTAATATAGGTGGGGGCGGAGCCTGATCTCAGGTCGACCTGTCTGTCAAAGACAGACGTGGTGGCATAGGAGCTTCCGTAGTTGGTCACGCCCAAAGCGATTCCCATAGTGAAACACCGAGCGAAGTTAGAAAAAGAACGTTGGGTCCAATGGTTAGGCCTTACAAAGTAGTGACCCCAACATGATATCGCAACTCAGGCGAGCAACGTCTTTTCAGCAAAATATTGGGATTTGCAACCAGCAAGAGGTTTGGTCTTCTTCTCTTTCTTCAGCTGGTAAGTCAATTCTTATTTGGCTTTTTAGAAGTGTTGAGGGAAAAACAGACGCACCCCATATAGACACATTTACATTTACATTTACATTTATTCATTTAGCTGACGCTTCTATCCAAAGCGACTTACAATTGCTATATATGTCAGAGGTCGCACGCCTCTGGAGCAACTAGGGGTTAAGTGTCTTGCTCAGGGACACATTGGTGTCTCACAGTGGATTCGAACCCGGGTCTCTCACACCAAAGGCATGTGTCTTATCCATTGCGCCACTACCACTACCACATTTATAGAATGGGTCGGCAATACCAAGTGTTAAGACCGGAGACTGCATAAATCTGGTGGGGCTTGAGAATTAGATAACAACCACATTGCTTCAAGGACATGATAGCAGCAGTGTTGATTAGGAAGGAAATCATTGCTATGAATTTAAAGATCTCTTTGTTTGCCTAAGCAACAAGAGATGAAACATAAATTGGAATATCATCTTCCAAATTATGTTCTGGTACTCGGTGTAGAGTTGTAAGCCTAAAGTTTTAAAATCAGCAAATTGCCTCTCTATTTTTTTATTGGTTTTGTTGCAACAAACAAGCAACCCTTTGATTAGAAAGAACAAACAGCAGAATAAAAATTCAAAATGCATAAACAATTGCGAAACATATAATTTGATAAATGAAAAGGCAAGTTGATGCATTTGTTTATAAGCAAAGTTGGGAAAAACAGGGTGATGTGAAACATGGCCAAAACAGAACATGACTCGTTCTTCAGGGAACCACAGTCGTAACCTGGGACATTTTTTAATGTGATTTGAGCTGAAGAAACACAATTTATAAAATCGTCAGATTTTTTTTTTTTCGTCAACCGTTTTTGATATTTCAAGATTTCAATCTTTCCCATGCATTCAAGTGGATAAGATCTGTACTTGGATGACTGACACTTGTTGTCCAGGGGCAGTTTCAATATAATCTCGGAGACAAATGACTCATACAAAGAATATTTTTCTAACCTGCCATATAGAAATACCAGGCACACCCACATAATTTGTTTCTTTTGCATTATTATTATGGGTATGTCACACTATAAAATGAGTCTGACACTGACTCTTCAGCATCACCACATACGGTTTGGTGAAATCTACATTATACAAATTATAAGAGGAATAAAACATAAATAAAAATAAATAAATAAAAAGATACTATTCTCAGAACTAACTCTTTTTTAATTGCAAAACATTTTTGTCAAGAAAATGCCCTTTACTGACTTTTTTCCTTCATTCTCATCTCCAGATCGAAGAAGTGCTCAAAATGACGAAGATGAAGATAGTGATAGTTCACAAAACGAAAGGTTAGCATAATTTAGATTTTTTTTATTAGTACATTTTGAGATAAATATTTGATATGGTTTTTATAGGCATAGTTTATTTATTGTTATTGAACAATTAGAAAAAGTACATTTATATTTATGAGGTAATACGAGTGTATTTATATAACAAATTTCATATTTCCAAATGTTTTACACTGGCATCATAAAGTGTGTGTGAGAGAGAAAAAAAAGGGTAAGGATACTTAATGTATCAAATAATGAGACCAGGGGTGCTTCTCAATATCCCTCCTCGTCTCCTCTCTCCTCCGTCCTCCATCCTATGACCTGGAAACCGATCGAGCTCAGCCATCTTGAAGGACATCTCAATTCTCTAATCGCACCGCAAGGAGGCGTGGATCGAGGAGTGAGGAGGCTTCCCGAGGAGTCATGAGCGAGGATGCACAGGTGTATCCTACAGTATGCGGAAGTGTTTTAGCGACTAAACGTGACGCACGTATACATTCTCCTCCCCCTTCACATCGGTCACAATAATTTAAATTTATACTTTACCTTTGCAGTTTATATAAATCACACATCTCACATATTTCAACAGGGTATCAGGTATAAAAAAAACAATTAAAAAGGCCATTATGAAATATGAACAAGTAAAAATAGACGACAAGATATAAAAAAATAAAAAAAAGTTTAATTAACCCTCTGGTGCTGTTTGGTCATTTTTGACTGAAATATTTTACGTTTTGTTTTGTTTTGTGTTTTTATTATTATTATTATTATTTTTTTTTTTACTTAATCGGAATGGTACGAAACGAATCTTGGTAAAGGTTTTGCCACTTGCTATGTGAACACACACACACACACACAAACAGACAGACACACTAAAGGTTAAAGGTTAAACGGCCCTAGAAAAAAAGTGTCACACTTGTACTGTTCGCGTCAAAAATTACCACATTGGAAATTAATGGGAAGCAAATTTCATCTAGTGAAAACATTTGGTACTGTGCCAAAATAAAATCTTACTGCAAGTACTGTAAGAGAGTAAATAGCAAGAAAGTAAATATGTATTTAATGTAAAAGTTTAAAATATAATTTTTATGTATGTTTCAAGTGAAACTTTTTTCACTTCAGCTATAGTCTGGCAAGTGTTTTCTTTAAAAAGAAAGATACAAAATATTTAATAAAAAACATTATCGAACTATGCAGAGCACGCTTAGCTGTCTGCTCTTGTTAACTTTAAACTTTAAACAATGCTATCAGCGACTTCCTCTTATACTTTTAACTTAGTATAATTAATCTTCACTCTCCTCGTCGGAGTGAAGCTCTTCCGTTCCCCTTCACAATCTCTTCCATTCAGACAGCCCTATAATATAATAAAATATATCTACCTTGTTTGCTGATTTGCCAGGGGTGTCACCAAGAATAATTGCCCGCATCCTCCACCATTACTGTTAGGGGTTAACAGTTTAGGACCCAAGGACCAGATGTTTGAAAGAAGACCCGGAGTCAGAATTATAAAAAATGTAAGAAAGGTTTTACTGAAGATAGTTTGCCGTTTCATCAGCAGAAGTCAGCTTCAAGACTCACACAGGAGTTCGTAGGCCGCCCCGCTTACAGTTACAAAGATCACAGCAGTTATACCATTTCCAAGGTCTAAGCTACGTCATTGCTTACAGGTTGAATGATTCTCATTGGCTAAGAAACAGATAAACATAGTAATTTTCCACACATATACAGATAAACTGAAGCATATCTCCATAGATTATGCAGCTGACACTCAGACCCTGAAGTCAGGCACGTCGTGACCTTCCAGTTCTCAGATTTGGGTTGCTGGGTGCCAGCATGTCCCGAAAAACAACTCAGTCAATCTCCAACAATGCCAGTGGTTCCTTAACCTGTAAGCAAGAAGACTAACACACACACCGACACACATCTTTTCCAAGGTTGGATTTGGCCAGGCTCTAACTATAAACAGGAATCTCGTCTCAAAACATCAAGATAATGCGTTCTTTCTCAAGAAGAGCTACATTTTAGTCGAACTGGAAAGTAAGGCTTTAACTGAGAAATGGTCCCTTAAACTATTGGCTTCAATGACCCCTATGTGTTTTAACATGTTGAAGACCTTTCTCAAACACAAAACATGTCCCTATTTCATTTCGGGGCGTCCAGGGGCACAAATCAGCAAGACCAAAGTCAATATTGGAGTAACCTTTCCCAGATGGAAAGAGCTCATGAGGAGCAAAGATTGAAATGTAGATTAGGATGACTCTGAGGTGAGACTTTCGTCTCGATAGTGCACAAGGGGGAGTTCAAATGTTAATTTCCAGAGAGGTCCTTTGTGCTCTCAGGGTCTGGTCATTCTTCAACCAGACTGTCTGGCATTTTCTAATTTCTTAATTCTTACAGCTTGCTAAATTGACACAGAAAAACTGTAATGACATTAACCATTAGTAAGACACACTGGGCATTCTAAAACCAATCTCTACACTGTCATTATGTTGACACTAATGCTAACTAAATTTTCTCTTTATTTTAAATTTTTTATTTTTTATTTTTTATTTTTTTATAACTTATCTAGGCTTTAAAGCCTTAAACCTTTATCAATTTTTAGAGCCTTTATCAATTTAATAATTCTCAAAATTCACCAACAATCTTTAATAAAAATGTATCTCTGTCATAACAGAAAAAAACAAGTCTTGAGTAACTTGAGATTTTTGTGCAATACATTTGAGATGAATGTGCAATACATGTCTTCTGAGTCCTGAAAATTCTACTGATGTATAAATGTTGACGTTGTTAATCATCCTATTCAACAAAGGGCATCAAATGTTAAAATAAATAATATTTCAGTCAATTTGATTTCTCCGTATCCAAACACTTTAATGAAATGGTTTCATAGTTTTACATGTTTTATCATTTGGTTTTTTTTAAGAAGAACATTTAAAGACACATGTAAAATGTAAACATAGAGCTTTCAGCTCACAGAACCACACTGATAAAGGTCTTATCCCATACACAGCAAAGATCCATGAAATGGAAGAAAACTAAAACTATCAACATAAAGCTATGACAATAATTGTACTGTATTAAAGCTATCACAAAGCATGGTAATGTGTTCTTCATTTTTCTGTGGATTACACATGTACAGTAAATAAATATTCTGTGTTGACCTTTTCGGCTGAATGTGCTCTATTTGTCGAATCGCATATCTGTTGAGGGGGGAGGGATTTGTTCCCTTTTTTATACATGTATATGGATTTTAGGAATGCCTTTCTTCTAGAAATTGCACAAGGTTGCAAAACAAATCTATACCATGATTTCCATCATCTTCAAATGGATCAAAAGTCTGCTCAAGTGTATGCATTGTTGTGTCACTGATGTTAATGTTAATTGATGGAACAACAACAACATTATTATTATTTATCTGTTAGTCTGAGAGTGTTATGTTTTCATCAATACCAAATCCAATGTCTGTGTCATAAATACCATTCATACTTGGGTTATGCATTCCTGCATTGTTGACTATGCCCCTTTGCCACAGCTGAAGAGGAGTTTGCCCCCCTTGAGTTGATAGACCATGGTTATTCCACTGGTTCTGAAATTCAGCAGCACTTCTTTGAATTTGTGGCAAATAAATATAGTGAAGACAAAATAAATGAAGCTCATTAAGTGAATCTAACACACCATGCTCCTCCATAAATTTGAAAGATTAACTAAATGAAATGACACTACTTGATTTAGCTCTGCCCATAACCTCTCAATTCTTTGATTTTGCACTGACCTGCCAATAACACTATGGCTGTTTAATCCTAACCTGTAAAGCATAAAACGGGCAACACCATGTAAGTGTGTGTGAGAGTAGAAATGTATGTATCTGAAAGGATAATCTAAGTGTGTGTGAGAGTAGAAATGTATGTAGGCCTATGTGAAAGGGTAATGTATGAGTGTGTGAGTAAAAATATATGTATGTGAGTAAAAATATATGTATGTGAAAGGCAGCGGTGGGTAGTAACAAATGAAGTACATTTACTTCGTTACATTTACTTGAGTATTTTTTTGGTACATTTTTACTTTTAAGAGTAGATTTAAATGTGGATACTTTTACTTTACCCCAATTACAATTCTAATGAAAAAACTGTACTTTTACTTCGTTACGTTGGGCGACGTTCCTCTCGTTACTTTATTTTAATGCAATACATGTTGTTAAATGCGTAGTTTATACCAAGCGCGCTGTCATTTTTCTGGGCATGAGTGATGCTCAATTCACAAATAAATCACTCTTTTTTGAGTCGATTCTGTTCAAAGACTTCATCAAACAAGTTGGCAGATCTGTCTAAATCGGTTCACGAATCAGTTTGAATGATCAGGGCCCGGTTTCCCGATAACGTTGTTTCTTAGCGCGCTACGAAGACTCGTAAGGTATAACTTAACTAAAGGTATACCATTACTAGGCGTGTTCCCCGAACTATACCTTAGAAAGCTGCTTAAGATATTCCTTCTTACGTGCGACGTTACCCGGTGCTGTCCGTGGCGATGGTGCTGAATCTGTTGATATCGATGACTCGAGAATCAATTATTCTCATGTCCAGGCGCTGTTTCACTGTTATATGCTAGAAAGTGGTGTTCTTTATAAAAGAAGCTGAAGTGAAGATAATGGGTAGACGCTCAGTCTAGGTGCTAATTCTGGGTTTATCACCAGGTTCACTCAGGAGTGTCGGCCAGAACACCACTTAAGGCCAAATATTCCAGAGTATGAAATGACGAGCTGAGAGATAGTTCTTATTATTCTGTTTATTCTTTCCTCTTTCTTGTGTCAGTAATTTCCAGTGTGTAATTTGAGTGTGGTTTCTATACAGAGAGAAACAAAATACAAATGAATAAAGGAAACATATGCATACACATAATTTCTCCTTAAGCACTAATATACATTACCATATAAATAAACAATAGTCAGAATATGACTATATATATCTTAAACTCTAAAATGTAGGCAGAGAAAGATTCAAACACTTACATGGGATTCTCAGATTTTCTATGCATTAAATCACCAATAACGAACTTTCTGTCCAGATAATAATATTTAACACAACTTACTTCATATTTTACTCAACCACAAAGTACTGATAAGTAGTAAAGTATAAATCAGGTGGACCGAAGCTAGAAAGTAACGTCCGAACGCGAATATAATTAACACAACGCTCGCGTCGCGACCCTTAAACTCCTAACTCTCATCCATATCAAATAACAGAAATAACAGCTAACAAAGAAATGCAATATCACGAGTAATACAGCAGAAATACTTACTTTTCTCATTCACGCACACTCTGAGGAAAATGTCGCTCACAATGAGAATCCAACTGACTGACGATCTCTATCGTACTGCGTACTAACTAATGACAACCGACCGACTATCTTTCATACTGCATACTAACTGCGTGACGTCACATACAATATACAAACCAGCGCGCGCGTTCGCTATCCTATTACAAGCACTGAATAAACGGCAGTAAACGTAAAACATAACTCACAATATGGTCAACTATACTAAATAATAGCAACACAAACATAACTTTGAGGCCTTTTCTACAGCCGCCCCCGAATGTATGTAATACATTCGCTCATCATTAAAGGCAACAAAGTTCTATGGCTGGGGTGTAGTGGCAGGAGTAAAATCGTCTCCATCTTCTCCAGAAGGAAGTGCAGGGAGGACAACCAGCCTGGCAACTGGCCGGGTGTAAATTCTCTCCTTCACCTTTACATCAGCGGACCTGATGTGCCCGTCAGGGCTGGGATGAGTCTTGACTACTTTTCCAATGGGCCAGAGGGCTCTTGGAAGATGTGGATCAGCGATCATCACTACACAGTCCTCTGCAATGTCGGCTGGTGAAGCCTGCCACTTCTGGCGAGCTTGCAGACTCGGCACATAGAGTCGGATGAAACAGGCCCAAAAGTGATCAGACAAGATTTGGGAGTGTTTCCAACGGCGGCGAGAGATGAGCTCACTTTCGGGGTAGACTACCTGAGGTAGCGAACCATCAGGCCACCCCATAAGAAGAACACTGGGAGTCACTGGATCTGGGTCACTGGCATCTGAAGACACATAACCCAAGGGCTTACTGTTAAGGATCGCTTCCACCTCAGTAAGAACGGTGCGAAGCACTTCTTCTGGAACAGGCTGAGCACCGACTGTGGCATAGAGTGCGCTCTTAACTGAGCGGATCTCCCTCTCCCACACCCCTCCGAAGTGGGGAGCTGCTGGGGGGTTAAAGCGGAAGGAGATCTTCTGTGGTGCAAGTAGACGTTGTAATTCGTTAGACATTCCAACGAAGGTCTCACGGAGTTCTCGCTCACCTCCCTTGAAATTTGTCCCCTGATCGGAGAATATTGCAGCTATACTGGTAGCGCCGGACAGCCTCACGCCCTCGCAGGATCCAGAAGGAGCGGCGAAGCTCAGCGAACACCCGCTCTGAGCCTGGGTGGTGGAGGCGGTTATCAAAGTCTTGGATCAAGAGCGTAGTCACTCGATGACCTGGGTCTAAGATGACTGGATGAAGAGTGGTCAGTTCTAGGCCTTCTGCTCGACGTCGTCCTCCAACACGGATGAGCTCTCCTTTTTCATCCAACTCTGGAGACAGCGTGCGAAGTCGACTGCTGCTGGGGACGGGTTTACCAGCTTTCAGGAGGCTGTACTCCTGTTGAAAACTATCCCTCTGAGCCCTCTGAAGTATCAACTGTTCAGCCTGTCGGTAATCTTCAGCTGTAGGCTTATCATTAGAGTTGGCCGCCCCATGCAGCTCCTGCACTGTCACTTCCAGCAGCTCCTTCCACGAGCCGTATTGGCCCACGTCTGAAGTCGACTGGCTTGATGCAACTGCGGCGACCCCACAGAAGATAGACTTGCGCAGCTCTGAGGTATCTTCTGCTTGGTCAACAGTGTGGTCCTCTGGCCATGAGTCTGGACTGTTCAGGAGGAAGGCAGGTCCCAGGCTCCATCTATTTGGCTGAACAAGCTCTCGCAGCTTCTTCCCTCGTGTTACGTCATCAGCAGGGTTTCTTGCTGTATCAACATATCTCCAGGCATGCCTGTCAGTCAGCTCCTGTATCTCGGCAACGCGGGTGCCCACAAAGACCTTGAACCGGCAGGATTCAGACCTCAGCCATGTCAGCACCGTTGTGGAATCTGACCACAGGGTTGTCTGATCAATGTGGATGGTAAGCTCCCTCTTCAGCACCTGTGAGAGCTGTGCACCAGTAAGGGCAGCACAGAGTTCCAATCGGGGCATAGAGTGAAATCGCTTGGGAGCGACTCTGGACCGGGCCATCAGGAATGACAGATACACTTCACCGTATCTGTCAGTGGTCCGGAGGTACGCCACTGAGCCATAAGCCTCCTCTGAAGCGTCACAAAATACATGTACCTCTCTCTGAAGACCAGAGATGTCCACAGCCTTCGGCAAGTAAGGTCAGGGCAGGGTGACTTGAGGTAAGACTTGAAGTTCTTCTTCCCAGTCTTTCCACTGCTGCAGAAGCTTCTCCGGTAGTAGTGGATCATCCCATCCCCTGTGTTTGTCCCAAAGGTGTCGGACAATTATCTTAGCTCTGGTGGTGTAGGGTAAGATGAAGCCCAAGGGGTCGTACTGACTCGCCAGCACCTTGTAGATATTACGCATTGTGGGGACACCGTACTCCACATGACGATGCTTGTAACCAAGGACATCAGTGTGGAAGAGCCAGCTTAGCCCTAGAGTAGATTCTGGGGTATCTGTCTTGTTCTGAGCCAGCCATAGCTCAACACTAGCCGAGCAGCTCTCTTCTGGTAGGTGACTTATTACACCTGGTTCGTTGCTGGCCCACTGACGTAGATCGAAGCCTGCAGACGCAAGAAGGGCTCGTAGTTTGTCGACAAGGTGCCTCGCCTCAGCAATTGTGGGGACACTCTGGAGGCAGTTATCCACATAAAAACATTTCAGAACGGATATCCTCACATCTTCATCTGGCTGGCTATTATCTGAGACATGGCGTTGTAAGGCGAAAGTGGCACAGCAAGGGCTACATGTTGTACCAAACGGTATCACTTGCCACTCATACACTGCAGGAGGTCCTTCTTGACTGATGTCACGCCAAAGAAATCTGAGCAGAGCACGATCTTCTGGGAGGAGGCGAACTTGGTGGAACATGCCTCTAATGTCGCCGCTAACTGCAACTGCATGCTCTCGGAATCTTAGCAGAACTCCCAGTAGTGATGCTCCTAAGGTCGGACCAGGCAGTAGATGTTCGTTGAGGTTCTGCCCTCGATACTGATAGGAGCAGTTGAAAACCAGCCTATTCTTGCCATTATGGTTCACCATATGGTGAGGGATATACCATTCCTCACAACCTTCCTCGTCTGAAACTTTCGGTTCACACTTGATGACAGAGCCCGCCTTTATAAGTTTCTCCATCTCCACTCTGTAGGCTTCAGCCCGTGCAGGATCTCTGGCAAGACGCCTCTCTACACTCCATAAACTGGGCATGACGGCTTCTTTAGTAGCCTGAAAGAGCGGCATGTCTTTCCGGCGGAGCAGCGGGGTGGCGTAACGGAGTATGCCATCAACCTCCACCCTGATGGTTTTGGTCTCCAGGATGCTGATGGCCTCTTGGTCCTGCCTTGAACGAGTAACTAGTTTCTCGCTCCTGAATGGGACAGTGTCGACCTGCCATAATCTCTCAACATGTTTCATCAGCTCGCTCACCTGGGGTGTTACTGTTGTAAATAGACACTGCTGTGGTTGGGCGAGGTGACGGACTACACTCGTTGGGCCCTGTAGAGTCCAGCCCAGCCTTGTCCGGATGGCAGCAGGCCCAACTGGAGGTCCCAATCTGACAGGTTCAATGGGAGTAACGAGATGGGGATGGTCACTCCCAATGAGAAGCAGAGGCTTGATATTTGTAAGAGTCCGTATGGGAAGGCCAGTGAGGTGCTTGTAGGTTTTCCGGAGTTGATCCATGGGGTAAGTATGGGTAGCTAGTCCAATACGACCACTGGTGAAGGCACCTACAATCTTGAACTTGGTCTTTGGCTTTGACGGCGAAGAAATAGAGAACGACACTGATGCACCACGGAGGGTCTGCACGTCATCTCTAATGGTGCGTAGTGGTAGATCCTCCTGAATCCCCTGCACACCTAGCTTCTCTGCAGCATCTGACAACAGCATAGTTCTCTCCGAACCGTCATCAAGTATGGCATAGGTATTGATTGATTGGTCACCATGGTGAATGCGGACTTTGACAACTTTCAGAAGGACCCGACTGCCTTCAGTGGGTCTGTCCAGATACAGAACCTCTGTTGGGCCTTGGCTTTCCGCTGCCGGTGTTGACACTGCCTCCTTGGGTGACCTCATATTCACCTCATGCAGAACCTGAAGGTGTTTCCCTTGGCAGAGGCTACATGTCTTCTTTAAGTTGCACTGGGCCGCCTGGTGTGGCCGTGCACATCGCCAACACCTCTTGTTGCTCCTTATCCATTCAGTCAGCTGATCCTTTGTTAGCCTGGATACCTCTGTACACTGGCTAAGGTAGTGTTCCTCATTATTGCAGAATGGACAATATGGCTTGCTCTTGTTCCCTTTGAAGGAGCGGCTTGGCACTGGAGCCTCAGGTTTCTTAGCTGTATCCTTCGCACCATGGAGGACAGTGGTAGGTTGCTTACCCTTCCTACCCTCATATCTAGACACCGGCTTCTCTCGAGCTCCTCTCACAGCTAACTGTCCTTCAAAATCATGACACCAAGACTCGTATTTCAACCAATCTGACAGATTAGTTAAGGTGTGGGTTTGTGTGCCCTGATGGTACATGCAGCGGCGAAACTCCGCTCTCTGCTCTGGCGGCAACTTGCTCAGCAGACGAGCAACATGTGAGCCACACTGTAGTTCCACTTCACCCTCGTGGCCTAGTGTCTTCAGCATCCCCACAAGTGACTGTATCTGGAGTGCAAACTTCTCAAATGCAGCAAAGTCTCCCCGCCTTATGTCTGGTGAGTCCATCACAGCAGCAATACGCCTCAGCGCTATCTGATGTGGTTGGCCAAACTTGTCATTCAGGGCAACCATTGTGTCTGAGAAGGGTGTTGGGGAGTTAAGGTAAGCATCTGCTATTAACCTGGCTTCTTCTAGTTGTAGGTGATCAACCAACACTTGGTATTTAAACAACTCAGATGCATCATGTGGTAAGAGGTTCTCCAATGAGATCTTGAGCCGTGCGAACTCACTTGGGTCCCGACTTGAGAAGTTGCGGATTGTTGGGCGTGGCCCCCGGTAACTTGGCTCTGAGACGTAGTTATGACCCCGAGGTGAGCTAAAGGGCAGGGGCTGTGTCCATGCCATGCCTGGATGTCGCTGTTGGGGCGTTAGGTTGCAGCCAAGCTCACTCCGTTGACCACCATAAGCCGTAGGGTACTTGGGCTCAGCTGGAGGTAATCTGTGTGGCTGCGGAGGAAACTGAACGGGCTTGAGCCAGGGCGATAGATGACGGGCAGTGTCATCCCATGGCTTTGCAGTAGGAAGGGCCCCACGTGCTGAGTGATTAACTTGTGGCTGACCCACATACATGTCAGGAGCTGGGGCTGGCAGTGCTTCTTCCTTAATTCTTGGAACCTCATCTATCCTCCTAATAAGAGATGGTGCCATAGGTGGGTCTAGCGGAAGCTTGTCCATTACTGGGTCTGGCCATGGTGGTGGTGCAGGCCAATCATCCTCTTCCTCAGCTCTAGATTCACTTTCAACAGGTGGCCGTGGCGACATCACCATTAACTCTGGCTTTCTGGTATGAATAGAGGTAGGACTCTGCATGTTGCGAACAGCATCTACTAATTGTCTCATGTCTGCTCGCAATGCTCTAAGCTCGACTAAGTCTGATGCCATGTGCCGCTGTGTCTGCTGCAGGAGGTGTCTTCCATGACGAATGTCATCTAACTCAACTCGGCACTCCTCCTGTGGATGTATGGGGTGCAGCGCTGAAGGTAGGGGAGTAGAGTAATCTCGTAGCTGTTCCCTAAACTCTCTCTCCGGAAACCGCTGGGGGGCTAGCTGATTCTCCTGGCTGTGCTGTTGGTTCTCCGCCCTATAGCCCAGGTCCATCTCCTGAAGAATAGCATCCCGCCTCTGCAGGCGAAGGGGAGAGTCATAAGGGGAGGTGAAGGGTGTCATCCTGGCATTTCCCTCCTGGTGAGTATTCTCTAATTCCTCTCTGTACCTCTCACCGATGTAGCCTCGATAATCGACCTCATAATCTGCATAGCGCACAGGTGGGCGAATGTGCCGCTTGGGACGTGTACCACAAGCATCATACTCTGGATGTAATTCCATCTCTGACGTAAACCCAGTGATCCGGCTCGAAGGACCATCAATGAGGTGAAGATAATGGGTAGACGCTCAGTCTAGGTGCTAATTCTGGGTTTATCACCAGGTTCACTCAGGAGTGTCGGCCAGAACACCACTTAAGGCCAAATATTCCAGAGTATGAAATGACGAGCTGAGAGATAGTTCTTATTATTCTGTTTATTCTTTCCTCTTTCTTGTGTCAGTAATTTCCAGTGTGTAATTTGAGTGTGGTTTCTATACAGAGAGAAACAAAATACAAATGAATAAAGGAAACATATGCATACACATAATTTCTCCTTAAGCACTAATATACATTACCATATAAATAAACAATAGTCAGAATATGACTATATATATCTTAAACTCTAAAATGTAGGCAGAGAAAGATTCAAACACTTACATGGGATTCTCAGATTTTCTATGCATTAAATCACCAATAACGAACTTTCTGTCATCTATGATATAGCTACTCAATAGCCTAGATAGCCTATAATGGTCCAGATAATAATATTTAACACAACTTACTTCATATTTTACTCAACCACAAAGTACTGATAAGTAGTAAAGTATAAATCAGGTGGACCGAAGCTAGAAAGTAACGTCCGAACGCGAATATAATTAACACAACGCTCGCGTCGCGACCCTTAAACTCCTAACTCTCATCCATATCAAATAACAGAAATAACAGCTAACAAAGAAATGCAATATCACGAGTAATACAGCAGAAATACTTACTTTTCTCATTCACGCACACTCTGAGGAAAATGTCGCTCACAATGAGAATCCAACTGACTGACGATCTCTATCGTACTGCGTACTAACTAATGACAACCGACCGACTATCTTTCATACTGCATACTAACTGCGTGACGTCACATACAATATACAAACCAGCGCGCGCGTTCGCCATCCTATTACAAGCACTGAATAAACGGCAGTAAACGTAAAACATAACTCACAATATGGTCAACTGTTCTAAATAATAGCAACACAAACATAACTTTGAGGCCTTTTCTACAGAAGCACTTCAGAAATAGTTGAAATTACATTTATTAGGACTATTGGATATTATAAAAAATAATCCAAACTATAATAGCCTATAATAGCATAGCCTACATATTTTAAAATTGTAACATATATTGCTGCCACAATAACCATTTCAAAAATGTTACGTGCTTTCATCTCTTTCCCATTTTTGTTCGCTGAGGTGGAGCTGCGATGAAATATTGTTCTTGTAAATACTTTCCAGCATTTCAGTAATAAAAGTTTACATCTTATGTACGGTGCTCGGCAGTGATCAAAAAGGATTTAAAGAGTGAATTTTGAATCTCTTCTTGTAAACTCAGAGATGTGGATTCAGACGGCAATTAAATTAGCACACGACCTGTTTGTCAAAAAATAGTAGGTACTAATTTGGCCAGGGATTTTTACGCGGGTTGGGTGAGAAAAAACACTGATATTATGGATTCGGACGGCACTAAAATCACCGACTTACCCCTGTAAATATTTAAAATACCGGACGAGCCCATGAGAAACAATATTAGCGTCCGAATAGAACTTAACTGACAGTAGCCTATGCTTTCACTGGCCTTTAAAAGCGCTCTTTTATTAAATTAATAATATAATATATAATAATAATATAATAAAAATTCTAACAACAATCAGTGTGATTGACAATTTTATTCTTTGCATGAAAACACTTGAATTAGCCTAAATGAACTGTCTGTGTGTATTAAAACTTCAGAATTATTGTCATATAGACCTGCAACAGTGATAAGGTAAAGCTAAGAGTGGTCCAGACCAACCTTACGAAAGTGTGACTTACAGAAGATATACTAAAGGCCTATTTATACTTCTGCGTCGAACTGCCGCCGTAGCTACGTCGTAGGCTGTGTGTAGCGCGCGTACCCTTCGGCGTACCCTGACGTGCACCCCTCCAAAAATGTAACAAAGCGTCAATTCTACGCGGACGCAAGCGCTGTGATTGGTCTGCCAGAACCCCTCCCTCGGGGTTTCACATGCTCCCTAGGTGCGCGTCAACGCGGACAACAACGCAGAAGTATAAATTAAAACCAACACGTTGCCTACGGCGTATAGGCTCTGGCGTAGGTTCGACGCAGAAGTATAATGAGGCCTTGTGTGTAGCGCGCGTATCCTTCGGCGTACCCTGACGTGCACCTCTCCAAAAATGTAACAACGCGTCAATTCTACGTGGACGCAAGCGCTGTGATTGGTCTGCCAGAACCCCTCCCTCTGGGTTTCACATGCTCCCTAGGTGCGCGTCAACGCGGACAACAACGCAGAAGTATAAATTAAAACCAACACGTTGCCTACGGCGTATAGGCTCCGGCGTAGGTCCGACGCAGAAGTATAATGAGGCCTTTAGCGTACGAACGCGTCGGGAATCGTGCCATAACGTTAAGAGAGAGGTTAAGGAATAGGTTAAGAACTACTTAGCGATAAGAACGTTTTGGGGAACCGGGCCCTGTTCAGTTCCTGCACGCACTGAATCGTCTGAAGCGCCTTCAATTCACACTTGACTCGGAGTCGTAACAGGAAGATTTAAGAACATCAAGAGCGTTAGATGAAGTGGCCGTGGACCTACAGTAGGCTACAGTCAGTGAAAGCAAATCTGCAAATGCATCATATTTTTGCCAGCGATGAAGATCTTTATTAGTTGAACATCTTCGTAAGCTGTCTGTGAATGAATACAGGACGATACATTCGATTTTATTTCATAATACATTTTACAACCAAATAGATTATTACGCCACGATAGCACTACTACAAAGTATGACATTACCCGTTTTTTGGACATATACATTAATTTATACATTAAATAAGATACCATTGTCCACAGTTTATGAAATGAACACCCGCCATCCCGCGGTAATGTGTGTGCAGTAATATGAATGCAAAACTCTGAAGAGTCACTTTATTTCGACATTGTCTAATAATACAAATGTAGTTGTATAAGTTACTATTGTACAAACCAAAGGACAGGCAATTATTTTCGGGCTACAGATGGCAGAAATAATGCTTGTCTCTTCTGTTTTTGTTGCAAAGATAGCCTATCTAATTATGATAATAATAGTAATTTAAATGAAAAATATCTAAATAATATCATATCATATGATCATATATCATATATATATATATATATATATATATATATATATATATATATATATATGATCCAAAGTAACTAGCTACTAGTTTTTTCATTGGATACTTTTTCATTTTACTCAAGTAACTATTAAGATTATTACTTTTACTTTTACTTTGAGTAAATATTTCTATAAGTAGAAATTTTTTTGGTAACGCTTTAGATTACAGCCCGGAAAGTACTGCGTAATTAAAATGAAAGTACAGTATAACTTTCGGTAATTAAAGTGTACCTATAAAGTACTTACGTGTAAGTATAGGGGAACAATATGTAAAGTCTTGGGAATAAAGGTGTAACAACCAGGAAAATACTGCGTAATTAAAACAAAATTACAGTGTAACTTTCGGTAATTACAGTGTACCTATAAAGTACTAACGTGTAAGTATAGGGGAATTATATGTAAAGTTTTGGGAATAAAGGGGTAACAACCAGGAAAATAACAAATTATTTAGGCAAATTATTTAGATTATTTAAGTATTTTAGAATCTTACTTTTGGGAGCAATTTAGCGAGTAGGCTACATACACTGCACCTTTTTGTAATAATAGTGTATAAAAATACATAAAGGCTTTTTTTAAATTGCGGGGTACATATCAGTGCATTTATAAAGTAGGCTAATTTGTTATTATTGCAAAGGTGCACTGATTAAGTTTCAGGGCAAGTAAAACTATTGCAACTTTTTATTTTTTTAAATGCTAGGAAAATATACTCTTGTTCCATGTAGTTACAGGGTAAGTGTGACATTGCGGGCTGTAAATTAAAGTGGTGCTTCTTACCCTCTTGTTTCATGTAGTTACAGGGTAAGTATGACATTGCGGGCTGTAAATTAAAGTGGTGCTTCTTACCCTCTTGTTTCATGTAGTTACGGGGTAAGTATGACATTGCGGGCTGTAAATTAAAGTGGTGCTTCTTACCCTCTTGTTTCATGTAGTTACAGGGTAAGTACAATAAAAACACATGTACACACACAATCTGACATCACTTGGAAAACCTTTATTTGAAAAACAACTTATTTCAAAACAGATTTACAACATATTACACTTCTTATTCTTTATTATTTTTTAAAAATCAACTTTTCATTTCAAATACTAAAGTCCTGACAGAAAGTAGCATGTTTTGTCCTTTTTTGTCCCTCTTGGTCCTCCTCTTCTTTTTCTATCGTTCCACTGATTAGCCTAATCTTAAGAAGGAGTCTTTTTCTATTCTGTATTATGTATTAAAAGAAAATACAGTAGGCTACACCCAGAAATGTTCTCATAATTTACTCATCTTTTCGCTACCGATCAACTGTCACCAGCGAGTGCATGAGAGTCGGCTTCATAGGGTCGGCTTGAATGGCTTCGCGTTTGGTGAAGCTTTAAGCGTTCATTGCATTCTTCTCACGGGAGTTTGATGTGAAACTCGCGCGAGAACTGGTGTCTGTTCTTCTGCATGGTTTGTTTTTCATTATTATTATTATCTGTTATTGTTTGTATTTTGTTGTAAGCAATAATGAAAACATAAATAAATAAATAATTCGACATTCGGTTTTTCGGTGCGCTTACGTCACGCTTTAAATTGTCAAGCGTAAACGTACTCAACCCTCTCATGAACGCGCAGGTGACAGTTGGTCGGAAGCGATAGTCTACAGTTTAAAAATGTAAAATATTTGGTATTTTTCTTACAAACGCTTATCGTTTCACTTCAGAAGACATTGATTCATCCATTGGGGTCGTATGGATTACTGTAGTTATTGTTGTATGTGCTGTTGTCAACTTTTAGGAACACATGAGCTTGCATTATATGCATTCACAGAGATTATTTATTTTTCTAAAAACTTTGTTTGTGTTAATCTGAAGAAGGAAATTCGTATACATCTCGGATGACATGAGGGTAAAAGATGAGTAAATGGTGAGGACATTTCTGTACTGTATTTTCTTTTAACACATAATACAGAATAGCAAGAGACATGTCATGGGATTCCTTCTTAAGATTCATCAGTGGAAAGAAGAAGAGGAACAAGAGGAGGAGGAAACCAAGCAAGAGAAACAAATTGCTGTAAATCAGTTTTGAAATAAGTTGTTTTTCAAATAAAGTTTTCCAAGTGATATCAGATTGTGTGTGTGTACGTATGTTTTTTTTGTACTTACCCTGTAACTACATGAAACAAGAGGGTAAGAAGCACCACTTTAATTTACAGCCCGCAATGTCATACTTACCCCGTAACTACATGAAACAAGAGGGTAAGAAGCACCACTTTAATTTACAGCCCGCAATGTCATACTTACCCTGTAACTACATGGAATACTTAGTCTAAATAATTTGCCTAAATAATTTGTTATTTTCCTGGTTGTTACCCCTTTATTCCCAAAACTTTACATATAATTCCCCTATACTTACACGTAAGTACTTTATAGGTACACTGTAATTACCGAAAGTTACACTGTAATTTCATTTTAATTACGCAGTATTTTCCTGGTTGTTACACCTTTATTCCCAAGACTTTACATATTATTCCCCTATACTTACACGTAAGTACTTTATAGGTACACTGTAATTACCGAAAGTTACACTGTAGTTTCATTTTAATTACGCAGTACTTTCCGGGCTGTAATCTAAAGCGTTACCATTTTTTTCTATAAGAGAGAGAGAGAGAGAGAGAGAGAGAGAGAGAGAGAGAGAGAGAGAGAGAGAGAGAGAGAGAGAGAGAGAGAGAGAGAGAGAAGAAATGTATGTATGCGAAAGGAGAATGTATGTGTGTGTGAGAGTAGAAATGCATGTGAAAGGAGAATGTATGTGTGTGAGAGTAGAAGAATGGATTTTGGCTTGTACGACCCCTCATACATTTGCCTGGAAGACTCACCCTCCTTTGTGTACAAGTTATCCCTAAAACTCTTGATAACTTATTACCTTTTGGTTTACCTCTTTGGGAATGGGGCATTTGTTCCAGTCGCACTGAGACATTTCAAATGATACCAAACATGTGTAATACTGTATGATAATTATTCACATTAAACTATATAGATTCTTGGGTGAATTTTGGTGATCTCAGCATGAGGGAGAAGAGATGGGAGAAGAGGGAAAGAAATGTAGATTAAGATCATTCTGAGGTGAGACTTGCATCTCGAATGGTAATGCTACCTTCACAAGAGTGAGTTCAAATGTTAATTTCCTTTGTTCTCTCAGAGAGTAGCCCTCTCTTCCAGTTCTTCCAGTCTTACACCTCACCTGGTGTTACATGTTCTACCTCTGTTTGCATTTGCATTGTTAACATGGGTGTGTTTCACTATAAATTCAGTCTGAAATACAGATTTAAACTCATTTTGATTTCTCTTCAGCATCACCTCAAATGCTCTTTGGCTGAAACCTAAATTATACAATTTACAAGAGACATCTAAAACTAAGAACATTATCTTTTCTCATAACTGATTTTGTACAAATTTTTCTTGTTTATCCAGAAAATGTCTACTTCAGGCTTACTTTCTTTCTCATCTCCAAATCGAAGAAATGCTAATGATGATGATGATGAAGATAGTGACAGTTCTCAAAATGAAAGGTTAGTATATTTTATTTGCTTATTATTAAACTATTGCTGAATTATTAATTAAATTGTTTTTATTTATTTATGTAGAAATATTTGTACTTGTGTACTTGTGTAATTTCTTGTTATCTAGATGTAAAAAAGAAAAGAAAAAGAAATGTACAAGGCAATGTGAGTTTATTAGGGCAGGTCACTTGAGTGTACTATAGACCTTTTTCAGAGCAGCGCCATGACAAGTATTAAAAGCGAGGCTGTGAGGAATAGACTTACCGTCTTTTCAGTGGCATCCTCTGTAAAAAGCTGCATAAAGCTCCAAGATCTGGAGTTTTTTGTCGACTGAAAATTTTCTGAAATATATTTTTGCAGTGTTTCAAATCAATTCAGAACAATCCAAAAACACATTAAATAACACAACCTTCTGAAGGGATGAATGTCTGTCCCTCACAGCATCACAATCATTCCTGTTAAAAATGGCAAATATGGCACTGTTATGAATATGTTCTATGGGCCTGACCAAAAGACCAAGGTCTTTACACTTGACTATGCTTGTCTACATTATGTATTTCCTGTATTTGGCCCAAGTGTTTGGACTGCAAGTGTGTAGAACTTTTGATTACCCGAGGGGACACAGACACACTTACTGTGTTGCAAAAATACTTTTTTATTTTAATTTTTTATTTTAAATTGTAGCGCTTCTAATTAAGTGATAAAGAGCAGTTGCAAATGTTGCACAAAATATACATACACTGTTTAAAAAATCTATAGAATCTACTCATTAAGTGAGGTAAAAATTTGCACTCATTTTGTTTGGGTAGATTTCATCCTATATTTTTGAGTAAGGAGTACCTGAATTTAACAGCTATGATATACTAAATGAAATTAGGTAAAGTCTACCTAATATTACTCAATATACACATTACTTATAAAAATTGAGTAACAATAACTCTATTATTAGCAGAAAACAGTTAAAGGTACAATATGCAAGAATTGTTTTGCCGCTAGAGGGCGCTACATTCCAAACAACAACAACGACGTAGCTTGATGACGATGTGAAGGAGCGTGGAATGATGGGAACTGTCGTTTTAAACTCCACCGTGGATGTAAATCAGTCAGACGGGAATCGAAAAATCATGTTCATGGATGAAGCTAAGTTCTATTTTTATAAATGTTGCATTTAATGACATGCTTTTTGTGGCGAGGGGGGCGTGGTTCAGCGCGGTCTGTGATAGGAGAGAGAAGAGACGAGCAAGTAGGTCAAGTGCAAATTACGAACACCTGTGTCTTATTGCAGTATTATTGGCGTGGAGAGACCGCTTATAAGCCACGCTGGAACGAGAGAGAGACTGGAGAGAAAATTGGACGCAGAGGAAGAAAACCGGTGGATCCGAGCTCTCATTTTTTAACTGTTTTGTGCCGTCGCGGTTGCCACAGTGAATGCACGTTGTGCGCGGCTTTTGTTTGTTTTGCTTTATTTTAATAAAGTACGAGTCCCAGTCACGTCGATCCCTGTCTTCTTCCTTCCTGACTCTTAAACCTCATCACACTTTTATTTCATTAAAATGAATTAACCGCTAGAAAAGTAAGGTTTAATACTAAATTGGTTATCATAGATGTTACTGTATTTGTTGTAATAACGCTGCGCAGTTTTACGTGTTCTAAACAATTGTTGTAAAAGTACATTCGAACATACCCACATCATTTGCCAAAATACTGGTTAATCTTTATGTATAACATGCTATGTTTATTTACATGGCCATAAACACCAGACGTGATAAACAATGTCAATAAACTAAACACAAATCTAAAGCAATAATACTTTCCTTACATAAACATAACTATTACCGAATGCTACATTTGGAAAATATAAAATTAAGCATGCTTTGTCGACAGAACCAGCTGCAATCGGTAAAGAATAACTGTAAACGACTGCAAGAAACAAGCTAAAGTTTGTACAACTACAACTTCCGCATTTGTCCAGGACTCCACGCAGTACGAGCGGAAACCGAGGGTAACGTGGATATGACGCAATTGACTGGCGACTCCCAGATCTCCCCTGCTCTAACGCCCCATTTCCTTGGTTAAAATCGCAATTTTCTCACGATTTAAAAATAGTTGGAAACATTTGGGATATTGTAAGTAATCAACTTAACAAAATATATAACACTGGCCTTGAGATTTTGGGATATTTTAATGCAAAATTCTTACATATTGTACCTTTAATCTACTTAATTATTATTAATAATAATAAGTCAATAGAAATAATTAAACATTACTTATTCAGAGATGGTTAAATTTACCTCAAAATGGCCAGACACGGGACTCTGGAACTAAAAGGAGATTCAAATACAGTGGCCCTTCAAGCTCAGTGTGCTGCAATTTAAGAAAACATGCAAATAGACTAAGACAAGCTAATTAAGAAAAAAATCAATCTGACAACACATGCACATGTTCAGAAAAAGCAAACAAAAATGTTTTCAGTGGACATTAGTGCTAAACACGGCTTAGAAACGCTTGCTCTCGGTGTGGTTTGTAAAAGTGGGTTTATGTTTATGTTGTGGGCTGCCTTCTGCTACTGTGTGCATGCATAAAAAGCAAGTGCTGCACACAACTCACAGGACCTTGCGGAGCCAAAAGAGAATAAAGAAATGAGAATTTAAATGTCGTTTTAATAACATTTAACATACCATACATGTATCCTGCTTAATAATAATAATAATAATAATAATAATACAGACAAGATATATCCCAGGGTATAGGCTAAAGTAGTGTTGCATCCCCAACCCTCTTAGGATTTAACTCGCCTAAAGTCCTTTTAGGATGCAGAACCGGATTCAGATAGTGTCTCTCAACTGAAATATTATATTATTTCCATCTAGTATTTATATTACTTCAAGATATTGTTTACCTTTGTTTTGGGGGAAAGAACAGGGGTGTATTCAAGAAAGCAAGGTTAGATAACTGTGAACACGGAGCGGAGAGCACAGCGCACTCACACAGCGGAATACGCTTCGAAGTTGTGCATCTTTGGAAGCGGAGCGGCTCGCAAAGTCACAAAACATGCTGAGCCAGAGTAAAACTTGATCGCTAAACACGGAGGGGTGGCGGCATATTTTCGGCCTTTTTTCTCTTTTGGGCAAAAAACGAAAATGCCATTTTCGGCCGATAACTTTCTTAATATGCTTGTTTTGCCTATTTGCATGTTTTTTTAAGTTCCATTTCTTGGGCTTTCAGGGCCACCATAGATACTTGTTTCTGAAAATAAAATTGTGAAAAGAGTAAAGCAAAAAGAGACCTCATTTACAGTGTTCAGGAGAGGATGCATCCTGGTACCAAAACTCCTCTTTGGCATGCATCAGCTGCAGAAGACATGTCGAGTCGTCTCCTCACGGGCGTCGAGTCGTCTCCTCACGGGCGTCGAGTCGTCTCTTCACGGGCGTCGAGTCGCCTCTGCACGGGTGTTGGGGCACGCTCTGCACTAGTGTCCCGAGATAACGACAGAAAAGCAGATGGGAAATAATTAGCGTAGCTGCTGTTCATAATATTAATGCATTCAATCTGATTCAACTGTAGTATAAAAGATAAGTATTATGTGAATGCTTGGCTAAAGAGATGCGTCTTTAATCTAGTTTTAAACTGGGACAGCGAATCTGAGCCTCGAACAATATCAGGAAGGCCATTCCAGAGTTTAGGAGCTAAATGTGAAAACGCCCTCCCTCCTTTAGTGGTCTTAGATATCCTAGGAATGACCAGAAGCCTCGAATTTTGTGATCTTAAAGAGCGCGATGGATTGTAGGGCGATAGAAGTTCCGTTATATACCCAGGAGCTAAACCATTTAGGCTTTATATGTCATTAGTAATACTTTGTAATTGATACAGAACTTAATAGGTAACCAGTGTAGAGATGATAGAATTGGTGTTATATGATCATATTTTCTTGACCTAGTAAGAACTCTAGCAGCTGCATTTTGGACTAACTGTGGCTTGTTTATTGAGGATGCAGGACAACCAGCTAATAAAGCATTACAGTAATCTAGTCTCGAGGTCATGAATGCATGAACTAACTTTTCTGCATCAGAGACAGATAGCATGTTACGTAGCTTAGCAATGTTTCTAAGGTGGAAAAAGGCTGTTCTTGTAACATATGAAATATGATTTTCGAAAGACAAGTTGCGATCTAGTATAACCCCCAGGTCTTTTACTGTAGAGGATAAAGTAACAGGACATCCTTCTAAATTGAAGTTGTATTGTAAGAGGTTTTATGGGCAGTTTTTGGACCCATAAGTAATACCTCCGTTTTATCTGAATTTAATAGCAGAAAATTACACGTCATCCAGTATTTTATATCTTTAACACACTCTGTCAATTTAGATAATTTATTGTTTTCATCTGGTCGTGATGAAATATATATTTGAGTGTCATCAGCATAACAGTGGAAATTAATTCCATATTACCAAGTGGCAGCATATATATTGAGAATAGCAGAGGGCCTAACACAGATCCTTGCGGCACTCCATAGTTTACTGACGTTATCTTGTATTTAAACAGACAAAATGGTAGCGGTCTGATAAGTATGATCTAAACCAGCTTAATGCCTGTCCATGAACACCAGTGTAGTTTTGTAGTCGATCTAAGAGTATTTTGTGATCTATAGTGTCGAATGCAGCGCTAAGATCGAGTAAAACTAGTATTGAGATACAGCCTTGGTCAGAAGCTAAAAGTAAATCATTTGTAATTTTACCGAGCGCAGTTTCTGTGCTATGATGCGGCCTGAATCCTGACTGAAATTTTTTCATAGATATCATTTTCTTGCAAGAAAGAGCACAATTGAGCGGACACAACTTTTTCTAGTATTTTAGACATAAATGGTAGATTTGAAATGGGTCTGTAATTTGCTAGGTTATTATGATCTAATTGCGGTTTCTTAATAAGAGGTTTTATAACTGCCAACTTGAATATTCTCGGAACATGACCTAAAAATAAAGATGAGTTAATAATATTGAGAAGAGGCTCTTCCACTACAGGTAACACTTCTTTCAGTAGTTTAGTGGGTATTGGGTCTAATAAACATGTTGTTGGTTTAGATGCAATGATAAGTTTATTTAGCTCTTCCTTTCCTATAGTTGTAAAGCGGTGTGGTTGTTCTTGAGGGGCGATAATTGAGGCTGAATCATAAGACACCATTAAAGATTGTACATTTACAATTGTGTTTCTGATGCTTTCTATTTTCTCAGTGAAGAAATTCATAAAATCATTACTACTACACTGTAACGGTATATTTTGCTCAGGTGATGTCTGTTTATTTGTTAGTCTAGCCACGGTGTTAAATAAAAACCTTGGATTATTTTGGTTATTTTCTATTAGTTTGCGGAGATGCTCAGCCCTGGCTGCTTTTAGGGCCTTTTTATAATGTGACATACTGTCTTTCCACGTGATTCTAAAGACCTCTAAATTAGTTTGTTTCATTACAGGAAATGTCTCTTCTGCTCTAAAAATGGCTGCAGTTACGCCAGTTCTTAAAAAAGCTGGTAGCGATATCACTGACATGTCAAATTATCGACCCATTTCCAATCTACCTTTCCTGGCAAAAGTGCTTGAGCGTGTGGTTGTTGGCCAACTCCATACTCATCTCCGTACGAATAGCCTATTAGAAAGATTTCAATCGGGGTTCAGATCTGGACACAGTACAGAGACGGCTCTGGTCAGGGTTCTGAATGACCTCCTTATTATAGCTGACTCTGGGGCATGTGGCATTTTGGTCATGTTAGACCTTACTGCTGCATTCGATACCATATGTCATAGTATATTATTGGACAGATTGCATAAGTGGACCGGTCTGTCTGGAACGGTGTTAAACTGGTTTGAATCTTACCTCTCAGGTCGTTCACAATTTGTCTACCTGGGTTCAAACAGATCTGAGACTGTTTCTCTGTGTCAGGGTGTCCCTCAGGGGTCAGTCTTGGGTCCTATTTTATTTAGTGTTTATATGTTGCCTCTTGGGCAGATCATTCAGAAATATGGCCTGAGCTATCACTGCTATGCAGACGACACCCAGATTTATATCAGCTCTCAGCCTGATCTTAATTCTTCCTCTTCAAAACTGTCTGACTGCTTAATGGAAATTAAAGGGTGGATGAAACTCAACTTTCTGAAACTAAATTGCTCCAAAACTGAAGTCTTGTTAATTGGCACTCCTTTGAATGTCAGTAAAAGTAAGGATTTTAGTATTTCAGTAGACAACACCAAATTGTCCCCTTCTGGTCAGGTTCGTAATTTGGGCGTTATTTTTGATGCCCAGCTAACTTTTAATTCTCATTTTAAAAACATAACGAAGGTTGCTTTTTTCCATCTGAGAAACATTGCGCGCATTAGACCGTTTCTCTCTAGGCCTGATGCAGAGAGGCTTATCCATGCCTTCATCACGTCAAGGCTTGATTATTGTATCTCTCTCTTTGCGGGTTTACCAGCAAACTCTATTAAGAGGTTGCAATATATACAGAACTCTGCCATACGTGTTTTGACTCACACATCATCTCGCCATCACATTACACCTGTGCTCCAGCAACTGCATTGGCTTCCAGTTCAGTCACGTATTGATTTTAAAGTTCTGATTTTAACTTATAAAGCAGTACATGGGCTGGCTCCAGATTACATCTCTGATTTGGTTACTCCGTCCATTCCTGCTCGCTCTCTCCGCTCTGCTGGCTCTCTCTCTCTGTGTCAGCCTCGTTGTAAATTAAAAACTATGGGGGGAAGGGCCTTTTCCTGTAATGCGCCAAAGTTATGGAATACATTACCTGCGTCAATCAGGGACGCTGATTCTGTGGATTGTTTTAAGAGACTTCTTAAGACACATCTTTTTAGTCAAGCTTTTAATTGATAAATTGTGTATTTATGATAAAGATTTTTTACTGCAATGTTTGTTTGATTGTTTGATTATTTTGTTATGTATGCTGTAGCGCTTTGAGTATGTGAAAGGCGCATTATAAATAAAATTTATTATTATTATTATTGACACGTTTACTTGGCACACCCACACATGATTGATAAGGCATGAACAATTCAACTGAAGTGTAAAACCTACTCTGTTATGCAAATGAAGTGTTTCAGGGACACCATTCGACCATCTAGTGCTTTGTATGCAGCCAAGGGGTATGCATCTTTCAATTCCGAATACTGAAGAACTTTAATCTCTCCTGTGGGCTCTATTTTGAAGCTCCTCAGGTGCTCATGGTACCACCCACTTAGCAACTTAAGAACAATGACAGGATTGTCATGCACAATGATTATTTGGAGTATTTCTCCAAAGTCAGGCAACCCTCCTGTCGATCCGAAAGGCAACAACATTCCAGCACAGTAGTCAGTGCATAAAATGGTGACTTTGTTTGTCCTGTTCACAACAGCTGCCCTGGGAAACTTCTTTGCAAATTATTCCTTAATGGTGTTTCAAGGTCATCAAAACCTGCCACACTGTGTCATCTTCTGGTACTTTGTCACCTATTATCAAAGGTAGCATCAAGTTATCAAGGTAACAAGCACCAGTTTTCCAAGCACGATTCGTTGACCGACAATGCTTGCAGGTTGCCTACTGCTAAATTCAAAAATGCAAAATTAATATAATACAAAGTGTAGTGTTATAACACATGATTTAAAAAATTAAATAAAATGTATATATATATTTATATATGTATATATATGTATACTGTATATGTATATATACATATATATATATATAAAAAACTTTGCAGGATTTACAATGTGGATGACCTTTAAAACACGTCGTCACAGTCTGTGACAAGCACGCGGCAAGCGGTGCGACAAGCAGTGCGTGACATCATCAATCACGTCACCGCCTCGCGCCATTCTCTCACTGCCCCAGGCCTCGTCCTGCTTGCCACAATGTTAATTTGGTTTTTCATGCTTATGTTCATAATCATTCGAATGTGAATTAAAAAAACTCCAAACAATAATAAACAGATCTCAACAAGTGTACAATATTGTATTATTATTTTTAGTATTGAAATTCTCTTGTCCAAGCAGCATTTTGCACTCAGATAAGATACTACAAAGGGCATAGTGCCCTCAGACGACCACAATAATAAGATTATTTCCAATATATTAGAAATAATGTTACCATGTGATTTTTGAAGAAAGAAAACCTGTTCCATTAAGCTGAAATTAATGCCTAAAAACTGAATTAATACTGTGCAATAATGAGATTTGTTTATATCTACAAATGTATGTTTTTATCTTTACAGTCAGCAAATGAAGGGAGCAGTTCACAGTTATTTAGAGGAGAGCATTCGTCCATTCATTGATCTGATCGACACTCTGCGGTCAGTTGGCATTCAGAAGGACTTGGCATTACCGACTATTGCAGTGATCGGAGACCAGAGTTCTGGGAAAAGCTCGGTGTTGGAAGCGCTGTCTGGAGTTGCACTACCAAGAGGAAGCGGTGAGGACTGGTTTACTCCCCTTTGGTATTGGAAATTCATATAAACACAATGACCATTTTAGGTAGCCTACACCTCTCCAATTTTGCTCTATTGCACTTCCATCCTGAAAGGTAGGATGGATCCATGAATTCATGCATGTCAAGGCAGAAAGTAGGTCTGGAAGCAACAAACCACTTTAATCAGATTTCATTAGATTGGCTAATCAGATATTTGCATCAACAAGCAGGTGTAAAGGTAAAGTGGTTACAGTAATGCATGAGACACATGCAGTTAATTTTCAAGTTTATGAAAGATTTGTAATTCAGATGTATTTGTTAGGATTAAATAGTTGTTCTGGAGTCTAGCAGAAGATCTCTGTTATTGATATCAACTCTGTTACCATCAATGTCAACTCTGTTTGTTTTAAGGTTTTGCTTTAAAAATTATCATTATGTGTGTTTTATTGTCAACAAATTGATCAGAAGCTGTATTCTACTACATGGAATTTTAAAGGATTTTATTCATTTTAAAAGCTATGTTTAATGAAAATGCATACCATCTTGGCAACATTTTAGTTAAACATGTTGATATTTTTACTCCAAAACAATAAGTCTCTATCTTATTAGGCTTAAAGTTGAATTAATAGAAGAAGACAAAAGTTATCTTAGGGAAGACATGGTTTTTAATTGTGTTACATATTATGTTAACTGTATTATGTTTGACCCAATTTGTCTAACAGCTTTTTCTGTTAGTACATTGATTTTCAGAATTATTTTAAATCTTATAAGTTTAAGATCAGCAGATATTGAAAATATTAAATTTAAAGTGTGTTCCATGAAAATAAAAAAAGTTTAACAGAATAATTACTCCTATTTTTGTTTTCTTTCTCTACTTGAAATGTAACCGCAATTCTGGAACGGGTCGTATGTTCAAGTTGAATTCTGAAGGCCTGTTCACACCAAGAACCATAACTAAAGATAACTATAACGATAACTATTAGCGTCGATAATAATGTTCTGTTTATTACAAGCGCACACTACAGTTTTGTAGTCTGCCACTTTAAATGCTTGGGCTCTTAACCCTTATGCATCAATTAAAAAAAAGTTACACATAAGTCCATAGTGGACAAAAATGTCCATGTCAAAAAACTGTCATACAAATTTTAAGCTTGGGAGCACAGACTTAAGTTTGGTCTCATTTTAAAGAAGACCCTTGGCAGATTATTGCTGAAGTTAAAAAAGTGAAACCCAAAAAAAGTTATAGAAGTTTAAGTTAATGAAAATGATTTAGGAACATTATGAACATTATTTTATATAAAATATATATTTTATGAAACATGTTGAACTCTAAAACTGATATAAATTCAAAGCCATAAATCTAAACAAGTTGTGTTCCAAATTTGAGGATGATATCTAAAAAAATTAGCTTTCAGTAAGATTTTGTTTGGGCGCAGTAACAGATTTACCCCATTAGATGTCAGCAAAACTCCACTGGTGCACACAGTGATTGGATTTTAGTTTTGCAGTTGAGTTTTTCTCTCAAATATTACATGCACACACACGCACATTTGTTTTTTATTACACACATACAAACCACACTCTGACATCCATACCAACTCACCCACACAATTATCACTGCATAACTGATCCAATTGTCTTTATAATATGCCGAAGCAGAAAACAGGAATAAAACGAGTATTTGCTTTATAAGCCAAACCTGAAAAAATGGCACCATCTGGTAAAAAATTTGCCTGGTTAAAACCAGACCATTCTCAGTAGTAACTGAGTTATGGTCTGGCAAAGCTTCATTAAAGGGATGGTTCACCCAAAAATGAAAATTCTGTCATCATTTACTCACCCTCAAGTTGTTCCAAACCTGTATGACTTTCTTTCTTCTCCTGAACACAAAAGAATATATATTGAAGAAAGTCAGTAACCAAACGACTGATGAACCCCATTGACTTCCATAGTAGGAAAAAAATATACTATGGAAGTCAATGGGGTCCAGCAACTGTTTAATTACCAACCTTCTTTAAAATATCTTCTTTTGTGTTCAGGAGAAGAAAGAAAGTCATACAGGTTTGGAACAACTTGAGGGTGAGTAAATGATGACAGAATTTTCATTTTTGCGTGAACTATCCCTTTAATAACTCATTTTCAAAGGGGCGTCACCAACGGATGTCGCTCAAATGCCTCTGGGCGCAATTGGATAGACCTAAAACCAATCAGAGCGGTCGTCATCGTGTAAAGCCATATGCTGCGTCCCAATTCAGCTTAAGTTACACTACGCCATAAAAGTATGTACTCTTTTTGTGAAGAAAAGGTATTTACTTTTGAATGTG